>NC_136910.1:27742801-28136814 GCF_949606895.1 Notothenia rossii | reverse complement strand
CTGTCCACTTCGTTAACAAAGTGATGGGGAAAAGGACCAAATCGTGATTAAAGCATTTGCGGGACCCCAGCGAGCTCCAGACTAGTTTCATTGTGTCGGGGGACCCTGGAGAAATATAAAACCCATCATTTAAATACAAAAAACACCATTAAAAGTCACTTTTAGGGGCAAAAAACAGCCTCTGTCCACTTCGTTAACAAACTGATGGGGAAATGGACCAAATCGTGATTAAAGCATTTTGCGGGACCCCAGCGAGCTCCAGACTAGTTTCATTGTGTCGGGGACCCTGGAGAAATATAAAACCCATCATTTAAATGCCAAAAACACCATTAAAAGTCACTTTTAGGGGCAAAAAACAGCCTCTGTCCACTTCGTTAACAAAGTGATGGGGGAAAAGGACAAAATCGTGATTAAAGCATTTCCGGGACCCCAGCGAGCTCCAGACTATGTGCATTGTGTCGGGGACCCTGGATAATGATAAAACACATCATTTAAATGCCAAAAACACCATTAAAAGTCACTTTTAGGGGCAAAAAACAGCCTCTGTCCACTTCGTTAACAAAGTGATGGGGAAAAGGACAAAATCGTGATTAAAGCATTTTGCGGGACCCCAGCGAGCTCCAGACTAGTTTCATTGTGTCGGGGACCCTGGATAATGATAAGACCCATCATTTAAATGCCAAAAACACCATTAAAAGTCACTTTTAGGGGCAAAAAACAGCCTCTGTCCACTTCGTTAACAAAGTGATGGGGAAAAGGACAAAATCGTGATTAAAGCATTTTGCGGGACCCCAGCGAGCTCCAGACTAGTTTCATTGTGTCGGGGACCCTGGAGAAATATAAAACCCATCATTTAAATGCCAAAAACACCATTAAAAGTCACTTTTAGGGGCAAAAAACAGCCTCTGTCCACTTCGTTAACAAAGTGATGGGGAAAAGGACAAAATCGTGATTAAAGCATTTTGCGGGGACCCCAGCGAGCTCCAGACTAGTTTCATTGTGTCGGGGACCTGGATAATGATAAGACCCATCATTTAAATGCCAAAAACACCATTAAAAGTCACTTTTAGGGGCAAAAAACAGCCTCTGTCCACTTTGTTAACAAAGTGATGGGGAAAAGGACCAAATCGTGATTAAAGCATTTTGCGGGACCCCAGCGAGCTCCAGACTATGTGCATTGCGTCGGGGACCCTGGAGAAAGATAAAACACATCATTTAAATACAAAAAACACCATTAAAAGTCACTTTTAGGGGCAAAAAAACAGCCTCTGTCCACTTCGTTAACAAAGTGATGGGGAAAAGGACAAAATCGTGATTAAAGCATTTTGCGGGACCCCAGCGAGCTCCAGACTATGTGCATTGCGTCGGGGACCCTGGAGAAAGATAAAACACATCATTTAAATACAAAAAACACCATTAAAAGTCACTTTTAGGGGCAAAAAACAGCCTCTGTCCACTTCGTTAACAAAGTGATGGGGAAAAGGACAAAATCGTGATTAAAGCATTTTGCGGGACCCCAGCGAGCTCCAGACTATGTGCATTGCGTCGGGGACCCTGGAGAAAGATAAAACACATCATTTAAATACAAAAAACACCATTAAAAGTCACTTTTAGGGGCAAAAAACAGCCTCTGTCCACTTCGTTAACAAACTGATGGGGAAATGGACCAAATCGTGATTAAGCATTTCCGGGACCCCAGCGAGCTCCAGACTATGTGCATTGTGTCGGGGACCCTGGATAATGATAAAACACATCATTTAAATGCCAAAAACACCATTAAAAGTCACTTTTAGGGGCAAAAAACAGCCTCTGTCCACTTCGTTAACAAAGTGATGGGGAAAAGGACAAAATCGTGATTAAAGCATTTTGCGGGACCCCAGCGAGCTCCAGACTAGTTTCATTGTGTCGGGGACCCTGGATAATGATAAGACCCATCATTTAAATGCCAAAAACACCATTAAAAGTCACTTTTAGGGGCAAAAAACAGCCTCTGTCCACTTCGTTAACAAAGTGATGGGGAAAAGGACAAAATCGTGATTAAAGCCTTTTGCGGGACCCCAGCGAGCTCCAGACTATGTGCATTGCGTCGGGGACCCTGGAGAAAGATAAAACACATCATTTAAATACAAAAAACACCATTAAAAGTCACTTTTAGGGGCAAAAAACAGCCTCTGTCCACTTCGTTAACAAACTGATGGGGAAAAGGACAAAATCGTGATTAAAGCATTTTGCGGGACCCCAGCGAGCTCCAGACTAGTTTCATTGTGTCGGGGACCCTGGAGAAATATAAAACCCATCATTTAAATGCCAAAAACACCATTAAAAGTCACTTTTAGGGGCAAAAAACAGCCTCTGTCCACTTCGTTAACAAACTGATAGGCAAATGGACAGAAGGGGGAACACGGCCCAGCCGCTGCTCCGCTGCTCCAGACTATGTGCATTGTGTCGGGGAGCCAGGTCAAACCCCTCCATGCACACCGCCAGAACCAGAACCTCACGACCCTGGTGACCTTAAAGGTGTTTGTCTTTGTTTGTTTTTGTACTCCACATAGACAGGCAGGTGTTCAGCACCGCGGGCCCGCTGCTGCTGCTGCTGCTGCTGGAAGGTGGAACACTTTGAGTCTTTTTATTTTCTCTTTTCTCCCTGCTCCTGCACACACCTTTTGTTCCCCTCCTCTGCCTTACACATCCTCCCACGCTCGAGCACTCCTCACTCGGACTAAACCCCTCCATGCACACCGCCAGAACCAGAACCTCACGACCCTGGTGACCTTAAAGGTGTTTGTCTTTGTTTGTTTTTGTATTCCACATAGACAGGCTGGGGTTCAGCACCACGCACAGAGCCTACCCGCTACCTCCAGGGCGCATCACCACATTTTACAAGCCAGGAAAGGTGCATGGATCCTGGGTAAACATTGATTAAGTGTTTTTAAATGTGTGGAACAGTGTTTTGTCACTTTCAAAACTCTCCTGTCATTGACCGGAGAATTTGGGTCGATTTTGTATTCAATCTGGCCATTAATATTCCAGTGAGACGAAGTACGTACATTGACCGGAGTGATCCCATGTTAATGTTGTCCAAATACCGGAACATTCCCTAACCTATTTAATAGAGTTGTTTGGTGCGCTCTTTCATAAGAAAGAAACAACTATACAGAGTATACGTATGAGGACTGGGACAGCGGAATACAGTCAGTGCAAATCAAAATAATAATATAGTACAGTACAGTTCACAATGTGCAAAAGTCAGTGTGAGCCTCTCCGCTCACACAGGGTTCGAAGAGGGACGGAAAGAGCAGGGTTTAGGTTGAACGCAGGCGTTTATAAGCACCGAAACCAAGTACCGTAATTTTCGGACTCTAAGGCGCACCTGAATATAAGCCGCAGCAGCTGAATTGAATGATGTGTACATATATAAGCCACACTGGACTATAAGCCGCAGGTGTTTTAATGTTTAGATGGCTGTTTGAGGAAGCTCCCATTTATTAACATTTCAACAAACAAGTTGCATATTGGTATAACGTATTCAAGTGTTACCATTTAGTGCAATAGTAGCTACAGAACATGTACTGTGCTGTGTAAACTGTACTGTATCACATAGCGTTTCAGACACACAAACTTTTCAACTTTCAAACTTAAACGGTGCGCTCCCAGCGCACGTACCGGCAGTGATCTACAGCAGTGGTTTTCAACCAGTGGTACGGGGACAAACTGTCTCGCTCTCGTAATGTCTGTCTGTCTTGCTCTCGTTCTGTCTCTCATACCACTCTCGGTTCCACTTTTACTTTTGCGCGCTACCTGTCTCACTCTTTTCCGGCCTCCAGCTTTTCCTGCTGGAGCCCACCGCTTTAAGGTTGAGGGCGCGGACCGTCCATAGAGCCCATAGAGTTAAAGGTGGTGGGCTGTAACCTGTAAAATCCATAGATTTAGGAGGTCCCCTAGTGGCCGTTAGCTGTAAAAATCCATAGATTAGCCGCACCGTTATATAAGCCGCAGCGTCGAAAAAAGGGGAAAAAGGCGCGGCGTATAGTCCGAAAATTACGGTATACACGGGTCTCAAAACGTTGCCCTTTTGGGAACCTTCACAGGTCCTTTGGCGACCTTCCAGGATCCCGCCTACTGCAAGACAGACCAGAACCAGGTTACGACATGCTTTTAGTCAGTCACTGATTACCTGATTCCGATCAGCTGTCTGGCCTCCGGCAGAGCCCCTCCCTTCAATCCAACAGCCGGCGCCCTAACCACACCCCGCTGCCACATACCCCCACCACCTGACTCAGGCTGGTATCCCGCCGGCCGCAAGCTGACTTCCCCCCCCCCCCCCCCCCCCCCCTCCGCCGAGCGAGAGAGGAAACCAGCCACGGACATCCGGTTAACCGGCCTGTGGATCACCTTGAAGTTGAAAGGCTGTAACGCCAGATACCACCGAGTGATCCGAGCCTTGGTATCCTTCATGCGGTGGAGCCACTGGAGCGGGGCATGGTCCGACCAGAGGGTGAAAGGGCGCCCCAGATAGTACCGCAGGGCGCCGACCGCCCACTGTATGGGGAGGAATTCCTTTTCCACCGTACTGTAGTTCACCTCCCTCTGGGCGAACTTACGGCTAATGTACAGTACGGGGCGGTCAACCCCCTCTACTTGCTGGGACAAAACGGCCCCCACCCCACTGTTCGAGGCGTCGGTCTGCAACACAAAAGGGAGAGAGAAGTCAGGAGAATACAGAAGCGGTTTACCACAGAGGGCTTTTTTAACCCTCTCAAACGCCAGCTGACACCACTCCGTCCACTGGACCGGATCTGAAGCACCCTTTCGGGTCAGGTCGGTCAGGGGACTGGTCAGCTCCGGAAAGGACGGGATGAACGGCCTGTAGTAGCCGGCCAGCCCCATGAACCTCCTGACCTCTTTTCTCGTCTTGGGCAACAGGCTGAAATGGCGGTTGTTTTCTCTATCTGTGGCCGCACCTGCCCGCTGCCCAAGTGGTACCCCAGATACCGTACCTCCCTCCGTCCAACCGCACTTCTTCAGGTTGGCCGTGAGCCCCGCCTGCCTCAGGGACTCGAGCGCTGCCCCCACCTGCTGCATATGCTGCTCCCATGTCTCACTGTGAAAGATGACATCATCCAAGTAAGCAGCAGCATATGCAGAGTGGGGACGCAGCACCCGCTCCATGAGCCGCTGGAAGGTGGCTGGAGCTCCGAACAACCCGAAAGGAAGTGTGATAAATTCGTACAAACCATACGTAGTGGAGAAGGCCGTTTTTTTCTTAGACTCTGGAGAAAGGGGAATCTGCCAATAGCCCTTGGTTAAATCCAGCGTTGTGTAAAAGCGAGCAGTGCCTAGCCGATTCAGGAGTTCGTAGACCCGGGGCATTGGATAAGCATCGAATTTGGACACCTCGTTCACCCTGCGATAGTCCCAGCCTGTCCTCCTACAAAAAACGACCAAATAGGTCGATTGTTTAAGCAGTGTTGATCACGATATTACGACCCATAGCCAAGTAGCTTTCACCCTATTCATTTCTAGCAGCAGTTTATTACGACCTTTTGTCACGATCGTAATCCCGTGAACTTTAACCTTGCACATCAATAAAAGTGCGACGAGCCAAGAAGATGAAGAAGAAGAAGAAGAAGAAGAAGAATTGTTAAAGAGCGTCAGAGCTTTACAAGTGGTACATCTGATTTCTGTATTTCATTTGATTTGTTTACGCCTTTAATTAATCCTGTCGTTTTTCTACTAATCATGTTTAACCAGGATATTTCAGTTTTACGTTTTAGGGCTGCCCCGTGGCATAGGCAGTATAGGTGAATGCTTGTTGTTAGCAATAGCATGGCTGTAAAGGTTAGCGCTTAGCTTAGCGCTTAGCTTATATGCGCTAACGGATATGTATTGCAATATAAGAAGGTTCGTCTACAACAAGTTGTAGGGAGAGTTTTGTCCTTCGCACAAAAGGAGCTAAAATCTTGCCTAAAAACAAAACCCTTGGTAGCACGTGACATAACACATAACAATGGCAAAAGTATGTATATTCAGCTAACCAGACCAGGACATGATATGACCGTAAACAATGCGAAAGGAAATGGCATTTTAATAATAATAGTAATAATAGTTGACATTTACATGGCGCTTTTCATAATGCACACACTTTTTTTTTCTTCTAAATGTCACCTTACATGTTGCATTAATGATAGTTAGGGTAAGTTCAACACTTGAATATCATCAGGTCATAGTTGTTTTACTACTTTAAACATTCGCTAATTCAACTTAAGTTTTGTGAAAGCATCACATCTAGTTAAAAAGAGAAATATATTTCCCTGTAATTACTGATTTACCTGGGACTTGATTGATTTTGGTGCCTGTAGTTTTATTTTGGTAAATGCTTATTTATGAAGCAACAATTAAATTACATGGTAGCACAGCTAATCTGAGTTCATCTGTTTGGTTTTTTTCAGGTCATCTATCAATTCAATTATTTGAAGTAGCCTATTATCATAAAAAAATCAACAGTTCTTTTCAGAGCCATATTCCTCTTCCTACTCTCTTTCACCCCTCTCGTTTTCTTGTCTTTTGTTTTGTTTTTCTCCCTCCCTGTATGTCAGTTCATCCTTTGTTTGTTGTTGCCCTTTTTATCCTCACTTAAAAATGGCATCCAAGCAATTGAATGAATGGTTAGAGATAGGGAATGCCCTCGCAGATGAGTTGGCAAATAAGGCAAGTACAACATTATCCAAATATGTATTATAACATTTACTCAAATGATAAAAGACACACACATTACAAAGATGTGTGTGCAACAATTAAGGGAAATATATAATCTCTTTTATATATTTATATATTAAGATACCAAAGAAACCAAAGAAACCGAAGATACAGAAGATACCAAAGAAAATAACGCAAGGATCAAATGTTTCCTGGAGGAAGAGGGACCTGGATGGGAACATTATAGCCCAACATTGGAATAAGAATCGATCTGGTCTGTAAAATATAATCTAGTTCTAGTGTTTCATTAAGTTTTAATGTCGTTGGTCGGTCCTCAATAATGTTTCCCATATCATCGTACTTTGTTTTATGCAGTTAAACCTTCCAGCTCTCAGGACTCCCCAGAGGTCGAGGAGACACATGAGATTCCTCTACAGGTCCCAAGTCTTGGTATGCACAATGAATTCTTAAATTATCCTTCAACTTGAAATATAGGTAATTGTTTGTAGTATGCAATAGCTTTGTTCATGATACATTGTAAAGTGAAAAGCCATGTATGGAATATCTTTTTTTAATTAAACTAAATTCCATGATTTGTTTTATATTTTGTTATTTTAGACATCTTCAGACACTGAGAAACCTGTTGGGTTCTCTCACTGTCCCTGCATCATCAGAAGAAACACCCACTGCATCAACATGGACCCAAAGACAGTTGAAACGTGAACAAAAATTCAGAGCTGCAATGCCAGAGCTCCTTCATTTGAAATTGGCTGCAGAGATTGTCACTACACGTTCCTGTCTCCAATGCAAAACTGCTGATGCTGTGGTCTGGTGCTTGGACTGTGTTCCACCAGGAACTCCCTTTCTTTGTCCGGCATGTGACCCTATTATCCATGGTAAACATGTCTTCCATGACAGGGAAGCCATGTTTGATGGGTTTTACAGACCTATTCCTCCCACATCCTTAGTTGTTGTGGATGAAAGTGGCCAATATGGACTCTGTGAACAAGGTGGGTTCAAATAATGTATTACATATTCCCTTACCATGGTTTCCTAATGTGCACTACATATACACCGGCATCATTTTCACCATGTCGGAAGTTTGCTTTAACTGTTAAATGTCTCAATTTGTATTGTCTGCATGCCCTAACATGTCCTAACATGCATATGAATCTCTGAAATTGTCTCTGCTGCAGTGTGTCTGCTTCCAATTCCTCCACCATCCCAAATCTGCTTCTGTGGTCCAAGCCAAGATTTCAACATCATCCCAGGAAAGCAGACCGTGTTGGTGACTATCAATGGTTTGTTGCCACCAGAAGACGATCAAGCAGAAATACAGGATTACTATTATACTTTTGTCCTACATTGCATAGATAGCTGTCAAATTGCACATTTATATTTTTTCTCAGGTCCATACAACGTTCGTCTGCCTTCTGTGTGCTGTCCAATTTGTTCCGCCAAATGGTCCCCGAGCATAGGTGACTTGCTGGGATACAAATACTGGCCAGCAACCGACAGCTGCAAAATTATTTTTAACTTTGATGTGTTCACATCATTCGAGCAAATGAAATTAGCCAGCCCAGTATTATCCCAGCAAGTATTCATAAAAATGCTTGAACATCGATCGTTTTCCACAGGAAGGGTAAGAATAAAATGTGGTTTTCAAGATTTTTGAATACCAAACTTTTAATTAACCAAATGAATACCATTCTTGTTTCCAGACAGGCAGAATCTGTAGCGATACCTTCCACAGAGTCTTTCGGAAGTTTGCCTTCTGTAATTACAGACAAGAAGATCTGTGCCTGGTGGAGCCCTTTAAATGCCCAGCATGCACACCTGACATGCTGGCTATTGCTGTAGATGGCAATAGAAAGTATTATCGCTTCAAGAAGTCCAGAGGGTCAGTGAAATCATATTCTCATTTTAGTTGTTGTTTTATTGACTAAGCTGAATGTATTTGCTGAAATGTTTAACTTTCCCCAACTCTGCAATTTCTTTTTCCAAAGTTTGTAGACCATCAGAAAACAATAGTTGGTTTGAAATTACACATAATTATATAAATCCAATTCATAAACATTATTGTATATGACGCCTGTAAAGTTAACTCAACTTTAAAATGTTAAATGGTTGAAGTTAGTTGGATATGTTGGAGCTAAGAACCAGTTTTGGATATAATCGCTTCATGAAAAATGTATTAAATTGCCCAGGAACCTTTTTCTATGCCTTCCTCTGCCCTATTCCATGCTCATCCATATAAAGGATGAATTTTATTTTTACCTTTTTACAAGAAGTCAGTAAACTTTTCATTAATGTTAAATAATGGTGACAAAAGACTTTACACAGAATTACAGATCAAATTCACAAAGACCTTTTCCACATTTATGAAAATGTTATGGCAAAAGCAAATTGCCCACATTAAATAGAGGACACAATCAAACTTATGTATGTATGATAATGTTGCTTACAATTTCTTTCTCGAATTTCGCAGGACAGATGAACCGTCTCTATTTGATGGACTGTTCATTGCCCAGGACAGTAAAGTGTCTGCCTTTGTCGACAAAATCAGGAGCCAGATGACGATTGTAAGAATCTATTCAATCCCCTAACCCTTTATTTATTTTTCTTAGCACAGGGTTAAATGTAACAGATTGTGTCTATTTCAGAAAAGTGGTCGTGATGTTTGTGGACCGGCAACATTCACAGCTTGCAGAGAAACCTCACACAAGTCCAGGGCCAAGGTGGATGAGGAAGGCCTGCAAATAGCTGTGTGCAGACATGGCATCTTACTACAAGGCCTAAATCACTACCGTGGTGAAATATATGCCTACCCAATGTTCCTGCAGAAGAAGCTGGCTGAAGTTGCGAATGCAACATTCTTTTGTATGGATGTTGCCTGCAGGTAGTTATAACTATTGCAAAATTGGAAGTGTTTGTGGGAAACGTGTTATCTATTTAATTCTTGCACATCCAGTAGATGTAAAGCAAAAAAAGCATTCATTTGGATAAATGCTGATGTTGGTTACAAGGATTGTACTGGTAATTTTAAGGACCTGGTTTATCTTTTTACTATTATGCCATCATGCAACTGGAAAAGCTAATTAATTTTGTCATTACAGGTACTGGCCTTATTTGGAGAAGATGGCAGCAAAGTTGCCTGAGCTCCAACCACTTACAGAGATGAAACCTTTTCTCTCTGTAATGCACGCCAAGGCCCGCACAGGCAAATGCGAGGTACAGTATGCAAGTTAAACATTTGTGTCACTAGATTCAAATGTTTTAGAAATTGTAGTGCACATAAGAATATCATGTAGTATATTCTATTCAAGCCTGTGGAATAATTGTAAGAGTTACAAATGTTGACAAAATTGTTACAAAACAGACTGTCACAAGGATAGGCTTCCAAAACCCATTATGTTTATTTTAGTAAATATATCCGCACTGTAGAAATAATGAATGAACAGAGCTTCAAATAACTGCAGTTGTGACATTGTAGTTCAAAGCATAATTCCATCTCAGAACATTTTAACTTTCTGAAATTGCTCCTGACACTGATGTTAACTAAAGATGTACAGTACAAGAAATTATAATATTGAACTAAATAGCTAGATCTCATTGTTTATGATTCTGAGCAGGTGAAGTGGGGTGGCAGAAGCCAGGAAGGTGCTGGAAATACTGTCGGCGAGGAAGTGGAACAGGTTAACAGCTTCCTCTCAAGGGCAGCTCTGACAACAAAATACATGACCAAATCAGGTTGGTAGAGGAAAACAAATAGTTTTAAGTAGTGCCACATTGTAAAGCTCATATGAATTTTCATGTTTTTGTGTTTACAGCTAGAGCAGATATGATAACCGTGCTGGCTATGCAATGGAACCACAGGAAGGTGGAGAATCTCCACAAGACACTCTCAAAGAGATTTGTCAAAGTAAGACGTCCATGCTGCATTTCAAAATGTATATTAAGAATATCCGAGTTTCTTGTTGTAGTAATTTAACACCATCCTTCGCTACATGTTGTTGAATTGAATGTATTCTGCAATCATTTCATTATGATGGTGCTGCCATGGCACACTGTTCTGCCAAGAGAGTCTCTGTTCTGTTTGTTTTTAATAAAGCACTATAGGTTGATTCATCTGAATTTCTGGATAATAATAATAATAATAATAATGTTAATCCTGCTTGATCTTGAAAAAAAAGGGACACTAAGGTGATACTTGCCAACCTTGAAGAGAAGGTGTTTAGCATTTCATGTTGTTGTCTGGTCAGTTAATGTGCAAAAAGGAATTCAGTAAAAAAACAACCTTCTCAACCAACTGGAACGCATATTCACTTTTTCCTTTTAAACATTCTAAACAGACTACACAGAGAGCACAAACTGAAGTGGACAATCTTGAGAGTCTCAAGCAAGAGCTGAACATCTCCCTGGAGGACACGGAGCAGTGGGTGTTGGAGGTCAAGCAATGGGCAGCCACTGGTATGTTATATGATCACTGTGGTATAGATTTGGTTCCATATTTCCAAACATTTGGCTTCATGTTTTATGATTACACCTTGTTGTTTCTGTTTTCAAGAGAAACATGGAGCGCAGAGTAGCCAGGAGGAGCTCCAGAGAGAAATAGATGAAATTATTTATTCCCTCCGAAGAAAGAAACACGACCTATATCGACAAAATGGTATTTATTATTACGTTATCGAGAAACAATATTTGTTTCTTGTTGCTGTTGTTTGTATTATTAATATTAGTTTATTTGTATTTTGTTTTACTTTACAGACAGCAACCAAACAAGGCAACGCAAACGGAGAAGACTGACAGAGCTCAAGAAGAAACTCAGAGAGAGGATACTGCAGTACAACACCATTGATGCCTGTTCAGAGAAAATTGACACAGAAGCAGCATGCGGTCTGTCTGAGGATGTCATTCTGCCCTGGGAGGCACAAGGAGATGGTAAGAAACAACTTGTTTTTGTTTGCCCTAGATATTCCATAAATTCAGTTGAAGTACTCGAATACAATCACCAATGTAACACAGAGCTGTCAACATAGGTGTCACAAATCATCATGATCACAACAAATCATTTTGAAATAATGATATTGAAAGGTCTGTATGATGTTGCCCTATCAAGTCTTAATAGTCTAGTCTCACTGGGACAGGCACATCTATGGAAACAGTAAAACCCTTCCTGACCACCCTGAACTGCATACTAATGTTGAATCTCAAGACATACTGAATGTAATTCTGCCAACATAGACAGAATTGAAAAAGTTCAGCAAGCGGCGAGGTTGAATTTTTTTTTACCAGATTTTAAGGTTTTGGTCAATTTAAGTTAAAAAGATTGAATACAAACTGATATTATTTGTTTTATTAGCCTTACCATTGTGGTTGTTATATTTTGTGTTTTTTCCATTATAGTGGTGAACCTGCGCATAAAGAGGCGACTTTTTGACCAGGTTATGCTGGTCAGGCGTATGGAAGAGGAGAAAGTCATCATTGTGAAGGAGATGACCCAGCATTGTCAAAATCTGAGGCAGGCACTGGACAAACTGGACCACCTCCTTCATCAGACAAAAGACGACATCAGGAACCAAAGTATGTTCCACAAATACCGATTTATAACATTTGCCACTGCCCCCCTCCCAGTGTCAAATGTCTATCACTGAATAGCATCTGTAATGATTGCATTTTTTCTGAATCACAAATCTTTTTAGCTAATATACAGCCTCGGAGTTAAACATTAAAATAGCTTATATGGAACCAACATCAATACTAATTAAAAGTTGCCTTACATAGACTGTCATTTTGTCTTTTTATTTTAGTTTCTCCAAGCGATATAACAGAAGAGGGATACAGGGGACTGCACTGCTGTATTTTACACCATCAATATCTTCTGGAGCAGAAACTGAGCAGAGTCACCAGCACCTACAGCTGTATTGGCTCGGACTCGTCTTTTCTCATGATGGAGGAAGACATTGAAGACGGTAATGAGGACGACGAACAGGACGGTGATGAGGACGGTGATGAGGACAACGAACAAGACGGTGATGAGGACGGTGATGAGGACAACTAACAGGACGGTGATGAGGACAACAAACAGGACAACGAACAGGACTTAACAAGTCTATTGTGTTGTATGCATGTCAACGTATTAAAACGAGTATTACGATTGAATGGCTTGTTTATTGCCTTTTTTTTATATGATCCTGCTTTGCATTTACTATGTCTGGTATTCAACTAAATGCCATTAGCAGTTATCAGTCACCTTCAGATCCGAGTTACCTCGAGGGCCGGAGGTTCCCCACCCCTGGTATAAGGTTTTGGTGATCACCCTTATCATCATCATGTCATTTAATCATGATCTGTTTAATTAGCCAATGCTTACATCCAAAGAATGTGTCTAGACTTTACTCCTACAGACACACACTAACAATACAAATTGAGCTAAGTAATACACTCACGAGCCACTTAATTAGGTACACCTTGCTAGGATGGGTTGGACCCCCATCTGCTTTCAGAACTGCATTAAGTCTTCATGGAATAGATTAAACAAGGTACTGGAAGCATTCCTCAGAGATTTTGCTCAATATTGACCTGATCGCATCACGCAGTTGCTGCAGATTTGTCGGCTGCACATCCATGACGCAAATCTCTGGTTCACCACATCCCAATGGTGCACTGTAGGATTTGGATCTGATGACTGTGGACTGTGACATTTGAGTAAAATTCATTGTCATGTTCAAGAAACCAGTTGGAGAATATTTGAGCTTTGTGACACGGTGAGTTATCCTGCTAGAAGTAGCCATCAGAAGATTGGTACACTGTTGTCATAAAGGCATGGACATGGTCAGCACAACCCGGTATCACGGCAAGACGTGAACATGTTACGATTTACCATGATGGGAGACGTGAAGCTGTCACGATTTCGTCCCTTCAAACGTGACAATTACACAGTATTGTTAACGTGGCCCAACCAGTGGAGATATACGGAAATGCCAAGCAAATGCTACCCCGACGGTCGGTTGTTATTATTATCAATATTAATATAATAATGATTTAATTTGTAATAGTCACACTCAATTTCGCCAATTTTCTTGTTGCCCCAGCTGGTCGGCACCTCTTTTAGCAGATACAAAGGCTACATTCATTTATTAAATCGATGTGTGTGGATGTGGAATTAACGGACGTGACGTTGCACGATTGCGTTACCAGGCAACAGCTTCGGTTCATGTTAATTTATAAACTCTTCAACTCGAACCGTAATTATATTTTAAAACATTTTAGAAAGCCTCACGAAATACTTTAATGTACATTTTAATTTAAATGTGAATGAATGTGTGTAAAACAAAATACATCCGTCAAAAACAATACCGGAAACAGACGTAGGCAAGATCCTCGGTTATGGCTAGAAAGGATCCGCCTAGTGTAAATATGACGTCACGTTCTCGTTGTAACTCTCGTTGTAATCGGAGCGGCTCGGAAACACATCTACAGCAGTAACATGATGCAACATACACATTAATGCAGCAGCAATATTAATAGAGAAACATCAGACATAATAGTAAAACACTGCAAGGGAACATTTTATTGCACCAGGAGCTATCTTGGGACTTTTACTGCGACAACGTTGACTTGCCTGTGAATAAAAAATAAACCATAGTGTTGGTGATCTACAGTGTTGTCATTCTTCTTTGAACACCAGCAAGACCGCTTTTCAACAATCACACTCCCTGTCATTGACATAATTAATAGATAGTTTAGCTTCTCACCATCATTTGCTGTGACCAACTGATGTTAACGATCGTAACTGAAAGGCTGCCTGCCAAACGTAAACATTCAGCCACGTGACATTCAGCCGAACTCTCGCGAGAGTTTTACACAAGACGGATCCTTTCTTGCCATAACCAAGATCCTCAGCTCGGTGATTCATGGTTTAGCCGCAATGCACGTTGGGAAATGGTGTTTATGCGATGTGAAATCCGAAAACATTTAAAAAAAATATATATATACTTTATTCCGAGTTTGCTTGCTTTTCTCTTTGGAGCTAATCACATAACGGCATTGTAATACACGGTTCGGCTGCATTACATATTACATATCTGCCGTAGTTATCTATTTATAGAGCCCTGATGAGAAGAGTTCTATACAAACAGGAAGAACTGCCGCCAAAACTGAAAACGTGACGTGGATCACAAATATATCAGCCATTTAACAACATCTTAGATTTATTTTCACACAATATGTCTCCTTGCAATATCAACAGTAATTCGGCTGACTTTTATATTTGATCCAATTGGTAGATAGGCAGTATTTACACCATAACGGTGCACAGCTGATAGACGGGCACCTAGTGGTTAAAGCGCGTTATTGAATTTTATTATTATTATTAACTAACAGAATAAGAGACCTGACAGGTGATGGTCAGACGTTGACCTGGCTGCACAGTCACAGAGGCTGGCTGTATCAACTGTTCACACTTCACACCTGTACAAATACAAAAAAAAGTTATATGACGGATTATCCTGTTAAACGGCAGTATAATAAGTGTTGACTCACTTCCAGCTGCCAGCAGCAGCAGCAGAGAGAACATGATGATGATGACTCTCATTTCATTTAATTTCAAACCTTTATTTATACAGGTGTATCCCATTGAGATCATTGATCTCTTTTTCAAGGGAGACCTGCTCAAGTAGGTTCCACATGAAACATAAAAACATAAACAGAACAACAAAAGGACATCATACAGCATCATTTACATAACTATCCACATAAACAGGTACCAATAGCTTCCGATTGAGTAGCATCCAACCGAGCTTTAAAAACATTTAGTGGCACCAGATTGCTCAGTTTCCATTTAATTTGCAGACTATTCCAAGACAAAGGAGCTGCGCATCTAAAAGCTGTCTTCCCTAAGACAGTCCTAGCAGTTGGCACATTTAATAAAACCACAGCATTCGATCTCAGGCAGTAGCCACTTACAATTTTCCGTGAAATCAGGGAGCAGATATAAGATGGAAGTTTCCCTAACATGGTTTTGTATATAAAAATGTACCAGTGACTGAGCCTCCGTACAGTTAGTGAAAGCAAACCAGCCCTTGCATACAGGGTACAGTGATGGGTTAATGCTTTACAGTTTGTCACAAATCTCAGTGCACTGTGATACGCAGCATCTAACTTGACCAGGCAATTGGCAGGTGCATTCATATAAATCAAATCACCATAGTCCAGCACAGGTCAAAAGGTCACAGTGACTAGCCTTTTCATGGCCTCAAGCAGAGAAACAGGACTTGTTCCTGTAGAAGAAACCTAGCCTAACCCTCAGCTTTTTAAGCAGGTTATTGACATCAATCAATCAATCAATCAATCAATGTTTATTTATATAGCCCAATATCACAAATGTTACATTTGTCTCAGTGGACTTCACAGTTTGTACAGAATATCAGTATGACAATACGACACCCTCTGTCCTTAGACCCTCACATCGTACAAGGAAAAACTTCCAGAAGAAACCCCACAGTTTAAAGGGAAAAATGGGAGAAACCTCAGGGAGAGCAACAGAGGAGGGATCCCTCTCCCAGGACGGACAGACGTGCAATAGATGCCGTGTGTAAATTGAAAAGATAATACATTGGAGTTAAACATGGAGTTTAGAAATGTGAGACAATCATCCAGCCAGATACCAAGGACTCTGAGAAGACGTGAGCTCCTGATCCCCTTTAATCTCCACTGACAGTCTCTTGTGAAGGCCTTCTAACTGTATCACAATGGATATTACTGAGTTTGCATAGAACCAAACGTGTTCACGTGTGAATGTGAACATTAATAGAATATCACCTTGCATCTTCAGAGCAATCTGACTATTATAACATTAGCGTTAAGAAAGCTTAATTAAATATCTGCCACAACATAAGTAACTGGATCAAAGTAACAGTACAGTCCGCGGCATCACATCATGATGTGTCATATATTTCCTTATCTGAGTCAGCTGAGCCGTATCTGGCCGTGCAACACTGACAGTGTCACATACTGTATGCAGAAGTATTATTTTAAGCAACACATTACGAAACACTCGAGTCAAATGTAATTAAAGTCAGATCGTGTCTTAGACGGGGCATATCATAAACCTGTTAATGTACGCATTCAAACACTTTTTCTTGTACCAGCTGTATTCACCTTGCAGGTGCAGCTATGTGGCTTTTATCCTGGATAAAGTGTTTGAGTCATGGATGTTTAAAGTCTTCATATTTGTCTAATTATATAGTTGACTTTTCATTCAGGAAGTATGACGCGCTGCGCTGTCAGTATGCTTCTCCATGTTTGTGATTGGTTGAATGCTCCAAATACTACCCCTTTTATGTGAACGCGCACCTAACTAGATAGGACACGGTTGGCTTGAGCGATCCACTTGATAACCCGTGTCGTAGTGCCGTTTAGCGAGAGGGCGTATGTTTTGGATTAGGCCAACCGGCTAACTCAAACATATCCAGGTTAGGTTGAAACAGTTTCGTGGTATACCCCCCAGGTCTTGTCCTGACTGAGCACAGGCACCTGTAGCCTTGGCTGCTGTGCTCTCAGTGTTTTCTTCCTGTTCCTGCCTATTGGCGTCAGCTGATAGAGGTGTTGGTTTTATCATGTTATGCACAATATTGATTCTTCTCTCAGAACTAGCTAAATATGGGTCTGGGGTAGAGATCTTCAGAATTGGTTTGGCATATTTTGTGTCAATTCGTGGCACACAACATGTCTTGTGAATAAACCATCAGTTTGCCATCAAAGTTCCTGCTCTCCTCGTGTCTCTCTGACTCCTGTTTCCATTGCTTCAGAAGTTTCCATCGCATATGAAAGATTTTTACATGTTTGTAAATTATTTTGGTTTCAGTGTGT
Organism: Notothenia rossii; assembly: GCF_949606895.1. Lineage (NCBI taxonomy): Eukaryota > Metazoa > Chordata > Actinopteri > Perciformes > Nototheniidae > Notothenia > Notothenia rossii. The sequence continues at coordinate 28,119,246 of NC_136910.1, read as the reverse complement.
GTGTTTCACATGGGTGAACAGTATATTTATATGTTATGGAATGAAATACAATGTCAGATTAGGGGAAAGTTAGGGGAGTGCATTTTAATGTGTCTGGAGGTGGCGTGTTCCAAAAGTGTTTGGGTTTGTCTGCCGTGTGTGGGCTGCGTTCCATTTCAAATTGCCGCCTGTACAATGTATGCACCAGTCTGTGATATGCCGATGTGCAGGCCCGCCCCTCCATACACGCTGATCACACAGACTGCGCCTGCCTCTCGCCCTCATCTTGTGGAGGGAGCCTCATCTGATGCGCAAATGCGGCGCAATTGAGCGCGCCACAGTTTCTGCTGCAAGGCTCCACTAGCTGTAATCGGCTTGGTGTGTCCAGGGTTTACACACCACCCCCCCGTCGACGCTCGCGAGGGCCTCATCACATCACAGCCCTGCAGTGCTTGAATTGGGCCGGTACTCACCGGTACGCAGTACCGGCACTTCTGATTTTTACCCTTGTAGTACCGGCACTTCTTACTGAGTACCGGCACCTTGCCGGTACTCCGGTACTCAGTAAAATGCCGGCACTCAGCCGCCGGCAGCCGGCGGCACGTCATGACGCGTGTCAACAAATTTGCCGGCGACATCTCATGACGCATCTCTGACGCACCGCCGCGATAGACTAGAGCAGAAAATACATCACATAACGACGACGTTAGCATTTCAAAAATGTTAACGTGGCTTAATAGTGCGAAAAGACAGCGGTTGTCGCCGGACAAGGACCCGACTGCAAATACAGAAAATGCTGTGCCTGTGTCTGAAATTGTGCCTTCTCTCGTCGACCCTCCTGCTCCAAGTTCAGTAGCACTAACTCCAACAGAGCCTTCTCACCCGCTAACGTTAGCTGCTGCTGGCGTAACTACCACCAACAACACCGGGCAAAGCGATGCACCTGACTGCTGGACAAGGGACCAGGTGGACTATTTTTGCAAGATCAATGAATGGCTCATTGTTAAAGACAAAAAGCTGGGATGTCGGATATGTAAAGAGGTGAAATATTTGGGAAAACACACTGGACAAGGACTGAAACTCTCGATTGAATGGGGTGAGTGTGCAGTGTCTCATTTTGGTAGTGAGAAGTGCAAACAACAAGCTAGCCTGAGAAAAAAAAATCAAAGAACACAAAGAATCACAAGCCCATGTAAAAGCTGCTGACATACTTCAGTCTGCTTCACGTGAAGCAATTCAAAAGCAAGTGCAGTCTATGCATAGATCAGAATACGAGACCACTATCAGAGTTTTTCGAACGGCATATAAAATTGGAAAGCATAGCCGGCCATTCACGGACATGCCAATTGATTTGAACTTGCAGAAACTGAACGGGCTGAACGTGGGCAGGGTTTTGCACTCTAATAAAACCTGCGGTGAAATCATCGACCACATAGCAGATGAGCTGAAGACAAAAATGGCCAAAGACATTATAGAAAACAAAAGAAAACTCTGTGTTTTGGTCGATGAATCTGCCACTATTAGTGGTAAAACTGTGCTTGTTGTGTGTCTACGCTCAGCATTAGCTGATGCTGAGCCCGAAACGTTTTTTTGGGAGCTGATCGAGTTGGATGGAACAACTGCTGATGACATCACAAAGGCTTTAATGGAGTGTCTTGGAAGACATTTTAGCGAGGACTTTTTAGGTCAGTGTTTAGTTTCTTTTGCATGTGATGGGGCTTCAGTAATGCTAGGGAAGAGAACAGGCGTTGCTACCCAGTTGTGTAGTAAATTCCCAAGCCTGTTTGTGTGGCACTGCTCAAATCATCGACTAGAGCTGGCAGTTGGGGATGTGGTCAAGGAGGTCTCAGGGGTCAATCATTTTCAAATATTTTTTGATAAACTCTACTCTTTGTTTCATGCCTCCCCCAAAAATCAGAGGCAGTTAGCGCAGTGTGCACAAGCAGTCGGACAGCGTCTCCTGGTGATCGGGCGTGTTTTGTCCATCCGCTGGGTAGCTTCAAGTGAAAGGAGCGTCAGAGCAGTCTGGGAAAACTACAGAGTGCTTCATGATCACTTTTCAAATGCTGCAAACGACATGAGCAGGGATTCCAGAGACAGAGCAAAGTACAAGGGCCTTGATGATGTGCTCACATATGCACCGTTTGTCAGCAATCTGGGACTGATGTATGATGCGCTCACAGAGCTCAGCGACCTCTCTCGGCAACTCCAAAAAAGAGAGATGACACTGCCTACAGCAGATAGGCTCCTAACTCAAGAAATACGAGTTTTTTGAATCCAAGGTCTCCATGCCTGGCCCACATATGACTACAGTTCATAGAGCTCTAGCTGAGAAATATTTCAAGGGTGTTGCCCTGCATGAGAATGGCAGGCTTGTACAGATTCATGCAGGTCAGTTTTTCCGCAGTATGGTAGAGAATCTGAGACACAGAATGACTTCCACAACCTCCTCTCATGTCAGCACAAGAGAAAGCCCATTACATGGCCGGGAGGCCCGGGACAATCAGCTAATACATGACATAAAAGTTCTCCATCCTGGTAGTTGGCCTGAAGAGGAGTTAGACATACAGTATGGGGACGCAGAGGTGCTACGTTTGTGCGAACTGCTGAAAGTGGACAGAAGAGAGACTGTTCAGGGCTTTCGTGAATACAAGGAAATCAGGGCATCCCGTACGCCTGCTGCCATGGAGCCTCTACTAAAAGCAGTCCGAACCATCGCTGTCTCCACTAGTGAGTGTGAGCGGGCATTCAGCAGCATGAATGATATCCTTACTGCAAAAAGGAATGCTCTCTCTGTCAGCCGACTGTCCAGTCTGGTTTTTATCAAATGCAATGGACCACCGCTAGGACAGTTCAATCCAGAAAAGTATTTGAGGTCGTGGCTGGCAAAGGGAAGGAGAAGTGCTGATGAAAGAGCCTGTCCAGCTTCAGCCCCTGATACTGCTGTACCCAAGGCCTTCTGGAGCCTTTTTTAACAATGTGAGTATGAAACAATACATAATAATATTGAAATAGTAGATATAATGAACACATACAGTATATAATGTTTCTCTCTCTCTCTGTCTCTCTCTCTCTCTCTCTCTCTCTCTCAGTTCTCCATACAAAGTGCTACGTCTACATCCCATAGACCAACGTCTGGATTCCCCTGTGTCCTCCCTGGCAGCTCCATTGATTCCCTCTCTCCTTTCCTGCTGAAAGATGGTGAGTGTACTCAGGGACGAGGAGTCATTTAACCAGCCGCCAGTAGGAGTCAGGCTTTAGTTTATTTTATATCCATAAAGAAAAAGTTAATCTGCTTACAGTTGTGTTTCATATGGATGTTGAGAGCTATCCATATATCTCTTCATTTTGCTCTCAAAGTGCACCAGATTGATGCATCTAACCTCAATATTTAAAAGAAAATGTTATAAATGTTATAAAATGTTATAAAAATAGCAGTTCTTTTTTTGGCACCCTGAGTCATTTTGTTTAAGTACAGTGAGCCTTTCTAAAATATACAGTAAAGAGACAAACCCACCAGCATTATAGGATATACAATGATTTTGAGCCAAATACTTGTTTTTGGGCTGTATAAATAAATTGACTTGAAACAGTTGCTGATTTAGAGCACTGGCACCTTTTTTATTCCAATTCAAGCACTGCAGCCCTGCCGATGTGATATAATGTATAGGACCTTTTTCCTCATGGGTGTCATTCACAACAGACCAATCATGACAGTTTTAGAGAATGAGTTTGTATGGATACACTTAAAACATATATTTGTATTTGTCTTGGCTTCAGCTCACTGATAACATAAGAACACAAATAGGCACAACACTTACATAGATGTTTTTTTTATATGTATTTTATTACTCCAAAGTAGAAAAAAAGAAAGTCAGCCATATTTAACTGGGAAAGTTTTCCTTTGGCTCCCAGGAATTTCTCCACTTAGCCCCACTGTAAAACAGAAACACATCAAAAAGTAATACTTTTTTTCAACTGTTTGGAATATGCAGTTCTACAGTATGTTGACAATGCTATTTCAAATGAGAAGATACACTAAGTCACTCAAAAATATCATGATGAAAGTGCAGTATAATGTATATATTTATATATAACACGTACATCATATATAATACAAGGTACATTTTTTATTTCAAAGTCAATGTTTCATTTGACCAATTCTTTGAATTTGCTGTCTTATCAATGCCCAAACATACAGCACTAAACTTAGACAACTGCCTGCAAGACTGCACACAGAAATAATACTACTTACTACTACTAACTATACTTATAGTATAATTGTTAAGAACAAATGTAACAAGTCAGTAATTACAAAAGAGATCAAATACCATCCAGCCTCACATATCAATCATTTAACCTTTAGTGATATTGATCAAGGATAAACTCTATTGTATATTTTATTTTAATTTCTATTTCAATGTAAGCTACTTCCCTGCTTATGTGTTACAATCAGACAGCGTTTCTAGGGCGCGATGTCTGAATGACGAAGGGCAGAGAACTTGGATGTCTTACTTTATGGCGCTAACGTCTGATAGAGCCATTGATGACATGGCTCCCCACCCCCATGTGATCAACTAAATTCAATTTACTGCTGAGGAACCCAAAATATTTAAGTTAGTGATCTCAGGGTTGATGAAGTTGGTTGGTAAGACTACTTTGTGGCCCCTGTTCTGCCAGACCCATCAGCTACACTGAAGGAAACTTCAGATTAGATACATACCATCCAGAGCAAGACTGCCACTGCACCAACACCTCGGTATGGCCCTGAGTAAAGAAACACAGATTTTAGGTAAACTTCATTTTTTTTAAATGTCATACATGTAAATACAAAAAGTCCAGTGAAATCAAATGATAATTTGAAATAATAGTAGGTACGATTAACTCAAACATATGAAGGACTGTAACATAGTCAATAGCATTTTCCCCATCAGTTTAATATTTTGGAATACTATTATTACTTAAAAAAATATTTTTACTGCCAAGAATAGGAATTCACCTACAAAGGATTCCAAGAAAAAATGTAATATACAAATAAATGGCTGGACATGATGCATTAATGCGACATGAAGCATTACACAAGTACCTCAACCTTAAATTAATAATAAATTATTGTTACTGTAATTTCAATATTTACATTAGCAGTCATGCTTAAGACTGAAACACTCCTTTTAAACAAAGTATACGAAAATCCAATAAGATAAGACTTGGTTTCACGGAAACATTATTGTCATTGTTTATTTTTTTTAAAATATTTTCTAAACAAACCTCCCTGATTCGTTCCCTCAGTAGTTTTTTGTAGGGGAAAGTGTCTGACCCTTGATGAATGGGACATTCTGTAAGGGATTAAAAGATGGTAATAAGTTGAAGTTCAGCAATAACCTCCTAAACATTGCCTAACATCACATTGTGCTCAATTAAACTGTTCAAAATGGCACTGAGACTTTTGATACTGCAAAGTCTTAAACAAAACAAAAGGTGGTGTATTCTAATTGTACAGATGATTGTTTTCTCTCTCTTTAACTAATTCAATGTGCAAAATCAAACACAGTTTCAGTCTATTTAAATAAGATAATTACTAATTAACCCGCACATACCATTAATTGCCACTTTATTCCTCGTTGGTCTTCTTTTCTGTGAGGAAGACACTGAGGAGAGAGCAGGAGTCAGGCCGGAGGAGAGAGCAGGAGTCAGGCCGGAGGAGAGAGCAGGAGTGAGCCCAGAGGAGAGAGCGGGAGTCAGCCCGGAGGAGAGGGCAGGAGTCAGGCCGGAGGAGAGAGCAGGAGTCAGGCCGGAGGAGAGAGCAGGAGTCAGGCCGGAGGAGAGAGCAGGAGTCAGGCCGGAGGAGAGAGCAGGAGTCAGCCCAGAGGAGAGAGCAGGAGTCAGCCCGGAGGAGAGAGCAGGAGTCAGCCCGGAGGAGAGAGCAGGAGTCAGGCCGGAGGACACAGGAGTGAGGAAGAGAGTGAACTCAGTGTCAGTCTCGGTGGTAAGAGACAAATCTCATCATGGGTCTGCGGCCATTTCTGCCTGTGTGGTTGAAGGGCCCTCAGGTTCAACTGCCAAAGTCACTATTGCGAAGAAAAAAAAGTAGACGCATGGTGAATAAATGACCAAGTATAATCCGCCATATACATTTATAATCTGAGTAATTACAGCTAAAAATGAAACAGCGGAACATCAGTGATTATGTGTTACAATGGCGTTTGTTAGCAACCAGGAAATGACACCAGTAAAGACAAACAGATGAGAATGCTGCGTGGGGTCTGGGTGCCGTGTTGGCGGGACGTTGGGGGGCTCGCTGCTCCGCCCTTTGAGGCTCGAGGAGCAGACATTGTGAGCTGGATTACTAGTGTTGTTTCCTGGTTGCTGCGTGGGGTCTGCGAGACAGCGAGGAACTCAGCCTGAGCGCACACACACACACTCACAGCCAGGCTGTGAGTGTGAGTGCATGTGTGCGTGAGGAGATCCACGGAGCCTCGGCTGAGAAAAGATAAGGCTGAGTGAGTGTGTGTGTGTGAGCCGGTACGTCACTATGCCCGTTACGTCACTATACTCAGGAAGAAAAAAATTGAAAAAGAGCAGCATAGACAGGTATTTTCTGTGTTAGAGTTTTACTCGCTACAGGGTGTATTTTGAGGATTTGTGACTCTGCAGACCGTTTACATGCAGGAAAAGCTTCATAACACACAAGGGGACGGGTAATAACCAGAAAAGCATGACATGGGCCCTTTAACTGACAAAACAAGACATAACGACATATTTTTACTACTTGGTAAACAGTGATTCACATTTTTTTACATTTAAAACCAGATAACTGAGCAACTAATTTACAAAAAATGTTAACAGATAAATTGCTGAAATATAGCATGCAGATTTGTATACTTTACCATTAATAAGGCTTTCGTAAATCCTCTTTATGGTAACAAGTGCATTGTTACCATCTTCTGTCTCGATTTGCCATGGACAGATGCAATCGGCCGCAAAACCATTTGTGCCTCTCTTGGCAAGAAGGAGGATGGGACGCCGATCTAACATTTTCCATTTGTGGAGCTGGAACACAATGGACACAAAAAAACAAGAAATATTATGTACACAACAGCTCTAAACATCATCACACACCTAAAGCCATTATAACTCCATTATTTTGCATAAGTGAAAAATGTACTGATGTGATACGTGTTAACATTGAGGAAGGCACCCCACAATTAACCAGGTGTGATTTTAGACCCCTTTTAGGGGAGCCCCTAAAAAAGAACTGTAAAAAAAAAGAAGTTTATCGAGCTCGGGTTCACTTTGAGTTTTTTTTACATGGGCATAGTTATTTTTATATGGGTTAGGGATCCCAGCGATTATTCAATTTTTCGAATATTCGTTACAGTCTCCATAATCGAAAATTATTTTTAAAATTCGATTTTATTTATATATATTTTTATTATTATTTATGTTTTTCTTTTTCTTCCTCGCTTAGTTTCAATTCGGCGGCGAATAATCGATTAATATTCCCCAGGGCTGTCCGATTTTGATCATGGTCAGTTTCTGGCATCCCTAATATGGGTCCATTTAACTCTCACATTCAGATATCTGAATAAGCTACATTTAGCTTTGAAACATGTCAGCAACCTATAACCTATATCATTTCAGGTTCAACGTTCTGCATTAACAGCACTTCAGATGTAAAGCTGGTGTTACAGGGGAATTTTGAAATGACTGTTCGAACACGGCTCAAAGTCAGAAACTCTGGTAAGCTTAATGAAAGTGCTTTTAAGGGCCTCTTTATTAATACTAACTCTTTCCAGGTCTTGATTGTCTTTCAAGCACTATATTAATATGGGCTGGTTTTGATTCTGTGACATTCTTGGTTTTACCATTTATTCAAAAATGTATATGATATTTCATTTATTTTACTTTTGGAAACCATAGTCACATAATTATGTGTTTTCCATACCATGAAGTTCCAAAATAAAATATAAAACACCAAAATGCAGGTTTTTTTGTAAGATATAATTAGAAAAACATGTACATTGAAGCTCTGATTCTAGGAATTACCACTGGCCTGAACTATGTTACTTCTGGTTAAGAAATAATGTTTTACTAAAACTGGGCGCTTGCAAGTACAAACACTATCTAACATCAGTTCGAAAAAATGTGTTATGCCTTTACAGATTTAAATACGACGGTGACAACAATTTTGCTTAACACATTACATGAAGTGCAGTAATCGTGCACTAGTCTGTACTTCTCACATAAACTTAATTAAGAAATTAGGATTATTTTTAAAAAGTAAATGAGGGCGACTGTTGGAAAGTATAAATCAATTAAGTAATTTAACAATTTGTATAAAAAGATTAAGATCAGGGATTATTTACACACTTTTTTATGATAACTGACATCTGCAAGAGAAAAAAGCTTACCAGTAAATGTGTCGAGTCATACACTTTGTTGACACTGTGGTTTTTATTTTGCGTGGCCTTCCACTCCTGTGCAACCTTTTCTTTTTGCTTGGAGAGTTTATCTTTGTAGGGTTGGATGGCACCACATTGTTTGCATTTTTTACTTGCTACTCCTATGCTTTGCCTGCATGTCTTGCACACTTTTTGAGTAGGCATCTGTAACAGAAACACAGATAATGTCAGGGAATACCAAAAATAAGAATACTATACTACAAATGTTTACAGGATTCATGTATTTTATTATATCGTGAAAAATCTTGTTAAAACAATGAACTCGTGTTTTTTTATCTTTTAGATAGGATGAACAAAAATCACAAGAGTAAGGAAAACAATGTTATACAGAGTCAGTCACATGTTTAAAGTGACTGTTATGGACAACCCTAATCTGTCAATATCTGGTTGATCCAAAAGTTGATGCTCCATCATCACAGAAAATAATACTAAAATCATCATTACCAGGGGTGTATTGCTAATTCTATAAGTTCTGCACGTGTGCACGCGCAGTTGTGGCTCGTTTTGAAGCTTATGTAACTACTGTCAATTAACACTCCAGCCAGAATCAACAAAGAATGGTCATTTATTAAGTCTGCATTATTGAATAAATGTGTAATTCTTACAGTAAATGCTGCACACAGCTGCGTGATAGTTAAGTGATCAGTGAAGGACCTTTATAAACTAACTCCCTCCTGCTGAGGTACAAAGGTTACTAAATAAAAAGTGTGCACATTTATTTAGTATCCTATCCATGTGAATATGTTTTAAGTGGGGGTGGACCTCATGTCCTCTAGGGGGGTCCGGAGGCCCCCGGGAAGTTAAATGCATCAATCTTGTGCACTTTGAGGGCAAAATTAACTAAATCTATGGATACATCTGTCAACACCCATATGAAACTTAACTGTATACATTTCAATAATAAAAAAAAATGATAAGAATAATACTTTTTTTAAATGTATCTTTGTGCATATTTAACTATTTACTGTTTTGTTTTTTTATGCATTTGTTGTATGTCCAATAGTATGAATTGTAATGATTTCATCGATGTTTTAGATTCATTCGATTTTTTTTAGGGTGCTGTGTGACGTTGAACCTGCGACCTGCAACCTATGAACCTGTATTTGTATACTACCAAAGGAGCTATTGAACCTAAGAACTTGAATTTCCGACTCCTATTGTGGAACATTACAATAATATAAAAGTGTGCCTTGGAAATATGTGTTTCCATATATGGTGACCAAACTGTTTCAGACCCACTGAGATAACTTAGACTAAAGTTAACTGTGTAAACATTACATTAGGTACATTAGCCTCTTAGCCTATCCGTTATCATAGCTAGCTAGCACCAGATGCTAACAACCATCCCCGTTTTAGGTGCCGGAGCGGTGTTCCGGCAGTATTACACCCCTGGTCACTCTTCACTTAATAGATAAATAGTATTTAATATAGTTATAAAGAATGTGACGTGCGATAACATTTGGATCAACCGCATGAACCGATGGATCACATAACTTCCATGCTCACGTTAACGTTAGCTGATTCTACTTTTGGCTAATTTAGCTTTGCTATCATTATTCCTAGGTAAACATAGTAATCTTAGTCACTGTACTAGTCGACAAAATAAAACAACATAATACATATCCCAAAATGAATATACTTTTGATATCTGACTGCTCACGTTTATTAGCTTGTCTGGGAAATAAATGGATGTTGTCAGTGATGCAGTGACGAGTCCAAAACCCCGGTGAGTTAGCATTTTACCACTTCCAGTTCCCTCGCCTCAGAACCAATGAGATTTCTCCATAGGATTTGGGAAAATAGCTCGAAATAAGGTCTGTGGTCGACACAAATTTAAGAGACGGATCACGTTTTGTTCTACGACAGACAGCCGTGATTTTTGAACAGTGTGCGTGTCTGAAAAACGATGGTTGTTAACAGAAGTTGTCGAGGACGTTGTACGTCATTACGCCGCCTCCCGTTGATTTAAAATGCGCCCGTGGGTCGTAAAGGTATACAGGCTGACGCACCCGTTGATTGAAAACGCTGCTCTGGGTCGTATTAGTGGGTCGGAAAACAAGGAAAACAATCGACCTATTTGGTCGTATTAGTTGGAGGACTTGTTGGATAGTCCACACAGAACCGGATTGACCCTTCGGACTTACATACCAGCACGACGGGGCAACACCAGTCACTGGTGGACTCTTCTATCACTCCCATCTCTTGCATAGCCTGAAGCTCCGCCTGAACAATTTTCCTCTTGTGCTCAGGCAGCCGATAGGGCCGTGAAATAGCCACGCCCGGGGGCGTTTTTAAATATTTAAATATTAAGAGTATATACAAAATAGGAGGAAAGTAGAAGGTTAATTATATAAATATTATTCTGCCCTCGCAAGAATACTTTTCGGATTGCATGCTTGGCAGATAGCTTAACACGGAAATAAACACCCAGGAGACAGCAGCTCAGTTTTGGATGTTTACTGATTAAATTCCATTTTCATTTCCATTTTCATTTCCATTTTTGTAAAACTGAAATACAAACAAAACCCAAAATCATGAGACGTTGTCACATGAAACACTAAATAAACAAAGAAACAAGACTAAAACAAACATTCCAAACAACAGAGTACCTGTGAGCATAAATGCTACATTATATGTTTGCATATAATCAATTTAAATGTGCCACTAAGTATACACGGGCAATATATGGAATGGTACTTACAGACATAAAGACCCTAGGATTTGAGCAAGGATTTAGTTGACAGGAAACAACCCATGTGCTCCATAGACAGCCAGAAACAGGAAACTACGGTAAGCATTTATGGACACAGTGCAAAACCCAAAACCCTTTGCAGGCCCTCTTAAAGGGTCAGCACACTCCCCGCTTGGTATAATGTACCACTAAGTCCCTTGGAGAAGGAGAACAACTTCAGAGACTGGTCTTGAATACACCCTGGGAGAACCTTCTTTAATCACCCGTACTTCCACTTTACGGACCCTGTTGTCTTGACCAGGAAAGGTATTTACTATAAGTCCAGTAGGCCATTCGTTCCTTTTAACCTGTCCGTCCTTCAGAAGCACAACGTCTCCGATTTGCAAGTTAGGCTTATCTGCTTGCCATTTCCTTCTTGGTTGTAGTGTTGCAAGGTATTCTTGTCGCCAATGTTTCCAGAATGAATCAGCTCGACTTTGGACTTGCTTCCATTGACTCCGGTAAAGATCTTTAAGGCCAAGGTCTCCAGAAGGAGCTGAAAGTGAGTCTATTTTTTGTGTCAAAAGCATGGCAGGAGTGAGTACAGTGGGCATGTCTGGATCTGATGACACTGGAACTATTGGTCTTGCATTCATTATAGCAGTGACTTCTGCCATCAATGTGATGAGGACTTCATGCGAAAGTTTGGGAGAGTGCACCTTGAGCAACATAGCATCCAAAAAGCGACGAGCAACCCCTATCATCCTTTCCCACACTCCTCCCATATGTGAAGAATGTGGCACATTGAAGTCCCATGTACAACTCTGCTTTTTGAGGTAGGACTGGAGCTCAGCGTTTCCTTGTGTTATTCCAAGTTCTTTGCAAGTACCAACGAAGTTTGTCCCACGGTCCGAACGAAAAAGCTTTACTGGGCCCCTGATTGCAGTGAATCTTCTTAGCGCATTGATGAAGCTTGAGGTGGATAGAGACTCAACTACCTCAATGTGTACTGCCCTTGTGACTAGACAAGTAAACATGACAGCCCAGCGCTTGTTTTCTGAGAGAACTCCTCTGGTACGACCGAGCGCAGACGTTCCATGGTCCAAACACGTCTAGTCCAACATGGGTGAATGGAGGAGCTTGGGTAAAACGATCAGCAGGTAAATTGGATTTTTTTTGATTTTCCACACTTCCTCTTAACCTTTGACAGGTGACACACTTGTATATGATGCTTGATACCAGCTTCTTTCCTCCAAGGACCCACAGACCGGCTGACCTGACAGCCCCTTCAGTGATATGTCTTCCCTGGTGTGCTTGTCGTTCGTGGTAATATCTCACCAGTAATGTAGTGATGTGATGATCTTTTGGGATGATAATTGGGTGTTTCTCTTCCCAAGAGATTGCAGCAGCTGACAAACGACCACCAATCCTCACCACATCGTCTGTATCCAAGATGGGATCAAGAATTCTGAGGGGGCTGTTCTTTGAAACCATCTCTCCTTTAACCAGAGCCTGTATTTCTCCTTTGAAGGCTTCGTGCTGAATGCAGCGGTTGATTATTATTTTTGCCTGCATGAGCTCATCTGCTTTTGACTTATCCCCCTTTTTACCTCTGGAACAAGATCTGACTCTCCAGATAAGCTTGGCCACTGCTTGGGTGAGTAGCTCCCAGCTGGAAAAGCGCTCAAATCTGTGTGAACCTAGCTGCGTTTCAGAGGTTGTTGTAGCAAAGGTCGTAATTACCGGGCGCACCTCTGTGTCCAAGTCCGGTTCGACAAGCCCAAAGATCTTTTCCTGAGGACGTGCTCCTTCATGTTTTTTCAGAAAGGAAGGACCTGAAAACCAGTTTGTACCTCCTAAGAACATAGCTGGTACATACCGTGTACCATGATCTGCAGGATTGTGCTCTGTGCTGATGAAGTGCCACTGTTCAGGACTGGTTGACTTTCGTATGCGTGTACCTCTGTTGGCGACGTACACATAGAACCTCTGGTTGCTGTTGTGAATGTAGCCCAACACAACTTTACTGTCTGTGTAGAACTTCAGTGTGTCAATTTTGATATCCAGCTCTTCTACCAACAGCTCAGATAGTTCGAATGCCAGCACAGCTGCACAAAGTTCTAGACAAGGCACAGTATGAGTGTGACGTGGTGCTAGTTTAGATTTTCCCATGCAGAATCCAACGTGAACATGTCCCTTACTATCGATTGCTCTGAGGTAGGCCACTGCAGAGATGGCTGTAGTGGATGCATCTGCAAACACACAAAGTGCTTTGAACTGTGTGGATAGTAAAGAAACAGGTAAGTAAGTCCTGGGAATCTGAAGTAGCTCAAGTGCCATAAGTGAGTCTTTCCAAGACTTCCACTATGTCTCTTTTTCGGCAGGTAATAGTTCATCCCACTCACAGTTTTCTGTACAGAATTCTCTGAGTAGAGCCTTGCCTTGCACTGTTATTGGAGCCACAAAGCCCAAGGGATCAAACAGGCTGTTGACTGTTGAGAGCACTCCACGACGAGTAAAAGGCTTCTCTTCCCTGGACACAAGGAAGGTGAATGTATCAGTTTCAAGGTTCCAGCTGAGGCCTAAACTCCTCTGCAGAGGGAGAGGATCTATTCCTAGTTCAAGGTCCTTCAGATCTTTAGCACGTTCTTCAGGGGGAAAGGCTTCCATCACTTTCCTGTGGTTCGAAGCTACCTTGTGTAGTCTAATGTTTGAATCGGCTAATATTGCTCTTGATTTTTTAAGCACATGAATGGCCTCGTCGTCAGTAGGGAAAGAGGAGAGTCCATCGTCAACATAAAAGTTCCTCATGATGAACCGCTTTGCCTCCTTTCCCTGTTCCTCCTGGTCTTGACAGGCAGCTCTTCTTAAGCCGTATATAGCAACCGCTGGAGAGGGGCCAAACACGTGGGGTGTCATGCGATACTCTTTGACTCTTTTGGCAGGGTCATTGTCCTCAAACCATAGGAAACGTAAGAAGTTGCGGTGCTCCTCACAAACTTTGAAGCAGTAGAACATTTGCTCTATGTCTACAGCAACAGCAACAGGTTCCTTACGGAAGCGAGTGAGGACACCCAAGAGTGTATTGTTGAGATCTGGACCAGTCAACAGAACGTCATTAAGTGAGATGCCGTCTTGCTTGGCACTGGAGTCAAACACCGCTCGAATCTGACCTGGCTTGTGTGGATGATAGACTCCAAAGATTGGTAGATACCAACACTCTTGCTCTTCACTGAGAGGGAGCGCAGGTTCAGCATGACCAGACTCAAACATCTTCCTCATGAAAGTGATAAAATGTTCCTTCATGTCTGGCTTTTTTTTTAAACATGTGGCCTAACGTCAGGAGACGCTGGACAGCTTGTGCTCTGTTGTTGGGGAGTTTACGTCTTTGTTCTCTGAAAGGTAAAGGTGCTACCAAACTATTTGAGTCATCCATGAAGACTTCTCTGTCCATTATTTCCAGGAAGATTATATCTTCTACAGACATGGCAACCTTGTCATCATGTGGTGTCTGCTGGAAAACTCCTTTTCCAAGGTTGTCCGTTTTATCGAACAGATTGTTCATCTCTTTAGCTCTTGGAAAATGGTGGTGAAGAGTTGGACTATCCACTCTCTCTTTGATGTGCAGAGTGTTATTGCAAGGGTCAAAAAGAGACGTACGTCCATTTATCAGCACGTTGGTCCTGTAGACATTGATGCAGTCTAGTTTGTGGGCTTTTCCAAGACACACTTCTCCTATGATCACCCAACCTAGGTCGAGACCTTGAGCATACGGGGCGTTGTGGGGTCCATTGCACAGCTCCCGAACTTTATGTACCTGTGGTATATCTCGGCCAAGCAGTATGAGAATGTCTGCAGTAGAATCTAGTGCAGGGATCTTTTCCTCAACCCGGTTGAGATGTGTGTAGTGTTTTGCGATCTCAGGCGTGGGAATTTCAGACTTGTCATCTGGGAGCATATCACATTCGATTAGAGTGGGAAGTGATATACACGTTTTGCCGTCCAATGACTCCACGATGTAGTTGTTTGCTCGCCACCCTGAGGTTTCAAAGACTCCTGAACATGTCTTCAGGGTGTAGGATGTTGTGCCATCATTAACATTGAAGAGTTCAAAAAAGTCTGTTTTTGCCAAAGACTTATTGCTCTGCTCATCTAGGACAACATACATTTTGACAGCTCTCTCTCTCTGGCCTGCCGGATACGCTCTGACTAGACAAATCTTGGAGCATGACCTTGGCTTTACTTCAGTCCCACAGATGTCAGTGCATTTTGATGTGACAGGAGGAGATTCGCTTTGCTCCCCGCTTTGATATCTTGAGGTTACGGCGGCCCCTGTTGTCCATGGAGTCGGTCCTGGATGTAGTGCAGTAGGGTGGCGGTCACCGTTGCACTCTCTGCACTGAACCTTTTTGTCACAGTCTTTGGCTTGGTGGCTGGTTGATGCACAACACCCAAAGCAAATGTTTGAATCCTTAAGATATGATTATCTCTCATCCAGAGACAGTAAGGGGAATACTTACTTCCGGGCATAGGCGCATTTTGCGGGGAGGCAGGGGCATTGCCCCCCCTGGTGGCTGAAATATGTTATAGCATTACTAAGTCTAAAACTGTTCCAATACAAATATTTCGTATATATAAATATTATAATAGATGTAATAAAATGATTGTTACAATACAAATCTGAATAATATCATGTGTTGTTTGAAATAATTTCATTTTTGAGCAGTCGCATGTTGTGACGTGTGTGTGTGTGACGTGTGAGGTTAAGGACAAAAGTTCCCTCGCTTTTTTTTGTATCCAAGTGATTCAGCTATTGTATTAGCAGTAATAGATATTCTGCGATTTTTAAAAACGTCCAATTTCGTCTTCAGCTTCAACAACAGAAGAGCCACCGACTGAGCCTAACTTTACCAACCAGCAGCCGTCACAATGTCAAGTGGCAGACACGCAAACGAGCAGCTCTGGATTAGCTAACGTTAGCCCCACAGTGGAGAGCTCTGGATTAGCAGGACCAGCTAATATTAACCCGACAGCAGGGAGACCACCGGCACCGGGGCCGTCAGTGGGTCATGATGATCTTTGGGAAAAACACAGCTGTCCCAAGCAGCCTACTTTATCCGATTTCCCCTCAAAAATGTTTGGGAAAACGAAACGATCATTTTCCACGTACTATTACAAGAACTATCCCTGGCTGGAATATTCAGTACGAATTGATGCCGTCTTCTTTTTTTCATGCCGCCACTTCCAGACTGACAGCGGTGTGGAGGATTCCTTTAGAAAGGGCCTGAGTGACTGGAAAAAACTAAGGAGCAAACTGGAGAAACATGCACAATCCCAGGCCCATCTGAACTGCATGGTTAAATGGGATAACTATAAAGTGACTGCATCTTCTGGATCTATTGCAGCGAAACTTTCCCGAAGCCACGAAGATTCTGTTGAGAAGAACAGATCTTATTTGTGCAAAATTGTTGATATTGTGAGGCTGTTGTCCAAACTCGGATTGCCTTTTCGTGGGCATCGGGAGGGAAGCGAGTCAGAG
Organism: Notothenia rossii; assembly: GCF_949606895.1. Lineage (NCBI taxonomy): Eukaryota > Metazoa > Chordata > Actinopteri > Perciformes > Nototheniidae > Notothenia > Notothenia rossii. The sequence goes on along the minus strand of NC_136910.1, from coordinate 28,102,595 downwards.
TCGCGTGGGAATTTTCTTGAGGTTTGTGGCTTTTTCTCCAAGTATGATTCTGCTTTTAAAAACATGCAGTCCAACTATTTCAATGCTACTAGCCCGGATTTCCAGAACGAAGTCATTGACATATGCGCTAACTTAGTTTGTGCAGAAATTGTAGAGAAAGTGCAGGATACTGGATTTTTTTCTATAATTGCAGATGAGGCCAGGTGTTGCAAAACGGAACAATTATCAGTGTGTATCAGATATGCAGAGCAGCTTGAAATCAAGGAGCGTTTTTTGTGTGTTATTGATTGCTCAGCATCTCGCAACGCGGCTGGGATTGTGGAAGCAATAAACAAAGGACTTGAGATGTGTGGACTGAAACATATCCCAATTGTTGCCCAGAGTTACGATGGTGCCTCCGTCATGTCTGGTCACGTTTCTGGTGTGCAGCAGCGCATCAAAGAGACCCACCCATATGCAGTGTACGTGCACTGCATGGCCCACAAACTAAATCTGGTGCTTGTGGAGTGTTGTGCTGTCAACCGCAGCGTGAAAACATTCCTGAACGTCATTGACAAACTCTACTCTGTATTTGCAGAGCCGTCAAACCATCATCGATTCATTGAAATGCAGAAATCACTGAATCTGAAACAAACTGAAATAATACAGCCAAGTGAGGCAAGATGGGCGTACAAGTGGCAATCTGTGAATTCCGTTAAAACTCACTACTCTGCAATTACAGGGTGCCTGAGAGAAATGAGTGACGAGGGAGACAAGTGGTCTCTGTGGAGGCCAGTGGCCTTTATGCCCACATGACCAGAATGTCTTTCATTACATGTGTTATTGTATTTGAAGACATACTGCGTGTGATTCATGTTACGCACAAGGCCCTACAGTCCTCCAGCTGCACACTCTCCGAAGCTGCAGCGCTTACCGACAACCTGAAGGCGCACTTCAAATCTCAGAGACAAGCAGATACGTGGAGCAATATGTGGGGATCAGTGAAACAGATCTGCCGGGACAACAACGTGCCAGTACCTGGGGATGCAGATGTTGAGTGTCAGACTCCGGGTCCCCTTGCACCCAAAAGAAAACGGGTTACAAAACCCCCGACCTCCCTCGACCTGGTTACAACTACTTTGGGCCAAAGAGAAACTGATGAAAGTGGCGCACAAATGTCACAGAGTGATACAGCTGATTTTCAGCAGCACCTCTATCTCCCTGTGCTGGACACCCTTATCAACGAACTAGACAGACGATTCACGGGAGAGTCCATAGAGCTGGCACGAGCATGTGGAGCAGTGTTTAAATGTGAGAAAAAAGGAATTGAACCTCTCGTACAAAAATACGCACAGCTGCTCAAAATTCACCCTCTCCTTCTTGGAGCAGAGATGGACCTTGTTAAAGCCTCTGCTGTCGCACCTGTTGCACTTGAGCATCTCCGAAAGACTGTTAAAAAGGAGAGCTATCCAAATCTATACAAGATGCTCCAGTTGGCACTGACTCTGCCTATCGGATCTGCCACCTCTAAGAGAAGTTTTTCTGCAATGAGGAGAATTCGGAACTGGCTGCGGTCAACGATGGGAGGAACAACATTTTCCTCACTTGCGGTTCTTCACATTGAGGAAGACATAACCGCACAGCTGTCACCTGAGGGAATAGTGGACGCATATACGGAACGTAAAAAACGGCGTCTACTTCTGAACTAAGGTAGGACACCAAGGGATATAGTAGTTATCAAATAAGTATAAGATATGCACAGTTTTGATACATTTTTTACAGTTATGTAATGCACTGTTGTTGGGGGGAGAGAGCGCCCCTTCCATATGAGTGTGTGTGTACGGCGGGCATGAGGCGTGCATGAAGGGACGAGTTGTGTTCGTATGTGGAAAAGTCATACTCAGTGCGGTGAGCGCTGGCTTTATTGCTACTGTATCCGTAGCAACCCACGCAATAGTTGGGACTGTGTACTGAGTGACGTCAGTAAAAAAGGTTTTCCCCTCCAAGCGCCAATGTCAAACTCCGCCTATGCTTCCGGGTGTACAATTCTCCGTTATCCAATGGGAATGGACGCTCACATTGCCTTTAATGGCAGCCGAGACAAACAAATGCCGTGCTTCCATGAGCGTCAAATCCCGCCGCAGATGGGAATACATTGCAATCAGTTCAAAGCTATTTGCGTCCATTTATGAAGCTGAAGGAGCCTAGGAGCGTCACAACTGCACGCCCTGGGGACCCTGACCAAGCGTCGCTCCTGGACGTTTATGGAGTGAGAGTGTGTTGGCTCGAATGGGAGCTGCCTGAACGCTGCAACCATGTTGCGCGCACTATCCGTGCTGAGTGTGCTGACTTTTCGTACAATGTCCCACTGTCTGGCGGCCGAGGACAAAAATACATATGCGTTAATCGCGTTAAAATAATTTGTGGCATTATTTTTTTTTTTGCGTCAACGCGTTATTAACGCGTTATGAACGCGTTAACTTTACAGCCCTAATATATATATTTATTTATTTTCCTATTAAACAATGAAGTATACCTACATTATGAAGCAAATCATGTATAAATACAACGCCATATGCATACATAAAATGTAACTGACTGTAATCCCCCTACCCTTCATGTTATGTCCTGTCCTATTTGTGATGTGTGTGAGCCATGTCCTTGTCCGTGTGTTTTTGTCTTTTGAAAATGTTTAATAAAATATAAAAAAAAAAATTGAATAATGTATTCACTCAAATAAATACAAAATATCATAAAAATAAACATTAAGGTGCAGCATTTCGATGAACTGAAATAATCTGTATTTTAACTTTACTGTACTAGAGATGTTAAGATTCACCGATTCGCATCGGTGCACCGGCATAAACGTTCAAGATGCGAGTGCACCGGTTGAAAGAGTGCACATCGGCTACAGTTTGGGTTGAACCGGGTTGAACTCGCGATGCATCGATTGCGTAGCGTCTTTGCATCGGTAAAAAAACGATTCATTCATATAAAATCCCCTCATCTTGTCAACGCTCAGCAGAGACGATCTTTGATCTTTGCTTCGCCACTACGGAGAACGAGAGTCTCAGTTATCAACACACACAGAAGTTGAGGAGAAAGAGAAACACAGCGCACCGAAAAATACCTACAAATCAAACGTTTGGCAACACTTCGGATTGTTCAAGAAAGACGGTGTAATAGTCCTTTATGCTATACAGTTGAGCGCAGGTCATGGAGAGTAATAAGGTATCCGTAGACCTTTGTATGAGGTATATTTATTACTTAACAGGTCTACAGCCATGATACATAGATCCGTCCTAGATGCGGACTTGCATTCACACAGTATCACTCCGCAGCCGCACCCCATCAGTAACGTCCTGATGGTATATGTGCGCGGCACTATTACTACAGACGGTCAACTTGAAAAATCACTCGCAAATTGTCAACGATGCTGAGCCGCTTTAAAGTACACAAGTAGTTCGAGGAACTTAGCGACGCACATAAAGAGGAGACATGGGGTCTGCGGCTGAAAAGAGAAACCTGAAAGTGAGACATCACTCAGTGAGGTGTTCTGTCAGAGAGAGGTGTTTAGTTTACAGCAGCCTGTGACGGCCAATAATAATTTAAATGTCTTCCTTACTGTAAGCAGTTATGATAGAGCTGTTTGTGAAAGGTTATTTGTTTTTCTTTATTGTTCCTATAGAAACCACTGCTTTCTGCTCTCTGGTGAGTTAGCCTCTGAGTGTTAAGCACATCAGGCTGGCAGCTGTATGGGCATTGCTCTATGGTAGCTGTTATTTGCACATTGTTAATCATGAGCAATGGATCCTTACATTGTTTAACTGTGAGGTGTTATAACATTGTACTCTGGAGAGCTTTTAAAGGTAAAAAAATAAACGGCATGATGGGATGTGCAGTACCAAATATGTAAAGCACTTTTTTGTTAATGTATGATTTGCTGCCTATCAGGAATAAAACAAAAATCCTCTGTCGTACCATATTGAAGTATCATTATTTTTGCGTCGTGTGGAATCGCATCGTATCGCCACGTATCGCATAATGTTGAATCAAATCGTATCGAACTGTATCGCAACAGGGGTGAATCGTATCGTATCGTATCGCATCGCCTGGTGTTTCAAAGGTATCGTTAATGTATCGTATCGTGGCAACGTATCGAGATGCGCATCGCATCGGCCTCAGTGATGGAGATGCACATCCCTATACTGTACTAATACTCACAAAACATAATTTTTATTTTGGGTTTTTTATTATTATTAAACTGTGAATATTCACTCAAATAAATACAAAATATAATAAAATAAACAGTTGCAGCATTTCGATGAACTGAAATAATCTGTACTTGAACTGTACTGTACTAGTACTCACCTAAGCAGCCAGCTTGACATTAGGACTTGCTTGCTTGTCATTGTATTTTCATGTTTTGTTTGAAATTGTCTCGCTCGGGACAGAGGTAGCAGATACAGCCAGGTAGCACTTTGCTAACATGGCAACATAAGGATATTTGGCGTTTGTAATAGCTTTGGCTCGGTCTGAACTTTTTGCGAGTGATGGAGGTTTAAATGCTAGTGGGAGTTGGGTTTACACTTCTGTCTTTTTTCTTTTGGTACCGGTGATATTCACGTTTGGGTGATGCCTTTTCAAATGAGTGTGCAAGTTTGATGTATTGCCAGCCGTGTAAACAATTTTAGTTGAACAATGCCGACAAACAGCTTTGGTTCGGTCCATCTGTCTTTGTCCGTCATCCTTTGAAGGATTATTTGAATTATTTGAAGTATTAAAGTAACGGGGTATGACAGGAAAGTAAAATCTGGTATATTCATTTTGGTGTCACCTTATATATGTTCATGTGTGTTAAATTTGAAGGGACAAAGTATCCTTTCCTCCCCCAATATATTGAGGTAAATTCTGTGTGTTTAGAGAGAGATGGGAGCAGGGGACATCCTTATTTGGGAATAAGACCAAGGCTCTGGAATGCTTCCCCTCGTAAAAAAAAGGGGGTGCGTGACACAATCTTGTAGCAGATGTGTATGTGTTTTCATTGAAGTAAATATAAATGCTACATGATTACTGGTCAACTATACCTCTGTTCTTATTCTTTCATGTGTGGGTACTAAATGGCTACAAACATTGTGGAGAAATTAGCTTAAACATCTTTTATTACTCTATATGAAATGGAAGCAGTTTTTATGACAGGGACGAGAGAGGTGGGGGAGGAAGCCGCATTCCGAGGAGTTTCAGCATGTCAATTGTCAGGGGAATCGACTTGTTTTCAATAGAGGTGTGTGGTTGGTTATTTTGTATTAATAATAACAGTATGTGTAAAGGAAGCTGGAAATATACAATGTGAAACCTTTTATTTGAAGTAAAGATGTGAACAATAGCTCAAACAAATGGAGGGGCTATAGGACAAATGAGTGTGTTCTCCATAGGTAAGCCTGTGTGAAGTTTGACTATTTGAAAAGCATCTCTAATACTGCTTAAGAGCATAGGTAACGTGTTCCTCGTTCATATTGAGAGGAAAGTAATTAACATGTATTACGTATATTTAGCCAACTATAACAACTATATCTTAAAACATACTTTTAACTTGTGTGTGGTAACCTGAAGGGGGGGGGGAGATGGACCCAGGGACAAAGGGCCATAAACAGGGTGGGGGGCTGGCTACAAGATGTGAGCGGGGTTTCTTCTGCTGTGTCGCACTGATTGGGTACGACAGGCCATGTCTTGGTCTCTGCCAATAAGATGACCTCGGGGGGAAAGCCCGCTCACACCCCCTCCTGTGTTTTTAGTATGAAACACTGTGTTTTCTCGGGGTTCATTCTCTTTTTCTTCAGGCTGACCAGGAGGGTAGGACAGAGAAGGAGCAGGAAGTACTTCCTTTGTCTTTGTGTTTGTATGTGTATTTTGGGCTGTTACTGTATATCATTAAAGCAAGATTATTGTTTAACTTGTATTCTGGTGTTTCTTAATCCCTTCCTTTTTTACGAATTCACCCAGCTTAGCAAACGACACGCGGAGACGAGGTTGGTTTTCAACATCCTCCAAATCTCCAACAAGTGGTGACCCGACGTGTCTGAGTGGGGTGTTTTCGGGGAAGGGACCACCAGCAGCAAGCGGACGGAATAGTCCAGGGCTAAACATCTCGGCTTCTTCTGACAACTAACAACAGAGCTCTGACAATAACAGGTAAACAGATGCCAGTTTAATTCGAAATCTGTGATTTGACTATATTCCAAATTTTAGGGTTGTCAGACGAAGTTTACAGTGTTTTTATGGTAACAGTACAGATACATATTTTAGATAGGTAGGAAAGTTATATAACATAAAAGTGAATCAACGAGGTATGTAAGACGAAGGTGAAAGGCCCCGTACTTTTTTCAGAAAGGAGACGGCTGAAGACTCGTTGGGGGACGTCCAGTGACCGTTTTCAGACGGCATCCAGGAGACGAATCTGAATAACAATTCTTAGGTTCATAGGAATCGAAGTTGAGTTATAAGTAAAATCCAAAGGAGAGTAACGCAACCTTCAAAAAGCAATTTTGAAGTGACCGGACCTCATTAATCCTTTGTTCTGTGGGGTTGAATCTATAAGGCCAAACGTCACGATAAAGAGTTCTGCGAAGCCTGGGGACTCCTCCATGTCAGCGTCACATCGTTGAAAGACGGTGTTGAAGCGCGCTGAGAGGCTTGCTAAACTTGTTGAAATAAACATCGGACAATAAAGGCTGAATAGACTGTACGGGGAATTTTTCTGTGAATATTTACTGGTCAGATAAAGAGGCAAAGTTTGAGCCTGCTGCTTCCAAAATCATTTCTCCCCTCAGTGAGGTGGAGCTCATTCCTGGTCGGGTGCCGCCATCTGGTGGCAAACAGGGTGTGGCACAGAAAGGACAGACTAGCGGTTCGAGTATTGCTTAATAGTATAGTTTGTTGGCTCCATCTGCTGGACGTATTTTGTAGTATCTCTTGCAATATTGCGTTACACCTGGAAGACGCTTTAATCCAAAGCAACTCACAATAACTGCGTTTCACCAGGAACATACAATCAAAGAAGACAGGATCATTAAACTAATCAGGTTTTATAAGTGCCAAAACATTTCGAGTGCTACTCAACTGGCTTTCAATAAGCCAGTCCGCTGCTCCTATATAACTGCTTTACTGGTACTTTTCTGTTACTGCATTTATCACTCAAGGGGGAGTTCAAATACATGTGTTTATACACTCAAACTATTTACACGTCTAGACAAAGCCAGGGCAGTTAAATAAATACAATTACTACATTAGGAGTGACGACGAGCATTGTCCTGTATATCACAAATTACTAGTGAACACATATTAACCAAGTCAGATAAATACACGCGAAGTCAATATGGAAGGGCAGTTCAAAAAAAGTGATTTAGACGTCCCAATTCCCGGAAGTTTCCAAGAACAATGGGGACAGATTGAGGGATTGATTTTAAGTGGAACAAAACAGGGAGACAAGAAGAAGGCTTGTGCCGACCTTAGGTTCCTCCATGATAAAATGATAAAAGAAGATAGAGTGGGAGGGGATGACACTCTAGGTAATTTAGGCTCAGCTCTGAATCAGTATGAGCGACAGCTGGTAAAGAAACTGGGAAACCTAAACGAGCAGAAGCCCGGATTTTTTGCCCGTCAGAAACTAAAGGAAGAGAAAGAGGCGGTTGATAAATTAAGGAGGATTTGCCACAACGCAGCAATTGTCGGGAAGGGGATGATTGTGGTTCGCCCCCCAGTCAACAATCCCCCAGTCATGGTAGCAGCCCAAACACAGGGGGGGGGAGTTTCAACGCTCTAGTGACGTTGGCACTCTCCTGTTCCCCCAGGACAGTAGGGACGCATGTGTGCTGACACCACCACCCACAGATGACGACATACATCAATATGTTGCAGAACGTATCGCATTTTATAGGGATATGACTCAAAAGGACACCTCGGCCTCAGACAGGAGGAGACGAAATCTCAGCAGTGCTGTAAATAACGGGTGCACTGCAAGAACGGCTAGTTCAGGAGAGGGGTCTCAGACAGGAAATGTAGGGGATCAGGAGGTCTCAATTCAATCCCCCCTGATTTATCCGGATTTATCCAGTGTATCTACACAACCGCCTCCTTACTCTTCCCCTGTCCCGAACGCACCCCCCAGGGATAGTCTACAAATGACACTGACAAAAGTGGGCTCTGGGTCAGCCCAAGAACAAGCAGGTGTAAGGGGGGGTAACTTTAAAATAGTGGGTAATGTTTCGCTAACCCCTTTAAGGAAGATCTCCATTAAAAAGGGCGAGAGCAGCCCCACACCGGAAGAATTGATCGCCATTGTAGAAAAATATGAGGAGAGGGAAAGAGCTTATGGTGGTGCGGACCATCAGGATAGGGAGGGGGTCTATTGTCAGGAAGCGGAAGAATCATTGAGAAGAGAGAAGGAAGAAATAGAACAAGTACATCAGGACAGCATGAATAAAGAGCAGGGGGGCGGTAGCCAACAACAAGCAGGTGGGGAAGGGTACAGTGGAGGTTCTTCCGAGGGCGAGGGCAGTTTGAGGGACCTGCCGTTCCAAGAACGGCAGGCACAAACAGGCCATTACTACACCAGCAAGGGAGGGGCATCGGGGGATGAGAGTGGTGAGCGTTCCTCTGGAGCAAAACAGGGAGATGTCAACGGCAGGGTGTGCAAGGTTAAGTACATAAGTATGACAGGAACAATCTCTGAACTGACTGCTACACAGGTCCTTGCAATTCCCCGTATGACTTTGAGATCCCAACACACCTCAGAGGACAACACACCTCTTCCCTTTATGGTTCCAGTATTACAGGCTCCTTTGGTGGCGCTCCCCAATGGGAATACCGCTTACCACCCTTTCTCACTAGGAGATGTGCATGCAGTGGTTGACAAAATGCCGCTACCTACTGAGGGAGGGAGACATTGGATGAGAAAGTTTGCTGATATGTCAGTAGGACAAACAATCTGCCTTGGAGATTTCAGGAGGATATTAGCACAACAGACTTCCAGCCATGACGTAAAGAGAGTTGAGGAAAGATCAGGAACAGTAACAATGAACGATAACCAGCCTATCTCTTCCAACAACATACACAGCTTGCTGAGCTTGGCAATGAGAGCACATTTCCCACAGACGGGAGGAGGTTACGGCTCACTGTCTTTCACGTTCACACCTGGGGAGGCCGCAGCAACCATGTTGCTCAGGTCACGCCAACAATACATAGTAGCTACTGACTGTAGTCCAGAAAATAGTGACCAACATATGCAGATGTTCCATAAAGCAATATTGGCAGCAGTACCTGCCGAGATTAAAGCTCTTATGGAGGACAACCCAGAAGTTGATCTACTAAACACGCAGACATGGGAGCGTCATCTGGGCCATCATGTAGGAAAATTTAACAAACAACTTACAAAGAATAAAACTGAGGAAGAAGAGTTAAGAGTGCAACTACTCCGTGCTCAGCTAGAAATAGCCCGTAAAACAGTTCAAAATGAGAAGAAAAGTGCCAAACAGCTGATTGTTCATCCTGTGGGGCCGGCAGAGCAGGCACCGGGTCCGCAAAACCCAAAGGAGGGTTTTCCCAACCAAGGTCCATTCTATAACCAGCCCCAATACGGCTACAATAATGGTTTTCAGCAATGGAGGGGCGGGTTCAGAGGCACGGCTAAAGGTTTGGGAAGGGGTGGAACAGCTCCTGGAGTGATCCAATATCAGCAGAACGGGTGCTACATCTGTGGACAGGCCACCCACTGGTACAGGCGATGCCCACAAAGAGGGCGGGGACAGAGGGGGCAGGGACAAGGGAACAGAGCAGACATGCAGTATGTCCAGAAACCCCATGAGGCAGCCCCACAGGCCCAACACCAAGACCAGGGTCACGTTGCACCAAATATGATGGCTGCTCCCTATGGCCAGTTTGTCCAGTACGAACAAGACTGTTACCCACCACAATGAGGTCGCCCAGGGAACCCTGAATGTACGGGCCTGGCGGACCCTTACATGGACATGACTGTAGAACACGCGAAATTACCGTTCCTTGTTGATTCAGGAGCTCGATATTCAACTATCAACTCCCCCGTTTTTAACACATCCAAGTCCAGTAATACGGTCTCAGTCATAGGGTTTTCGGGAGGAATAGAGCAGGTGCCGCTCACTACGCCATTACCCACCAGAATAGCGGGCCAGCTATTTCTTCATCAGTACATTTTGGCACCCCAAAGTCCGGCTAACCTCATGGGGCGGGATGTTCTTATCAAAGCTAACGCCTCGATCCTCTGTTCCCCCGACGGACTAATAATATCATTCCCAAATGGCACTCGCCTCAATTGTTCACTGTCAACCATAAAGTCAGCTTCTCAAATGATGTTGGCCCAATCCACTGCAGCAGAAGCAACTCAGCAGGCCACTATATACTGGGGGTTGCTCGACCGGCCCCAAGACAACACACCAGGACTATTTTCCATTTTTCAACAATGGAAGCCGTGGATTAACCTCCTCAGGCCTTATGGTTCCCCTCCAGATCCTCCCCATCTGACGCTGAATTATGATAGAATGGACGACCAAAGTTATGCATATGCGTATGACGCAGAGGTGGCTATGTCCATTTGGGACGTAGCCACAACCAATTTATTTATGGGTCAAGCGGGGGTGGCTGCATCTGTTGAACTCACTGATGAGCAACTCTATTGGTACCGTATGTCAGCTGAGGCCACACCACACATTTCATTAGCTATCAGGAGGGGCTATGAAGCCAGGGAACTTGGTCCTATGGTAAAGACACTGCTAGAAGTCGAGGATTGGGAACCAACACAAATAGCAGCACTCACATACTCTCCCTCACACAAGGCTTATGCTCTAAAAATCTGCACACAAGAATGCATCTTCATGGAGAGACACGAAGTGGAGAGACATCACGGTAGAGAAAAGACTGACCATTCATTTACTGAAGACATGTTGCGTGACCTCCCACCTGACCTGTGGGCATCTGACTCTCATGACGTAGGTTTCTGCTCAAAGGCTGCACCAATAACATTTGAAGTGAGTAGCACTATGCCTGTATATCAACCACAGTACCCTGTTAAACCACAGGCCAAAGGGGGAATCAGCAAGGCAGTTGAGGGTCTGAAGAGAGCAGGGGTGTTGGAACCCTCACAAAGCGAGTGGAACACTCCAATACTCCCGGTATCAAAACCTAGCGGGGAGTACAGAATGGCTCATGATTTAAGGACCATTAATGCTATTACAACTACAGCTCTGGTACCAGTGCCTAACCCATACACGGCTATTTGTAATATCACACCTGAACATACCTGGTTCACCTGTATTGATCTGGCCAACGCTTTCTTCTGCATACCCCTGGCGGAGAAGATGAGGCCTATTTTTTCATTTACAATGGGAGGGGAGAAACTACAGTACACGAGACTGCCCCAAGGCTTCAGTCTGTCTCCAGGAATATTTAACAAAATACTCAGGGAACAGCTAGATGGCGTTTCATTACCAGAGGGGGTGGTGTTGATCCAGTATGTAGATGACCTTCTCATTGCAGCACCCTCCGCAGCCTCTTGTTTAGAGGCCACCAGGAACCTACTGGTTCGCCTCCATGCAACAGGGTTCAAGGTCTCCAAGAAAAAGCTACAATGCACCCGTAAAGAGGTGACATTTTTGGGCAGAGTTATCTCTCCAGCAGGTACGGGCATGTCAGCAACACATCAGGAGGTTATATTGCATCACCCAAAACCCAGGACAGTCAAAGACATGTTATCTTTTCTGGGTCTCACAGGCTACAGCAGACACTATATCCCAGAGTATAACCCAAGAACAGCTGTACTGAGGACACTGATCAATGAGAAAGGCATGCGCAATCTCACTGTCACACTGGACTGGACACAAGCTGCAGAAGCTGCGTTCATTTCTCTCAAACAATCCATGTCCCAGGTCACCTCTCTCGCCTCTGCATCCTATGCATTGCCATTTTTCCTTGATGTTTCTGAAAATGAGAACACAGTAAATGGTGTTCTATTTCAGAAAAAGGGGGGATGTAGGTCAATACTGATGTACATTAGTGTCACACTGGACAGAGTGGAGAACAGGGAACCTCCATGCACAAGACATGCGGCAGGTACAGCACGTATCTTAAACAAAATTTCACACATTGTGATGAGACACCCTTTGACAGTACTGACAACACATAGCATTGTCTCTTTTGTGAACTCAAGTGCATTCACAATGACTTCCACAAGACAGACCAGGTGAAAACTCTGACGCAACCACACATCACCTACACACATGAAGGAGTTAACAGCGCAGACACCATTGGCAGCGGAGAACCCCATAGGTGTGAGGAAAGAATCATCCAGGATGTGAAGCTAAGAATAGATCTCAGAGACGAGCCTATGCCACATGCAGAAAACCTGTTCACAGACGGCTGTTGTTTTAGACACCCCACCAAAGGGCTCCAAGCGGCCTACGCAGTCGTGAGTCAAAAAGCTGAGGGAGAGTTTGAAGAAAGATCAACAGGAGAAGTAACAGGGAAAGTCTCAGCACAGTTGGCAGAAGTAATGGGAGTCATTGCAGCATTAGAGCTATCAAAGGGAAAAGATGTAAACATCTATACAGATTCAGCATATGTTCATGGTGTCATACATGTGGAGATGCGCCAATGGATGCGAGCAGGATTTGTAACATCCACCAATACTCCCATCAAACACGAGAAACAGATCAAAAGGCTTGCAGAAGCAGTAATGTTACCCAACAAACTAGCTTTACTTAAATGTAAAGGTCACAGCACGGTGGACAACTATTTGGCTTGGGGTAACAATGCAGCAGACAAGGCAGCTAAAGCCAGAGCAGGGTATATACCCCAGTTTCAAATGCTGGTCTTAAAATCTGCTGACTTACTGCCCGCAGTAACAGATGATACTCTTAAAGAAGCTCAAGCAACAGGGTCTCCTCAAGACAAGACAGTATGGTTAGACAGAGGAGCTACCAACAAAGACGGGATATGGTACTCCCCAGATGGGAGACCAGTGATACCCCCAGGATGGATAAGATCAATGCTTAAAGAAGCACACGGCCCAACACATTGCGGCAAAACTCAAATGAACAGACACCTGACTCACTGGTGGCACCCCTACCTACCTGACATGATAGCTAATTACCTAGAGGAATGTGTAATTTGCTTAACCCATAACATCAGAGCCACTGTAAAACCGCACCAGGGAAAGTTTCCTTTACCTAAGATGGCAGGAGAAGAAATCATAATTGACTACACTGACATGATTGACAAAGTAAGAGGGTTCAGATACTTACTAGTTGTAGTCGATGCATACACAGGTTGGCCAGAAGCTATGCCATGCAGGAGAGAAGATGCAGACTCAGTGATCAAGTTCTTAGTCACTCATTACATTCCACTACATGGGTTTCCTAGGAAAGTGAGGTCAGACAATGGCAGCCATTTCAAGAACCACGACCTACGCACAGTAGAACAGTCTTTAGGACTAAGACACAGTTTTGGAGCTGTCTATCACCCCCAATCTCAGGGAAAGGTAGAAAGGATGAACCAGAACATCAAACAGAAACTCAGCAAAGCATGTGAGGAGACAGGCATGAAATGGTTAGAGGCCTTGCCTCTGGCTCTCATGTCAATTAGGAGCTCTATAAACAGAGGGACAGGCTTCTCCCCATTTGAGCTGACACATGGCCATCAGTTTCCTGGCCCAGGAGCCTTGAGTGTAGGAAAGGAAGTAGAGGTCCTGAGTCCGAAACCTTATTTCCAGCAGCTTAAGGGATTGGTGTCAGGATTTTCCACACAGGTTGCTGATGCCAAAGGGGGACCCGAAAAACACGAGGCCAACACAGCGGAGTTCGTCTGGCTGAAGGTCATCCGGCCCAAGTGGCTCAACCCCAGGTTCACCGGCCCCTACAGAGTGACCCAGCGGACATCCCATGCTGTCCGCCTAGAAGGAAAGGGGGACATCTGGTACCACTGGAGCCAGTGTGCAGCGGGGAAATCACCTGGAAGGACCCTCGACGACATCCGGACGGACCTGGCTATCATCAACGCGGACATCCCTACAGCAGACGACTTGGAAGCAGGCATCAGCGGACTGGAGGAGAAGGACCTCGCGGACATCCCTACAGCAGACGACTTGGAAGCAGGCATCAGCGGACTGGAGGAGAAGGACCTCGCGGACATCCCTACAGCAGACGACTTGGAAGCAGGCATCAGCGGACTGGAGGAGAAGGACAACAAGGACATCCCTACAGCAGACGACTTGGAAGCAGGCATCAGCGGACTGGAGGAGAAGGACAACAAGGACATCCCTACAACCGACAGCCCAGAAGTCGCCATCAGCGGGCCGGAGCACGAAGACACAGGACTTCACGGGAAGACAGAGGAACCTGCTCCCCTCTGATCAGGTTGCTATAAGCTACACATAGCACCTCATTTAATAACCCATTTTTTGAGGGAAGTGGTATCTTAACCCACAGTTTAAAGTTCTTTTAATAACCCATTTTTTGAGGGAAGTGGTATCTTAACCCACAGTGTAAAGTTATTTTAATAACCCATTTTTTGAGGGAAGTGGTATCTTAATCCACAGGTTAAAGTCATTTATTAACCTATAAGAAGACTCCATTTATAAACCCAAATTTAGGGAGTTGTTTTCTAAAAAAAAAAAAAAATCTATATTTAAGGGATTTGTCTTTCTTTTTACCTCATGTGATACTGACACAGGGACCAAAACCTCTCAGAGAACAATAGAAAATGTCTGAAGGAGCCCTGAATTTCCTGATAACCTGTTGGTCACTACTAGTGTTAGGAGTAATAATCTACTTGTTCGCCCTGCTGTATGTACATTGTAACCTTTAAAATCATGGTTGAGTGACCCAGTGGTTCACCGCATTTTTTAATAACTTGGGGGTTAGAATAGACGTATACTGACACTAGAAGGGTTGGAGCTCACAGTATAACTATGTATGGTTACTGGAAATGGTTGGCAGGATTAGCCCTGGTTTCTACTGTGATTGTTACCATTATTTTAATCTTATGTGATTCCATTGACCACCCAGACTCCACTCCTCCGCCAAATGAATCCGTAACTAGAGTCAAACGGGGCCATTATGAGACAGTGGTTACCCCAATGTCTCCTAGACAAACCTTCACTCTCCATGCAGGTAGTGATGGAATAATACAACTCGACTTGTGCAAAATTGCCCCCTGCAGAAGCCTCGACCGTACCTATTCCTACCTAGCCAAATATGTCTGCTTAGCCCCTGCGGTATGTAACAAAACCGTCACAGATACGGTTAAAGGTGCTCCTTACATTTACAGAGGCAGTACATACAGGACCAAAGGCGACCCTGCTGTGTCCGTCACATACACATACGGGTGCACCTGCGAGTCCTGGTCCGGTGTCCTAGCAAATTCGGGTCCTGATGACTGGGGATACATGCCACCTTACCGATCGGCGGAAATCGTTAGATCCCTCAAACATAGAATGAAAGTGATTAGGAGAAACCCAAACGTCCCATGCGTTGTCAGGTTTTGTAATCCCGTACGCATAACGCTAAAAAATGTAGTGCTCTCCGACGCTGGACTTTATGTCCTCGCGGTACATGCAGGGGGGGGTTCGCCACAAGGCCTCTTCGAAATTAAAGTTAAACCTAAGGTGGAACGAAACCTTCCTCGGGCAGCATCTAATATTAAATACCTGTCTAAAATTACATGTACGGATAAATGCACGGGGGATTATAGCCAACTTCAACCTCTAGACGTCATCCAAATGGCCACAGGATACACAGATGACAACCTATGGTTAAAATGGGTTGCCCAAACAGCCCAAGAACAAATGGCCGGGGATTGTCTAGCCTGTGCTACGGCCCGCCCGCAATTAGCCACTGACCCTGCGCCCCTGTTTCCCACAGATACCTGGGGGTACAACTGTATGTTACAACTGACTAGGATGGCCAGCCCTCCTAACTGTACCACCCTAGCCAAAGTTTTCCCTCCAATTGATAATGACACTAGGACAGGCCCATTTACGCCTGACAAAGGCGCCGGTGGGTACACATGTTTTTCCATGGTTCAGAAATCCCCACGTTTTGACCTAGGAAATGTCTCTCCGGATTGGTGTAACCTCACCCTGTCTAGCACTAATATAGGACATTGGGCCAGAGCTGGGCTCTACTATTATTGTGGGGGTCACCGCCTGTTCACCCGTATTCCCGAACTATCTGTAGGATTGTGTGCTATGGTGCGCCTCCAGGCACCCCTAATGTTATTAGGCAAAAAACTGGGGCTCACGGACCCTAAAGACACACTTAATACCAACCTAATCACTCGACGTAGGAGACACGCGCTGTCCAAACGCCACGCCCCGGGCTCCTTCGATTTGTCTGTCGACTCTCCCACCTACATCGATTCCATCGGAATCCCACGAGGGGTCCCTAACGACTACAAACTAGCTGATCAAATCGCTGCAGGGTTTGAAAGTTTGCCAATTATCTCTGCCTTCTTCCCTGTGACCCCTATCAAAAATGTAGAAAGGATCAACTATGTACATTACAACATACTCCGATTGGCCAATCTCACTAGGGACGCGGTAGAGGGCCTGGCTGAACAATTGGGTCCAACATCCCTTATGGCTGTGCAAAATAGGATGGCGTTGGATATGCTTCTTGCAGAGAAGGGTGGAGTTTGTGCAATGTTTGGGGAGATGTGCTGCACATTTATTCCCAATAACACGGCTCCAGACGGTTCCGTCACAAGGGCTTTGGAAGGCCTTCGCACCCTATCTAAAACTATGCATGAACAATCAGGGGTACAAAATTTCTTAGAGGAGTGGTTCGCTAACATGTTTGGTCAATGGAAAGGTTTAATAATGTCTCTCTTTGTTTCTGTAGCTACTTTTGTGGCCATTTTAATAACATGTGGTTGTTGTTGTGTGCCGTGCATCCGCTCCTTGTGTGTCAAACTTATCATTTCCACCATTGAAGGAAAAGCTGCTCCTCCCCCACTGTACCAAATGCCCTTGTTGGCATATGCGGAGGGAGAGGACGAGTATGATGATTCGGCAAACAAGGACACAATTTTTTAACATAGTTTGGTCTTTCTTAACTGTCATTGGAGGTTGTTTTCTGTTCCCAAAGGTTTAATGAAGGGGGACAGACACAGTATTAAAGAAGGACAGTAGTTTTGTTTCAAATGTCTTATGTGTGTTGGTCTCGTTAATGCGAGACCAAAAGGGGGAAATTGAAGGATTATTTGAATTATTTGAAGTATTAAAGTAACGGGGTATGACAGGAAAGTAAAATCTGGTATATTCATTTTGGTGTCACCTTATATATGTTCATGTGTGTTAAATTTGAAGGGACAAAGTATCCTTTCCTCCCCCAATATATTGAGGTAAATTCTGTGTGTTTAGAGAGAGATGGGAGCAGGGGACATCCTTATTTGGGAATAAGACCAAGGCTCTGGAATGCTTCCCCTCGTAAAAAAAGGGGGGTGCGTGACACAATCTTGTAGCAGATGTGTATGTGTTTTCATTGAAGTAAATATAAATGCTACATGATTACTGGTCAACTATACCTCTGTTCTTATTCTTTCATGTGTGGGTACTAAATGGCTACAAACATTGTGGAGAAATTAGCTTAAACATCTTTTATTACTCTATATGAAATGGAAGCAGTTTTTATGACAGGGACGAGAGAGGTGGGGGAGGAAGCCGCATTCCGAGGAGTTTCAGCATATCAATTGTCAGGGGAATCGACTTGTTTTCAATAGAGGTGTGTGGTTGGTTATTTTGTATTAATAATAACAGTATGTGTAAAGGAAGCTGGAAATATACAATGTGAAACCTTTTATTTGAAGTAAAGATGTGAACAATAGCTCAAACAAATGGAGGGGCTATAGGACAAATGAGTGTGTTCTCCATAGGTAAGCCTGTGTGAAGTTTGACTATTTGAAAAGCATCTCTAATACTGCTTAAGAGCATAGGTAACGTGTTCCTCGTTATTATTGAGAGGAAAGTAATTAACATGTATTACGTATATTTAGCCAACTATAACAACTATATCTTAAAACATACTTTTAACTTGTGTGTGGTAACCTGAAGGGGGGGGGGGAGATGGACCCAGGGACAAAGGGCCATAAACGGGGTGGGGGGCTGGCTACAAGATGTGAGCGGGGTTTCTTCTGCTGTGTCGCACTGATTGGGTACGACAGGCCATGTCTTGGTCTCTGCCAATAAGATGACCTCGGGGGGAAAGCCCGCTCACACCCCTTCCTGTGTTTTTAGTATGAAACACTGTGTTTTCTCGGGGTTCATTCTCTTTTTCTTCAGGCTGACCAGGAGGGTAGGACAGAGAAGGAGCAGGAAGTACTTCCTTTGTCTTTGTGTTTGTATGTGTATTTTGGGCTGTTACTGTATATCATTAAAGCAAGATTATTGTTTAACTTGTATTCTGGTGTTTCTTAATCCCTTCCTTTTTTACGAATTCACCCAGCTTAGCAAACGACACGCGGAGACGAGGTTGGTTTTCAACATCCTCCAAATCTCCAACACCTTGTACGTAACTGCGAAACCAAAATGTTCCCAAACCGGAGACTTCAATGATGCTGGAAGATTTTCGAGCTCAACTTTATCTGCGTTCGCCATTTCGACAGTTCCTCAAATTACTGACAAACTTTTAACGCATCCCTGTGGCCAGCTCTCATCGTATGCCTCTCGTCCAATGAAATGACTTAGTCGCTCTATGACGCATTGAACCCAATGTGAGCAAATTACTCTGAATGCTGCGACGCAGCACCTGAGATAACTTCCAAAAACGTGTTCATGTTCTCAATTTTTTACGTTTAACGTTATATTCGTTCGAATACGTATGCCGTTACACCCTTACTGTCTACCTTTCTCTTTTTTGAGCACGCCATTTGAAAGTATGACTGTTTCTCTCTTCTTGTCTCGTCTCTGTGTGTGTGTTTGAATCTATAGTGCTCACTGACTGCACCGATTTGATTGGCTGAGTAAAAACATTAAACAATAACTTTAACAATAACAATAACTTTTTTAAACCTTTTTATCTTTATGTTTTAAAACACTTTAAAAAAAATGTTTTTACATTTTCAACATCGTGGATAAGTCCTTATATGCTCCCGGCAACAGACTGCACGTCAACTTTACCTCCTTATTACACTAAGGACTCAGCCCTACTTTAGTGGGAACAATGAGTCTGCGTCTTTGATGCGCACAGGCGGATGATGCTGGGATGCAATGTAGACAGGAATAAACGCAGATCATCCTCTGGCTGCAGCCTTGACCGGTACTTGCTTTTGATCAAAGTCAATGCAGAAAACCTGCACTCACACAGGTAGGTGGAGGTGAAGGGAATGAGAACTTTTACAGCCTTTTTGGCGAGGTGGGGGAACTCTGTCTCCACAGACAGCCAAAAGTGACCCACATTTTCTACCAGACGCTGTCTCCTTTCTCACTTTAGGTAACTTCACAAAAAATCGATCCATGTTGCCGGTAGGGTGACCACCCGTCCCGCGTAGCGCGTGCACGCACAGCGTTTGAACCCCAATTCATGCGTCCCGCAAATTGAGACCATGTCACGCATAATCAATGCTTGCTCAAAAAAGAATTGCTCGCTCTAGCTTCTTGAGCTCTTGGCAGCCAAACTAGCATTACTTGAGACTAGTTCAGCACGCTACAGTTGCCACACCCACCCCCCAGTATAACTGCTGACTAGGTTGTCAAATTTTGCGTCGTCGTCATGACAGCAAACGGCCGCACGCGCGGCGACAGACGCTGTGCAAAAGACTTCCGGCGGAAATGAAGTGCATTTGTGTAGGGTTATGCCGCGCTACCCGTGGTTTTGTCGCGTGAACTTGTCTATAGAAAATGGCGTCTGAAGCACCAGTAAGTAAAAAGAGAAGGTGTGGGTACAGGAAAGAGTGGGAGAGGGAATATGTGTGGCTGAAGGCTGTTGAGGGGGATAGTGAGAGGGTTTTCTGTGACATTTGCAAAACGTCCTTCTCAATCGGACATACGATGTCAAACGACACAGACTGACTGACACACACAAGAAAAATGTCCAACAAAAAGAGACATCGAAATCTATGGATGCTTTCCTCCGACCCAAAAACGACTGTCTAGCTGACAAAGTCACTGCTGCAGAGGTGACGAGTGTGTATCACACTGTCCAACACGCTACATCATATCGAGCAGGAGATTGTGACATAAAGCTAGCCCCAACGATTTATCCGGACTCGGACATTGCCAAGAGGATGGCCTGTGGTCGGACGAAGGCAGAAGCTATTGTCACTGATGTGCTTGCCCCTGCCTCTGTCGAAGATTGTTTCAAAGTCCTCAAAAGACCACTACATGAGCAACGAGAGGCAACAACTAAAGGTACATTTAAAGTTATGTTCATGGATGTAATATTGTGTTAGCTATTTATCTGACGTTAGCTAACTGATGTCTAATCATATTGATATTCTTCTACTATGTTAAAAGTCAACGTTTCCTTCACTTCAATGAAATTAAATAGCATCAGTAGCCAACGCAAACATAAAGGCTAAAGGCTCTTCCGTGCCTTTGTGAAACCAGGCTCTGTGTACCTTATATGATTTCACAAAAAAAAGCAACTATGATTTTTGAAAAGATGTAGGCCTAAATAATTGTATAGATTATATTTATATAAAATCAATAATGATCAAAACAGTAAAGTAGTGTCTTGTATATTTGTAATAATCTGTTTTTAGAGAATCTCTCTCAAGTTCACCCCATCTGTGTGTGTCTCCACAGCCCACACGCCATTCTTCTCAGTGGCTTCAGATGCCTCCAATCATGGGACCACCAAGCTCTTCCCACTGTCAGTGCGTTACTGGACGCCAGACTTGGGAGTACAGACGAAGGTCATTGATTTCTATGATGACAGTGATGAAACATCTTACGCGATCCACAACCAGATAGTCACCAAGCTGGAGGAAAACGGACTGGGACTAGACATGATATCTGCGTATAGTGCTGACAATGCTAGTGTGAATTATGGGAGATACAACTCTGTCTTCCAGAAACTGAAAGAGAACAACAGTTCTATTTTGAAGGCAAACTGTGTGGCCCACATCGTTCACAACAGTGCAAAACACGCAGGAGATCGGCTAAATATCGACATAGAAAATGTTGTCAACAAGACCTTTAGCCACTTCTCCTCATCTGCCAAACGCGTTGAGGAACTTAAGTCAGTTCACACCTTTGTGGAGATAGAGTACCAGTCCCTGCTTAGACATGTGCCCACAAGATGGCTGAGCCTGTGGCCTGCAGTGAAGAGGCTTCATGACTGCTGGGCTCCTATCAAGGCCTATTTTCTCTCATTGGGAGAGGAACAGTGCCCAAAGTCACTATGGCGGCTGTTCAGGGATGACCAGGATGGTGAGGGCAACCCCCTTGAATTACAAGTAATTATTTTGAATTGCATTCAACAGGGATAAGAGAAATTATGATAATGCAAAGAGTGATCATTGACTCATCTTACTTCTTTTAGGTTTACCTGTCCTTCCTCAGCAATGCGCTGAAGATTTTCCACGACACTGTGCTGGTGCTGGAGCGAGAAGATGGGACTGTCTGTGAGCTCTACGATATGATGTTCACCCTAAAAACCAAGCTACAGCAACGACAGAGTGATGGTTTCTTTGGGGCCCAGACGGGTGTACTCTTCCAGGAGTTTCCAGACAGGCAGGCAGCTGTGCTCAGAGAGGATATGTGCAACTTCTACCAGTCCTCTCTCACTTACCTGGAGCAGCGCTATGACTTCTCAGACTCCAACTACCAGAAGAAAGTGGCTAGCCTGGCACTACAGAAGAGCCCATTCAACTTCACCCATCTCTGTGAAGCTGTAGAAGTCCTGCAGCTAAGCAAGCAATTGGACATGGATGCACTATATGATGAGTATTGTGTTGTTCTGCCACACCAACAGGCCATTGTGCAGTCAGAAGCTTCAGTCGTTGAGAAGTGGGCCACCTTACTCAAGCACACACACACACCAAACATGACAGCATTAGCTTCTTTCCTCTTGAGTGTACCAATCACCAATGCTTCAGTGGAGAGGGTCTTTTCACTGATGACAGGATGCTGGACAGACACAAGGAACAGATGTTCGGTAAACCTCATCAAGTCAGAAATCCAGGTGAAGAGCAACTTCACATTCAGTTGCAAGGACTTCTACTCTTATGTAGTGAAAGAGAAGGCTCTCCTCAATGCTGTACGCTCCAACAAGAAATACAAGTTCAAGAAGAAACCTGAAGAAAACTAGTTAATATCCCATTTCTCTAAGATGTAGTTTGATTGATTTTGAACATTGGTGGACTGTTTACAGGGTTGCAAATTTACCATTTTTAGGTTACAGTTGCCTTTTAGGTGAAAATGTCATTGTTCTGCATAGGATTTTATGTTGGCAACTTTTTGCATTGTTGTCACCTTGTGATGTTGATGGGTTCGCACTCCTGTGTCTATACTGAAAAAACATTTGGAACCTTCTCATGAATGTTGCTTGAAGTGAATAAATTGCTTAAGTTAAATAGCATTTGCCAATTCATTGTTCAAAATGTTATGAATCTTTATTTAGAAAGAAATACACATTGGTGGCCTATTGATGGACATACATCAGATATTACACATGTCTAGTGGAATAGGGCACTATTAATGTACTATGTAAGATGGTATGTGCTAGAAATAGGTAAACCACTTCCGCGCCGGGCAGTGTCCCACATTGTCCCTCAGAAACATACCCCTTGTTCCCCCTTGGGCTTCTTAGCAGGTGGTCACCCTAGTTGCCGGTCGCAAAAAGTTAGCTGAAGTTAACTAGTGTAGGGCCGATAAATGGGCGTCGGAGGCGGTGTGTTTAGTATGGAACTTAGGTTTACAGAGGAAATAATCATTTGCTACCTGCTACTGTCAAGCTAGAATGATAACAACAACAAGGTACACTCTCTAACAGGTCTGTGGTGCAACACACACTATATACCACGGTGAATTATGTCTCATAATGTTCCACCACACAAGCTACATTTCACTGTTTCTCGTTAATTGTTTCCCTCCCCTGAAGCTCTCTTGCGTCCCCCTGGGGAGGCGCGCCTCACACTTTGAAAACCGCTGGTTTAGACGATCTCCGTTTAATCACTGACAGACAGGGGCGGACTGGCCATTGGGAATACCGGGAGTTTTCCCAGTGGGCCGGTGCTGTGCGTGGGCCGGGTGGCCCAAAAAAATAAATAATAATAATTGTTTTGCCTAAATCCTACCGGCCTACATTTGTAAGTGTTCCGGCGACTCCCTTTTTTTTTTTTTTTTGCTTACCTAAATCCTACCGGCCCACATTTGTAAGTGTTCCGGCCACTAACTGGAGGGGTGTGGCCGGAACACTTACAGCTCCGTAGCAGCTGTCACTTTGCAGTGAACGATCAGGAGTGAGTGACTGAGAGATCTAGCTGGCAGTTGCTTACAGATGGATAAACAAGCTCCAAAACGTAAAGGCGTTTTTGTATAGTTTGTGTATACAGTATGCAGTATTGTAGCAAGCCCTGGGTTCAGAGGGAGAGGCTTGCATAGGGGAGGGAGGGGGACTGGCTGTACCTGTAGGATAGAAAAGGGGGAAGTGACGTCTGACTCAGAGATCGCGCGGCTGTGGAGAAGAACGCGTTGCCCACATTCTGTTACTGAGTTTAGACTAGTTAGCTAGCAGGTTTATTGTTTTGGGTGCAGTCACTTTTGCCTCCACTTGCTGTTCAAATAAATGTTGAAAGAAAAAGTCAATCTGTTTACAGTTCTGTTTCATATGGGTGTTGAGAGATTTAGTCCCTAATTTTGCTCTCAAAGTGCACCAGATTTACGCATTTAACTTTTGACAAGATTTTAATTCAACTTCAATCTTCCCGGGGGAGCATGCCCACGTACCCCCCTAGAGGAGGTGAGGTCCACCCACCTGCCCACACCCCCTGTTAAATTGTCTCACCCACATTGAGGATGCTTCCTACGCTCATGTTTTATTCCATGCGTCAAGTCAGGCAAATTGGGTCAATTGGGTTATTGCATCAATGATCTGTTAACATTCAAATCAATAAATATATGCTGTAACTATTTTTGCTTTAGGCAACTCAAGGGCTCAGGTAATGTGATTACTATATGAATAATGGTCCAAAATAACATTAAATGCATAGGGATATTTGTTAAGTAACATACTTTCATCGCCGGCCGGCCGATACATACTGCACATTAAGTGGGCCTGTCTGTCAATTAATCCCCGGGCCACTTTTTCCCCCCAGTCCTGCTGACAGATATAACAAATCAGTCTTGTATTCAGTTCCCCTCACAATGACTCTTCTCACGTGGAACCTTTACAGAAAGGGCCATAAAGCGTGAGGGACACAATATGAAGGGGGAAGTCACTATAAAAATAATACTCTGAGCACAGCGAGTACACTTCAGAGGCTCCGCCCACTGATCTCCGACCATGTCAGGTATTGAACATTCAATAAATGACGAACACAGAATTTGTGTGATTATACAAAATGATTTACAAATAAACACCACTGCATATTTACAACTGTTACAGAAGCCCATACTCACAGGTATGCGGGACAAGAAGTCTGTGTTGCTTTTTCCTGGGCGATATTTCAGAATTATGTTGAAATCAGATGTCCAGTTGCGTTCAGGTTAGCTATGCTCAGGACATAAGTGACAGGATTATTATCACTGTAACTGTAAAAGAAGGAGCATAAAACAAATAATCTCTAAATTTGTATTTATATCTCTCACAGGCTCCGCCCTCTACTGGACTCTATGGGTACTACTTTATCATGCAAGCATTCACCTACTGAGATTTCTATAGACGTAGCCGGCCCCGGGGCGGGCCTACCTGAATGCGTGCGCATCTCACCTTGGTATAAAAGGAGGCCCCGCCTCCTGACCATCCTCCTTTACTCTTCAGCGAGCGGAGGTGATAGCCTAGCACTGAGTCCGAGACTTATTTTTTGAGAGAAAGGAAGAAAGAGAAAGAAAGAAAACAAGTATTTTTTGAAATCGTACCCTGGCTTAAATAGCGGGCGCAGATCCCCCAGATGCCCCCGCCTCACCAGGTCAGAGCGATTATTGGGCTGCAAGGCCGAATAAGTAGCTTGGTCCACGGGCCTTGCCCCAGATCTGGTTCCCGTACAATGGTGTGATGACGTCGCATGGCATTTTTCCAAAGAGGACTGTGTTGATCTCCTGGGAGCCCCCTTCTTTACGGAAGGGCTCTATGGATTGATCTCCTTGCTCACGGGATAAGGAGTAATTGCAGCGTGGCTGATTCTTGCCCATCCCCAGCGGAAGGAACACTGTCCTACACTCCCCACCCCCGCTGTAATCCCCAGTATAGGGAGCAAGCAGGTGGGCGTGTGCACGTGAGTAGAATAAACCGTGTGCTGCATAGCCGCGGGAAGTAGGGGTGCTGGGGGTGCTGCAGCACCCCCTGTTGGCGAGTGGTGTACATATGAAAAATTGAGTGACCACCTAAATAAAAATGATTAAACTACATAAATTAGTTTTGAAATAATTAAAATAAAATGAGCTGTATACAGTAGCATATAATAGTCATAGCATATATTTGTATCAGTCGGGCGGCTTGAATTTATTTTCCAAATAAATAAAATCCGAGTCATCTAGGTCGTAGCTTGTGGGATAGTGACGTAATTGACGTGACACACACACTGTAAAGTGACAACTTTCTAGAATGGCGCAAAAAAGGATTTTGGATTTTTTTCTCCAACAAACAACCCAATAAAAAGAGTGAACCACCACTCCTCAGCCCACCACCTCTACAACTAGAGTAATATGACACAGAAGAGACTGACACATTTGACTTTGATGCATGTCCATAGTAACATTTTGGACAATGTGGATGTATCTGCTCTAATGAGGGTCTTCATTAGTGCCACCCCAGAGAGGAAGGCTACATTTAGAGTTTTGTGAAGCCCCAACATAAGGTAAGACGATATTTTCCTTTAATGCTGCTGCCGCTGTGCAGTGTTTTGCCTTGTCAATCAGTTAAAATTGAATTCATAGTTTTATTAATATTGTAAATAATATGTTCTGACTATTTGTAATGTTATATAGGTTTGCAAGACCCATAGTTAGCATGTGGGCATGTGCAGCTGTTGCTAAGTGATGTAGGTCTATAATGGTTTATTAAGCCTAACAGTTAAGGCGAGACACCCCAGGTGAATAGGGTAAAAAAATGTTACTTAAAGATATCAGCTAGAAATTTATCCAGTTAATTACCTACAATAAGGCAATTGTTTCTTGTCTTACAAGTTTTCTGAATATGCAAATGAGCCAATCATTCATTAAATATGCACATATTTTTAACACATTTCAGGAACCGAAATCTGAACTTTGGATAAAGCCAGTTTCAAAATTCTTGTTTCATTTCGTAGTCATATTAGCATCTAAGGCTTTTACAGAAGGGATTTTGGATATTTCTTTTTATCACTCAGAAACTGTCAACAGCCCTAAAATATCGATTTTCACCATGTTTTTAGGTATAAAATCTTATATAATTCAGGCTATGAATGACATATGAACAAACCTTCATAATATTGATATGAATATAACTGGAAAGTTTGGTGTATGTAAGTGCTACTAAAGTGGACATTTCGGACTCAGAGTAGGAGAAAAAACGAATTTTGAGAAAACTACCTTTAAAGATTGCAGTGTGGCGCTAGCGAAACCCTCCTGTTCTTTGAATGACAGCTCGACGCACTCCGTGAAGGACCGGTATTTCGTGTTCGGGGTCATTTGTTTCTTTTTATAATCTTGCTTCGTGCAAGTGACAATTGTTGTTTTATAAATAATAATAATAATAAAATAATAAAGTTCAATAACGTTCTTCAACCACCAGGTGTCCCTTTCTATCTGCTCTGCACCCTTATGGTGTAAATACAGCCTATCTACCAATTGGATCAAATATAAAAGCCAGCCGAGTTAGTGTTGATACTGCAAGGAGATGTATTTGGGCTGACAACCCAGGAGCATAGCGAAGGACCCGGAAGGGATCTCGGGCGGACAAGGCAGAGACCATGGAGGGGGCCTCGGGTGGACGGCCCGGGGGCAAGGCAGAGTCCACGGAGGGGCGAAGGCCACAGCGGGCGAACTCAGGGGGCCAAGCATGAGGGCGAAGGCCGCGGCACTCAGGGGGCCGGGCTCGAGGGCGAAGACCGCGGCTCTCAGGGGGCCGGGCTCGAGGGCGAAGCAGGCGGCGACAGAACAACTCCAGAGGACGGGCAGGAAGGCGCTGACGGGACATCTCTGGAGGCCGGGCAGGACCCGGTGTCAGCCAGAGAGGAACCAGAGCCGGTGGGACAGGCTTCGGCAGGATCCCCCACGGAAGAGGACCAGGAGTTGGCAGGACCCCCGGCGAGACAGGTGACGGCGGGACCTCCAATGGAACAAGACATGGGATTGGCAGGACTCACAGCGGGACCTCCAACGGCATGGGACATAGGGTTGGCAGGACCCCCGGCAGAAGAGTAGTCGGCGGGGCCTCCAACGGCACAGGACACAGGGTTGGCAGGACCCCCGGCAGAAGAGCAGTCGGCGGGACCCCCAACGGGACAGGACATGGAGCTGGCAGGACCCCCAGCGGAACCTCCAACGGCACAGGACATAGGGTTGGCAGGTCTTTTCAGCCTGTTATCAGTGGCGGCGCCAGAGTATTTTTGTTGGGTAGTCTATGGTAGGGCTAACCCATACAGTGGTGGGCCTCGAGTCAGTATTTGTAATGTAATTACATACACGCTATATCGCACCCCTTGACAGTGAAACGCCACGTGTGAGGGTTTTATTAGTCTCCTTTTATCCGCTAAATTACATCGAGACCAACAGGTGTGAGTTAAACAATACAATAGCCTATTCTGCTAATTCCACGTTGTTACAACATGCTACGCAGCGGCAGAAACAAGAAAAGTTGGCATATAGAATTGACACGGAGAGGGAGAGAGAGAGAGAGAGAGAGAGAGGGAGAGTTAGGGAGAAACAGACAGACAGACAGAGAGAGAGGGAGAGAGAGAGAGAGACACACAGACACACACAGGTAAACAGAGAGAGACAGGTACAGCACACAACAGGTGGCCTGTGTCTCTATTGTCATACAAAACACTTTTTCAAATGACCCATTATTACAAAATATATTCAAAACTCACTATTGACGTTCTCAAAACAGCGCGATCCGACGGTTGTTGTGGTTGGAAGCGAAAATGTCAATGACATGCTGGACATCCAGTGCCTTACTCCTCTGCTTATTGATAGCCAGCAGGCCCAGGTTGCTGTTCCGTGCATCACCACTGCTGTTTCTTAGATAATTCTTGATGCGACGGAGACAGGAGAAGCTGCGTTCGCAGCCAGCAGAAGTCACAGGCAGAGTCAGGAAAATGCATATGAGTCTGTGTAAATCCGTAAAGGCATCCTTGTAGGGTCGCATTAAAGCGCCTGTTCGACTTGTTGTACCTCAATGCGAGGGCGTTTAAGAACAAATCTATCCATCCGAAATATACAATTAATCCTAGAAGTTCTGCTGTCTGTCGCGCGAGTTTGGGGACTTTTCACTGTGAACGTGACATATCAGTAATGCATGACGCAGCAGACCCAACGTTTCGTTGCTCTGATTGGCTGTAGGTCTATTGAAATTGCATCCGGAGGCATTTCGATCTGACCACGGCCGTGCTGATATTATAACGCGAGAGAATTTCCACACCTTTAGTGTATAAAACTCCCCCACTACTTAGACTATTCCTTACACCCCTCTAGCATAAGCCCAAATGGTCTCAACCATATTGCGTCAGTAACGTGCACTTCAGGATCAGTTTGTGTGTTGTGGACACGACCGGTAGATTTTCGCAATCCGTGTTCTCAACATGCTTACTTTAGCATCATTTGTCATGGTCGGGCTAAGGTAGGGCTAAGCCATTTTTTGGTATGGCTATAGCCCAGAGTCCTGCACGGGTCTGATTTTCAAAACCCGCTCCCGCCCCGCACCCGCGACGTGCAATACCGAACCCGCCCCGCTACCCGCAGATATTGCCAATTAGTTCCGCAACCCGACCCGACCCGCCGGCACAAGATCCGCAACCCGACCCGAACCCGCATATATATGAGCAGTGAAAACGTGTAATTATTAACACATGCAGTTACATATTTGGCTCAAAAAGCGTGGGATGTTGGTTATTTTCTCCATCTAGGATGACACCAAAAGCCACCCAGACGTTGGATTTCGCTCTTGAGGAAGAGTTATTGAAAATGCTGTATTCTCCGCTAGAGAGCTTCACCTCAGCCATTCAGAATGTGGCGCGCTCAGCAGCAGATAGATGCGCTGCAGAGGTTATGATTATGCTCGGTCCCCCGGGGGAGAGGTCTGAGGATTTAAACATTAAACTAAATTATTATAATTTAAATATATTTATTATGCAACACCCGCAACCCGACCCGCATCATCTTTGTTTTACCCAGAACCGAACCCGGAAAAAAGCGTTTGAAAAAATACCACCCGCAAATCACATTTTTTGCGGGTCACCCGTCGGGTACCCGCGGATACCCGACCCGATGCAGGACTCTGCTATAGCCTACCCCAGCCATACCCTGGCGCCGCCACTGTCTGTTATCATTTTGATAATTAAAAATATATTTTCTTGTTTGTGGTTGTTTTGAGAGGTGTAACATTATTTTAATACCAAAACTATATTGAAATAGAGTCTAGCTTGAACAGCAACTAAGTAGCTGTAACATTACTGGGTTATTTGGTGATAACTACAAAGTAAAGTAACTGCAGACGTCACGTAGCTTAGCTACCATTTCAATGTTGATGAACTTCATATTGTTCATTCATAATCTGATTGTCTTTGTAGCTCACTTTTGAAATAAAAAAAAACATTACAATTACAAAATGATTATATCTGCAGCCCACAAACACACCGCTTTCATAAATAACACACTTGTTCTGCAATAATATGTTTTATGTTTCCTGTAATTTTTGTTAGGAAAGGACATGCCTGAAAGACATCTCCTCTTTCTCTGAGGGTCAAGAGGAATATCCAAGAGGAACATTAAAAGCTGATGTTATGAGATTTTAAGACCAGTACACTAAGAAACTACTTTTATTGTAAAAACAGTCAGCTGATCGAATGCACCTATTTTCACATCTACACTCCATCAGCTGATTATTTGTATTTGCCTCGCTTTATGAGCTTCACATCACTTGTGCCAAACCGCAGAGTTTGCAACATCACAAATAAATGGGGCCAATCTTCAGTCAGATGTGAATGTGTAATCTAACATTTTCAGTAAGAATAATGGACAAAAGGAGTGCAAATACAAATACAATGTATTGAAATGTGAACCCAAAGTTAATCAAATGTTTTAAATAAAACGCACATATGGACAGAAGGTGTAAACCTATTAAATGTATAAGTAAACACATGTAGTCAAATAAAGTGACAGACTAGTCCTGTGCAGTTGGTATCAGCTTTGCCCAGCATGGGCTCCTCCATCAGGCCTGGACCTCCTCACAGAGGAAAGACCCTCAGTCCTCTCCAAACCAACAGACAGGACGTCCATCACACGGAGGTTTCTCCGTGAAATTTCTGCAGCTTTCCGGACACCACGCTGTCTCAATCCGTCCACACTGAATATGAGAGGGGGAAAATGAAAATAATTAATGCTTTAGACCAGGGGTTTTCAAAGTGTGGGTAGGTGAGCCTCCCCTCAGAGAACATAAGAACAGCCGCGCCCCCCTCCCAATTATTATTGCTGTTGTTATTATTATTATTATTATTGTTGTTGTTGCTATAATGCAGGGGTATTCAATTGCATTTCAAAGAGGTCCAGTAAGAGAAAATGTAATTAAATGCTCTGTTTTCGCTTTCTACCTTCCGCCATTTGAAATTACTCCGACTGTTTCTGTCCTCTTGTCTCGTCTCTGTGTGTGTGTGTTTGAATCTATCGTGCTGACTGCACCGATTTGATTGGCTGAGTAGCGTCACCTCCTTAAAACATTAAACAATAACTTTTTTAAACCTTTTTATTTTTATGTTTTAAACATATTGTATAAAACTCCCCCACTACTTGGACTATTCCTTGCACCCCTCTAGAATAAGCTCGAATGGTCTCAACCATATTGCATCAGTAACATGCACTTGTTATTATAACAAGATCGCAAGGACACTGGTAAAACTGGGAAATTGAGTGTTGTTCAGTTTTTGTGTTGTGGAACATGCGTGTCCGTGCATGAAAATATACCACACACCCAATTACAATTTTATGTTCAATTCACTACCCTGGAAGTTAATACAGTTGTTAAAGTTGGAACAGCCTGTGGACAGCCGTTCTTCCTTGCATGTTAGTCGCCGACACCTTCTTACAGAGGACAGGCACATCTAGCTGCAGCACGACCCGTATATTTCCGCACGCCGTGTTCTCAAGTCATATTTTTTTTAACATGTTCAACATGGTGGATAAATCCTTATATGCTCCCGGCAACACACTGAACGTCAACTTTGCCTCCTCATTACACTCACCCCTACTTTAGTGGGAACAATGAGTCTGCGTCTTTGATGCACACAGGAATAAACGCAGATCATACTCTGGCTGCAGCCTTTACCGGCACTTGCTTTTGATCAAAGTCAATGCGGAAAACCTGCACTCACACAGGTAGGTGAAGGGAATGAGCACTTTTACAGACTTTTTGGCGAGGTGGGGGAACTCGGTCTCCACAGACAGCCACAAGTGGGCAAGTGTCACTTTATTCCTCTTTTTCTCTATCTTTTGTGTCTCCCGCTGCGCCTCCCCTGAAGCTCTCTCGCGCCTCCCAGGGGAGGCGCGCCTCACACTTTGAAAACCACTGCTTTAGACAATAAGAAACATAAAGTTGACTGTTGAGTTGCTGAGTCTTTTTAGATTGTCAATACTATTACTGTATAACTAATAGCTCAGGTTAAGAGGCACATTCAAATAAAGATTGGTCTTTAAATACATGTTGTCTTTTCAATTGTTTGTCTAAAGTCAAGGACCTAGAACTGGTACTTAGTTTTAATGATACAGTCTGGTTATTATGCTGTTTGGAGGAGGCCTCACAAGCAGCCCATGCACCATCACCCCCAGCTGATGGTGCATGGGCTGCTGGTGGCTGTGTCGGAGGGAGGGAGGTGTGATAGGCGAGACTTCTTTGCTGGCTGCGCTGATCGAGATGGCTGTGGTGGAGGCCTTTGTACCGAGGTGTATCTTAATCTTGTGGCAGGCACAGATGGAGATCGAGGCTGCTGTAGAGATGCTGGTCCCCTGGTCCTTGGTGGTGATGGCTCTGGTGAAGGCCCTTGAGCCACGGTAGATCTTGACCTGGGTGCAGGCACAGATGGAGGTTCTTGCTGAAAGAAATATAGGACAATAACTACTACTAAGTTCATTAAAATATAAAGTACAAGTGGAATGTTTCTCAAGCACAAACAACAATGCACAACTCAAAATAAAATGGGGAGGTGGGACAGGAGTCTCTCTCTCTTTCTTACAACCTATTTAACTATGTTACACCCACATCACTCTATTACAGTGCACTATTACTGTAATATTTACATTTACCTACCTTCAAATGGATCCTTGTTGTTGTTGCTGTATTCTCCACGTTCTGATGCTCCATCTCCACTGCTGCTAGTGTTACAAGTCCGCTGTGCAGAGCTGGTAATCAGTTAATAAGCCTGTTGAACAGGAGAAAAGAATGAAGCAGAGGGAAAGTTGCTGCCGTTTGTGTGGTTGTCCTAGCCAGAATTTATTAAACACATTAATAAATTCACTTACAAATTATATCCGTTTTCTCTATGTATCTAATCATTCTCTGGTTTGACGCCACATGTATCTCTGCGATGTGTTGTCAAATGAATATGGCTTCCTTCTTGCCAACCAGGTTTATTATCTGTGCAAACAGAATATAATGACAGCAGGAAATGGCTTCACCAGCTTTCTACCTCAATACTTCTCCTCAGTGAGGCCTGAAGCTAACTGAGAATGTAAAAATACATTTAGCCAATCAAAATAACTGTATGTCTGATATATTTCGTTTTCTAATCAAAAATGGACATAAATCCACATGCCATATTATGACTTTCATGAAGAATTAAAGCCTTTTTCATTTACAGTATAATACGGTGCAGTGACGTGCGGTGAGGTTCATGGCTGGTGAGGCACTGACTCTTTCAGAGTCAGATTTACAAATATTATATTTTGACCTTGATCGAAATATTCGGTTATTTTCAAAAGCTTTTTTAGTCTGATGCTTCGATTCATTTTAAACAGACCGTTCAACAAAAGGATATCCAAAATCTAAATATTGTAAGATCCCATTTTCATTACAATTGTGGTCTTACCTTGACTTGAAGATTAAGTCCATGCTCTCCTTCTGGACAACAATCTTTATTAGTTGTTTGTAAAAGTCCTCCTTATCTTCCTCTAGTTTCAAAAGTCTAGTTTGTTGTTTGTGTCTCCCGTCCCTGCGTATAATAACAGTAGCAACAAGAACATGTGGGCTCACGTGCGCCCCCTTCAGTGCGGCAGAGGTTATGGCTGCCTCTCCTGGTGCTTTTTTCCTTGCTGTTGTATGATGAGACCAGTGAGCCTAAATATCATATATACGTGAAATAAGTTATTTAGAGACTATGGATGGCGAGACTAAATGTAATAAAGGGATCTACAAACATTACATTGGTGACCTACAGTGAGATAGCAACACAGGCATGCGCTTAGTGCCCGCTTTCCAGCCAGTTTCTGTGGGGTGACACATTCTGAGGTGAGGCAGAGCTCATCGGTGCCTCACCTTACCCCGCAGTAACTGGCTTGAGCGCGCTCACAAAATAAGTGCCCGTGCTAAATTAGTGCCCGTGCTCCAGCAAGTTACTGTGGGCTTACGAGGGGCAGAGCTCGTCCCTGCCTCACTTCTCATCGCTACCCATAGTTGTAGTGGAGCTCGGCAAATTAGCTGATTTTGACTTTAAAAAGCGATTGGAATCATACATAAATCACACTTACATCATAGATCAGTGGAGACATTTTATTATTATTACTATTTAGTTTTTCTTTAGTTGTTTTTCCGTTACATTGGAGTATGACAGGGGAGGCTCTGCCTGTCGCTGATACAGTGATAACAGATAAAACACACAACCCAACTGTACTTACTTTAACATGGCTGTTGTACAGGCACAATATTAGCATAGCATTAGCGGTTTAGCATTTAAATAATATGAACAATTATGACCTCAAAAATATCCACATTATAAAAATGGTTTCATCATCACAGGTCAACTTCTTTGGTTTTCCCATTCTGGACTTACATCTCTCACAGTAGCCCCTTGGCCACTGCATCTGTGTTACCTGTTATAATTCAATCAATATTTAGAAACATGTCAACATTCATCAAACAGTATCCTATAGACATGGAGCAGGTTCATTCTAAAACTGTCAATCAATGGTCAGATTGAACATCCGAGTTGGGGCGGCAGGTTTCTTTCAGTCCCTAAATGAAAAATGTAGATTGTGAATTTTACAGCCATGTTGATACATTATACACACCCTCCCCCTTTGTACACATGAACTCATGTGTAACATAATCCTGTATGGGAAGAAAACCTTCAGGTAACCATTGATTATAAGAAAATACCAAACATTTTTCACAAATTTACATCCATTATTTTTCCACTGTAAACACTCCAGTGAAAATAAGTGTTTCTCTCCATCTTTCAGTCCTAAAAGAAACAGAATCTTCAGATTTTAGTTTGAGCTTCACATTTTGCAAACCGCCACTGCCTGTTGGAGTAACATATCATCAAGTAGATTAGAAACGGGTTACATGTGCGGTTTTCCAATTTTGTGGAATTTTAGGAAACCTCTCATTTCCCACAGAGCCACAGAATAATGTTTTAGTCCAAAAACATGTGTGACAGGAGGTTTTCTCCCTCCGTACCGCTGCACGGCACTGTGCCATGCACCTCCGCATTTGTCACTGCTGGGCGCGCCGGAAGTATAAATACAGGGGTGTGGCGTAGCTCGTGACTTCATTTCAGAAAGGCAGGTTACAAATCAAAGCCAAGTACCTGTGGAAATTAAAGAAGATGATAGCATTCTCGTGGTAAAGAAAGTCAACTTTATGACATTCATCTGCCATACCATTAATGTTGCAGCACAGATGAAGAAGAAAAGTGACAGAATCAAAACCATCGTGCAGGCAGCGGAGAAATTCCTTAACATTAGAGATATAAAAGCAGACCAGATACATGAATTACTAGCAACAAAAGATGTGGGAGAAACGGACAACCAGGATGAGGGTTAGCACGTTGTTATAGGTAATTCACATACTCCAGTGGAATGCTAGAAGCCTCATAGCTAATGGACAGGAGTTTAAAAAATATGTCTATGAGTTACAAACATTGCCAGATGTAATTTGTGTGCAAGAGTCTTGGTTAAAACCTCATCTAGACTTTATGATTCCAGGGTTCAGCTCTATCAGATATGATAGAGTTAGCAATCAAAATGGTGGAGGGTGTGTTACTTTCATAAAGGATGGGCTGGCCTATAGGGTAGTCCCATCCCCTGACGACAAGGAATGTGTCATAATAGAAATATGCAGCCCAAGGAAAGAAGGGAACATAAAGCTTATCAATTTCTATAACCCGTGTAAAAATCTGGACATTGAAACCTTACAGACAATAGCAGGGACGGCTCATAGAAGGGAAGTATGGTGTGGTGACTTTAATGCTCACAACAGCCTTTGGGGAAGCAGTCAAACAGACAGTAATGGGGATGTCGTAGAAGAAATGCTAGAGGAAAGATCACTGTTTTGCCTTAATGATGGACAAAAAACAAGAATAGACGTGAATAGGGGGACACAATCATGTTTGGACCTCACACTGGTGACGGATAGGTTAGTTAAATCATGTGAATGGTATGTTAAAAGTGATTCTACCATAGGAAGTGATCATTACCCAGTTTTCACAATCATCAATACAAAGGTATGTAGACAGGAAGGGAGTGTATTTACCAGGTGGTGCTTTGGTAAAGCTGACTGGGAAACATTTAGGCTTTACTGTAAGGAGTCAGCGCAATTGTTAACATTAGAAGGAAGTATAGAGGAGTGCTCAAATCAAGTCACAATGCACATTAAAGAAGCAGCAAATAAAACTATACCTAAAAGAACAACAGAGGGTAGGAAGAAAGTGGTTCCGTGGTGGAATGAGGAATGTAGCAGAGCTATTAAAGAACGAAACAAGGCATTTAGGTCTTTAAAGAAAAACTTGTCACAAGACAATATTTCAGATTATCAAAGGAAAAGGGCAGTAGCCCGTAAAACAGTAAAATACACAAAAAAGACGTCATGGAGAGAGTATTGTTCCACCATTGGAAGAGGAGTAAAGTTAGGGGATGTATGGTCGATGTTTAAACGGATGAATGGGAAAAGGAAGTCGGTTAAAATTCCCGCTTTGATTGATGGGGAGAAAGTGGCAGTGTCAAATGAAGAGAAGGCAGAATGTTTAGGTAGGGCATTTGCTGCGGTGCATAGTGGGGAACACCTTGATGACAAACATAGACAGCAAAAAGAGTGTGTATTAAGAGAAAATGAAAATGTGAGGGAAAAGAGACGGGATGATAATTCAGCTCTTGATGTAGACTTCTCAATAGCAGAACTTAAAATAGCTTTGCAAGGTACAGGATACTCAGCACCAGGACAAGACCAGCTATGCTATGCCATGTTCCGGCAGCTACCAGAGGAAACATTCAAATTAGTCCTGAGACTATTTAATCAAATCTGGAGAAACGGAGTCTTACCAATGAGTTGGAAAACGGCAGTTATATTGCCATTTAATAAGCCAGGGAAGGATCCTGCTAATCCCAATAATTACAGACCCATAGCATTAACATCACACTTATGTAAATGGATGGAGAAGATGATAGTGCATAGACTATCACACGTCTTAGAACAGAGAGGGTTAATAAGTCATTTTCAGAGTGGTTTTCGTAAAGGAAGATCCACAATAGATGCTTTGATTAGAGTAAGCAATGAGGTGGAAAAGACAGTGAAAATGAAAGAGGTTATGGCAATAGTATTTTTTGATATTGAAAAGGCTTATGATTCTATGTGGAGGGATGGGTTGCTCATCAAATTGAGTAGAATGGGTGTTGGAGGGAGAATGTATAACTGGATCATGGCTTTTTTATCAGACAGAACATTCAGAGTTAAAGTAGGGGCAGAGGTTTCAAAAGAGTGCAGTATAGAAAATGGTATTCCTCAAGGGAGTTCAATCAGCCCGATATTATTTAATGTTATGATAAATGACATTTTTAGTAATTTGGATGGATGCATAAAATCTGCACTATATGCAGATGACGGGGCCATATGGATACGGGGAAGAAATGTTCCATATGTGTTTGAAAAAATAGGGAAAGCTATAAAGAAAGTGGAGAAGTGGTCATACAACTGGGGTTTCAAGCTGTCAGCAAGCAAATCTTGCTTTATGAAATTTACGAATAAACGCAAGATGGAGACTGAGAAGCTTACATTATATGGAAAGCCGATGAGTGAGGTCAATGAATTTAAATATCTGGGGCTATGGTTAGATAGTAAATATACATGGAAAACTCATATTAAACATTTGGAAACAAAATCCAAAAAAGTGTTGAACCTATTAAGAGCAGTGGCTGGATGTGACTGGGGGGCAGACAAACAGGCATTAATCGACATCTATCGGGCAATTATGAGGACAACACTGGATTATGGGTGTTTAATATATGCAGCAGCAGCACAAACGTCATTACTAAAAATTGATAGGGAGGAAGTGGGGAAGGAAATATCACAAACAAAATACTACAGGAGTGCTGGGAATATTCTAAGTTTCAGGGGCGTGGGTTTGGATGGACAAATAAAGAAAAAATAAGGACATACGGCATGCATGAGTTAGAGTTTTCACCATCAAATCCATTCAGTAGTGTACCCCCATGGCTCTTTCCAATAGTAAATATAGATGTGAGTATTGTAGAAAAGAAAAGAGAGTGGCAAATAAATGAAGTAGGACTCAAAACAAGTTTGTACCTCAGGAATAATTATCACAATTACCTCAAAATATATACAGATGGTTCTAAAAACAAAGAAGAGTGTGTCGGAATTGGTATATATATCCCAGAATTTAAAGTGTCAATATCAAAAAGAGCATCAGACCATCTTTCAGTGTATACAGCAGAAATGCTGGCAGTAGTAATAGGATTACAGTGGGTGGAAGAGGTCAGACCAGACAGGGTGGTGATATGCACAGATTCATTATCCAGTTTACAAAGCATACAGTCAACAACAACTGCCAGAGAAGACATACTCATAGAAATCAATCACAGCCTGTTAAGACTTCACAGAAGCGGCATAGATCTGCATTTCTGCTGGGTGCCTGCGCATGAGGGGGTGAAAGGGAACGAGTGTGCTGATAGATTAGCAAAAAGTGCACTACAAAAGGAAATCACATTACCAGTTCAACTTGGAAAAGGAGAAGGAAAAGCAGTTATTAAGAAGAAAGGGATGGAGATCTGGCAGAAAAGGTGGGAGAAAGACCAGAAAGGCAAAGAATACCATCAAGTGCAAAAGACAATTACAATTAATATTTATAAAGAAAGAAACAGAAGGGAGGAAGTAATGATAGCTAAGCTCAGACTAAATCACACTGCATTAAATGGTACGCTGTATGTCATGGGGAAAAGTGACAGTGACAAGTGTGGGAACTGTGGAGTTAGGGAAAATGTGGAACATATTTTATTACATTGTGTCACCTATAGAGTTGAAAGAGGGAAATTAAGGGATACAGTTTTAGAGGCAAAGAGGGAGTGGAATGTAGCGGGTATTCTGGGAACAGAAGGAGAAGGAGTAAGAGCTATCAGAAAAGCACTGTTCA
The DNA here is from genome assembly GCF_949606895.1 of Notothenia rossii. Taxonomy (NCBI): domain Eukaryota; kingdom Metazoa; phylum Chordata; class Actinopteri; order Perciformes; family Nototheniidae; genus Notothenia; species Notothenia rossii. The sequence continues at coordinate 28,063,604 of NC_136910.1, read as the reverse complement.
CCTTTTTGAGGGAAACTGGGATAGGGAAAAGAATTTAACAGTAGACCATGGATGATTTGTTTTTTGTTTTGTTTTATTTATTTTATTTTATTTTATTTTATGGTTTTCTTTTTGATATGCTGGTTTATTAGAGGACTGACATGATGATACACACTCGTGTACAGTAGGTGGCGGTATGCAACCAAAAGCTGTTTGCGACCCGCCATTAAAAAAGAGAAGAAGAAGAAGAAGAAGCTCGTGACTTACCTGTCAACCCCTTCGCTGGTGGCTGGAGCAGGGCGTGGCCCGAATGAATTGTTTGTCGTGGCAGCCGTTTCGCAACACTCGCATCTGGACAGCGCATCTGACTGCCGGTGCAGTGGCGGAGAAATTGCTCCGCTGAGGCCTCCCCTGGGCGCAGTGTTGTTATCACCTGGTGAGTTGCCGTTGTCTGCCTCCCTTTATCATCTGACGCTTGGCTCCTGGCTTATTTTATATTATTTATTGCGGCAGCGGGATTTTGCCATGGCCTGTGCGCCTCTCTCCCCTGACTGCTCGGGTGCTATGCTGTGGCTGAATAGATTGTATGTATGGGAACTGTTAGAAATTAAAATCAATGTTTTGATGCTATAATGTAGCTTAAACATACCGTCAGTTTAAACGCTCTTTTATACTGAAAAACCAGAAATTCTTGTGCACAAAGCAGTTAAGCTTTTATTCTGAAAGTCCTTCATCTACGGTTAGCATTTAGCATGTGGCTAATATACGATTTCCTAAAGAGGTGAATTGAGAAGCGAAATGACTTGGAGTGGTGAAAACCGAAGCCTACTGATTTAACACTACAACGATAGATGTCGAGATACTACCATGTTGAATATTAAATGAAAGTACAGTTTATTTGAATACATTATTGTTTACAGACGAGAGTAGCATGTGACAACACCCGGAATGACCGGAAACCAAACGAGCCGAGAAGTATTGTTTAGAGTATTGATTACAGCGTTTAGAATGTGTTAAATGAAAAGTGATGAAAGAGAATATGAGGAGAAACGGCGTGTTAAGCATATATTGAATGTGAAAAGAACCTATCCTCTGTTTAAATGCAATAACGGACATTGGAGACGAGGTGAGCCGGCTGGCGGGGAGGAGCCAGCAGAGGATATATATAGCAGCGCCGGAGGAGAGATCCGCTGTCTTCTTCTTGCTCAGGAGAACCAGAGCACAGCTGTTTTCTGCCGGAACAATATTCTGTCTGTAACACTACCGCGCCTTTTTTAATTAAAGTATCCCATTTGAATCTTTTCAGAGACTCCATTTAGTCTCATTTTAAAGCTTCTCTCCTGGACGCGAGAATAAAGAACATATTTAACAATTGGAGAGCTAGCCAGGATCTCGCAAAACCGGGAGAGACTACAGCAGGCTGCTTGCTGGACCCGCTGGCATCCGTTCAGCACACAGAGAGCTCAAATCAACTAGGTATGGAGAAACCTGTTATATCGAATTCTTCAATAGTTAATGTAGGACAATGTTAGTTCTGTGTGTTTGACGGCGGCCAGCGGATCCTGAAAATAGCTGTGCAATTTAAGTTAAAACAAGCCTAAATTGATAAATATTTGTAGCATACCACGTGGCGTTGCTTTGTTACAGGCAGGGTGAGTTCAATTTCTTTTTTTCTATTTAACCCTGCATGCTATTCGTTTGTCTGTTAGTACATGTCGGCTAGAGGCCAATCACTATATTTGTCTTTTGTGGCGTTTTACGTTTTACGTGAATGGTTTTAGGCCATTAAGCAGTCGGGACTGCTTGAGGCAAAGACACAGCCAAAGTTTGAAGCTAAGGTTATTGGAGTGAGTGTTTTGTGTAACAACAGCGTGAGGCTGTTTTAAAAAAGTCCTATTTCAAGGAAAAGGCCTGAGTAGTTTGAAGCTCTCAGTGGTTACACCATTCTGTTTTTCAAGACATTGCGTTGTGGATTACGGCAGGAAGTGCGACATTCGTGCGTTAGATAGACGATATTCTTCTAATTGTGTTTGCTTAGCGTCCTATTTGTCCCATAAATAGCGTGTTTAAACAGAAGAGATGACCATACTGGCTCTTAAAGTCAAAACATTTACGTACATGGGTAGAGGGCTATGACGTAAGGGTATGAGGCCCATTTATCATTGTAAACTAAATGGAAATGTTATTTTAAACTACAGTGTTGTGTGTAGAATTTACTAGACAAAATATCACCTCACCAATTTCAACTCCAGGTGTTTTCTCAAATCCCTTTGTTCTTCAGGTCAAAGGTTGGAAAACCAGTTGCCATTTTGTCTTGACCTCATGTTCACGGTGAGCCACACGGCAGTCACCATTTCATGAAATGCTAATTGAAGTACTCTGTTTGCTTTAACACAATGAGGCTAGGCATTCCATCTTCTAAAGAACATCATACTTCTTGTTAGTTAGAACTATTGGAAGTACTTCTGCTGGTAAATGTGTATTGGCGGTTTTGTGAATATTCTTCTTTGCAAATGTGTTTTGGCGGTTGTGTGTTGTGTTGTTTAACCATAGTGTAAATTCCTATTTTAAAGATATTTTTGAGGAAACTAAGTTTCTCCTTTGTTAAAAACGAGTCAGTTTTGAAACAGCTATTCCCTAGTGGATTAAGCTGGAATTTAAAATAGCGCACTCTGGTGGTAGTACAGAATTATTACCCAAATAGCGGAAACACCATAACATTGTGAATATTCTTCTTTGCAAATGTGTTTTGGCGGTTATGTGTTGTGTTGTTTAACCATAGTGTAAATTCCTATTTTAAAGATATTTTTGAGGAAACTAAGTTTCTCCTTTGTTAAAAACGAGTCAGTTTTGAAACAGCTATTCCCTAGTGGATTAAGCTGGAATTTAAAATATCGCACTCTGGTGGTAGTACAGAATTATTACCCAAATAGCGGAAACACCATAACATTGTGATTTTGAACCAAATTCATATTTCAAAGTCAAAACCATACACGGTACAACTTTATTTTAACATTTCATATTTTAATTTTGCATATTTTTTATATATTAATTAACTTTATTAGTATTTTACCTTAAACTTAAAAAAAAAAAAAAAAAAAAAATCTATAAAAATAATAAAACTTTGAGCAAAAAAAAAAAAGAAAAAAAAATTAAAGTTCGGACGAACAGCAACGAAGGTGCTAGTCAGAAGATTAGTGCTTCATCTTTGATAAGTTCATAAATAATTAGAGAACATGTCACCAAAACAAACTAAGTTGAGACTAGACGCAGGGCCAGGCTCAACTGCAGATATCAAGGAAAGGGTAAAAATCAGATCCGATGCTTTAACAGTTTCAAGTAAAAGACAGAGGACATGGAACCAAATGGAGAAACTGTTAGAACAGTGGCAAACGAGAGGATTGATTCCAGCAGATGATCAACCTGGACCAACGGAAAAAGCTGTAGTTGAACATGAGAATGCTGAATATCTACAACAGGAAAACGCATGGATCAAAGCCGGACAACCCTCTTGGTATGGACCTGTAAACATTGCTATGAACAGAGCTGAAAAAAGAAAAGCTATGGTTGCAAGTCTGGTATTCCATCTGGAAGATGCCAGCCAAGGATTGACAAACAGCTTACATGTGGAAGAACTCGGCAGAATAATGAAAAAGGAACTCAACAGAGGAATGGAAGAGAGACGAAAGGCAGTTGAAGCCCATAATGACATTGTTGCAGATAGACAACAGAGAGAACAAGAAGAACGAAGAACCGGTGCATATACCTCCATGCCATTGATAGCGGCTGGAAGAGGAGGATTTCGATACAAATCATGGACTCACAGGGACATGGAAGCATTAGTGTCAAAGCTACCTCCACTCACGAAAGGAGGTCAGAAGTGGGCGAATGATCTGAAGAGATACACAGCCCAGGACCACCTGTGCTTGGGAGACATGAGGGCCCTGCTCGGACGGATTGAAAGACGACTTGAAGTGAGAGCAATAGATTCCGAGGCCAATTGCACAAATGACCCAGATGACACTCCATTCAACTACATCAGGTCGAATTATTGGGCTGCTATTCGTCACATCTACCCAACAACACGGAGTTTACATGCCCTCAACAGCCTGAGAAAAGAACCGGGGGAAGACATGTATGCCTTCCTGAAGAGATGTGAAGGAGTGTGGGAGGACTCCACTGGAGAACGAGTATTTGGAAATCCAGCTACATAGAGCCACATATGTCACCACAGGAGGGAGAGGTTGAATGTTATTTAAAAGATAGTGAGTAGAATATTGCATTTACACAGAGCATCCACAGATTAGAAGTAGCAGAGTAGAACATTTAGTAGACTATTTTTGTAAATATGAGAAGGAAAATACATTACGAGTGATGTTGTTCCCCCACACAGAAAACTATTGTGTCCACACAACTAGTGAGGCCAAGAAGACGGGCTTCCACCCAAAATATGCAAGGGGCGGCGATACACCTGACGTGAAGCTGTCCAGACCTGAAAACAGAAACTCGATTCTGCTGTGGTGAAGTCTGGCTACAAAGGGAGGTGTCCGATAGGGTCGCTTGTCTCAAACCAGTGAAGAAGTCAACAAGAACCCAGCTGAACTAGAGAGTGACTGTTAACGGGAGAACAGTGACGGAGCGACGGAGACTGGCCCAACATTTTCCACCCAGTACATAGATGGACCCCGTCAGAAGACCGGGGCTGTGTTTAAAGGGGAACTTCATTTATTGTTAGCCAGAAGTGCAGTTTTTAATCAAACAATTATTTGATTTATGGAGTCAGATTACATTTTTCTCATAAACACAATTTTATAATCGGTCTGAAGTGTCTGTTTTAAGGCATGAGCCGCAGATTAAATAACATAACACTGATTGAGAGCTTGGATGAAGAAGTTGTAGGGTTTTTACAACAGTTTCAAGAATCAGTCTTTATTTATTTATTCTTGAGTAACTTTACTGATTTGTGGTGTTGTGCGTAAGGCAATATCTCATTTGAGTGAGGGGCACCAGCCCTTCATGCAGGTCACTCTCTGAGAGAATAGTTCATATTTTCCCTCCAGTTTGGAGAAATATTATTTTATCATATGTTAGTTCAGCAGTGTCAACCAATCCTCTAATCCTAGAGTTATCGAGACGCATTAGCGACACCAGAGGTATTGTTTTTCGCAGCAACGATGACGCATAATACCATTACAAAAGCCATTATTGAAACAAGTAAACTATTAGAAGTGCTAATTGCTGATTTTTTTTTATAGTGAATATGCATTTATACCATCAGAAAACCATAAATCATACGATATTTTTGTACCCCTTGTGGGTACACGGAGAAGTTATATTTATTTAATGCAACGTTATGAGTTTTACATGTCCTGTACAGAATAGGGTAAACATTGCAATATTAATTGAGCATTTTATGCTCAAAGGAGGGAGTGTCATGATTATACAGATATGTTGATTTCAGAGACGTTGTAGTTAATAAATAATAACATGTAGTCAACAAGAGGTATGCCGAAGCTCGGGCCTTCTCCAAGGAGGGAGTGGTCCAGTTTGAGATATTAGACAAATAGAAGTGGATGAATATGTCAGAACTCTGAGTAATATTATGCAAGTTTTGTCTACACAGCAGGCTAGGAAAACTACAGAGATACCAGACGAGACACCAGAAGAGACTCCTGTTCGACCAGGTGATTGGGTGAGGGTGAAGGTTCACAAAAGACAGTGGGCTCATCCCCGGTGGACGGTAGCATGAAAGGTTGTAACAAACTTCACACGCGCTCCGGTTTAAAGGTAAAGAAAAAGGAGCAAATTGACACCACCTCACACATTGTCACCCTTCACTGGCAACTTCCAGAACATTATTGGGAGTTAGGACTGATTTGGCAGAGCTGGAACAAAACAATAAATAGAAATAAGATAAAGATAGAAACAGCTCAAAAGACAAATTGTCTATAGATTTTTATAGATTGTACATTAATGTGAATACCTATTTTTTGTTTTACATCTGTAAAAAGAGTCCAATTTGTTATGTTATTTTTGTACTCATTATTTAAATTCTGTAACGGACACAACCAGGTTTAAAATAGAGATGATGAGAACAAAGCCAAACCAATTGTGGGGTCCCCTAGGGATAAGAGTCAGAATAGCATTGTTGATTGTGCTCATTACACTTGGCACCTTTCTGGTTGGAAGGGGAGTACAATATTATGTAAGACATGGATCCATTAGTTCACTCATAGAATGCCCACATCACTAACAAGACTCCAGCTGTGTTTCAGAGACTTTCACTTATCCCCAGAGCCAAAAGATCAGCTGAGCAACAAGAGGAGGAGTTAGAAATACTCGGTCCCAAACAAGAGGCGGTTATAATCAAGATGATTCACCCCCTTATATGCAGTTCTTGTATCAAATGATGAGATGGGTTTAAGTGATTGGGATATGTAAGTGATGGGGATTTACAGATTAGGGGAATCTCTAAATACACTGGATCCATGTTTTAGTCTGTACCAGAAACACCCCCTGTTAAGCTATGAACAACCGATCGGTGATCTGAGCACAATTATTGAAAATGATTGTTAGACACAGGCTACTAACCCACAAGTACAGCTTTGTACGTACAAACTCTATGAACAAGATTCCCCAGCAGATAGTGGCGACATTGCAGATATGTCCAGTCACAAAAGTTACTACGGTTCTAAATAACAGTGAGATTTAAAGTGATGGAGAAAATATGGAGACGTTCTTTTATAGTGTGTGAAATATGTGGTGCTTGAAACATCTAGGTATTTAAATTTATAGAAGAAAATGGTTTCCTGAAAGAGTTAATTGGAATAAACATGTTACAGTGGGTGAAGGCAATGTTTAGGGATATGGTAAAATTATTAGTAGACATGAATTGTGTTTAGATGACATTTAACAACTAAGATGGATAGTAAGATTAGGAAAATAGAGTGGAAAAGGTTGGATTTATTTTACCTCAGTGTGTTAGAATTAACTATAGATAATGCGTCCCGAGATCTCTCTCTCTCTCCGCCTGTCAGAACGCTACGACCCCATCGTCCAAGCAGACAAAAGACCTCACCACGGAAGACTCCTCCTCCTCCATCGAACAGACAGAGAACCAGAGCTGAACCAACAACTCCAACGCTGCATCCAGAACTATCTCCACCTGAGGCACCAAGAACCAAAACCAGGTGACATAAAAAGGCACACTCTCATCGGTCCCCCACAGGACATGAAGTTCCAAGCTGAGCCACAAGATTTGGGCACAAGAGCAGAGTGTGGGACATGAGAGCAGAATACGCCCTCCATGCAACAAAGTAGAGACTGTAAAGGAGGAGATGAAATGCAAAGCAGATGGGACACTGAAAAGAGTTACAGCGGAAGGATCCAAGAGCAGATGGACTGAGGAGAAGGTGGACGGAGGAGAGGAAAGAACGGAGGAGTTGGCATGGTCCGGCAGAATGTGAGGGGGTCGTGGCTTGACAACCAGAGGGGGAGAGAAGGAAAACGGGAGTGAGTGAGTTTACACATAAACACACTTATTCACCAACGAGAAATACGTAAAGAAAAAGGTTTATTAGCCATGAATTAATCAATTGGTGAATTTATAAAGAAAAAAGAGGAAACTATTAAATAACCCTAAAAACACACTGAGGGTAGAACATATTATTCAATCTTTTCATCATATGAACAAATTATTCTTTAAGAGTTTTTTTATTCATGTGTGAATTTGGGGAAGATTGAACTTGTTACAGTATAGACCTACAGTTTAAAGGGATGGTTTTAGTAACCACTCTATAAAAGCAGACAAATCTTTATTTGTATGGAAAATGTTAAAGGTAGAGCTAGTACCAAGCCAAAGATGGTATTCCAATCTAGAGTATTGATTTCTCCATTGTAGCATGGTTATTACCTCAGGAGGGAAGATTAAGGTGGAAATAACATTTGTTTTTCGTCCAAGATGTAGAGTTTTAAAATGACACTGGGCAAAGAGCGAAAGCAAAGTTTAATAAAAAAAAAAAACTAATGTAGTTGGGAGTAATACATGCGGGGCCTTGGATCACTCACTGTGATGGTGCATATTTGTTACAACAAACATCGTTTAGGGAGAAGGGGTCGCTCAACCCACCCTGCAGATGTTTTAAATCTTACTTGCAGCTTCAGAGGGAGTGCACGGCACCAGAGTATGAGTTTTAAAAGACAAGCGCCACCAGCTCCTAAAGGTCATCCATTCACCAGATGACCTGACGTTTAGAGATGTTATTTAAAGGAGAAACATATCTGCCATAGGTGTAAATTCCTGAATTAAACTACAAACCATTAATGAAATGACTTCTGTTTTTAAAATCCTTGTTAAAGGAGGGAGTAATTATCACATGCTCGGGCACCCGAGGTTCCACACACTGTTAAAGGGGTTAGCATAGCTATTTAAGTAGACCATAATTGAAAATAAATTGGTATAATGAGTTATTGATATTCCACCGGTTTTCACACCATTTCAGGGACTCTATCACTGCATTAGAACAGACCACCCAAAGGTACTGAGTAGGAACTTTTAAGTGATGAAACTCTACAACTGTTGTAACTGACCAAAATCTTCTCCCAGAAATGACTGTCTAGAATGCCGTACCCCAGAGTAGAACGCACAACGGCCCCTTCTAGAGAACATATTACTTTCATACCTTAAATGGTATGAAAGGAGGGAGGGTAAATTTCTCAGGAGGAGACGGTTACAAATGCTAGCAGAACAAGACGACCCACCCCGTATACAGATGTGGATGACAATGATGAGTTAGTTTAAATGATATGGATGTTCGGAGATGAGATTGATCAATGAATGTCCAGCCGATGTGATTCTTTAAATTATGAAATCATGTGAAGAAGTGAGAAAAATTAAAATGGAGTGAATCCATTTCAATTTACTTCATACTATTCCAAGATAGTATATTTTTAATATTTTTATTATTCCAATTAATTTTACACTATTCTAAGATAGTCCATTTTATTTGACTTTATTATTTTATACTATTCTAATATGGTAGATTTCATGTTGTATAAATCATTGCTATTCTAAAATGGTTTGTTTCTTTTCACTTTGTAAAAACAAGTGCCTTAACACTGAGCGTGGTATGAGAACGGTTTCTGTGAAAGGAGGGAGGAAGAAATGTTCTGATACCAAGCCATTGCTGCTATTTTGAAGAATGATATTGAATGTAAACACTAGAAGTTATGCACAAGGGAAAACTTTTATGTTTGAACACAGACAAGAATTTATTTTGTATTTTTGTAAAGTTAAGCCTATTGAACCATTCCATTTAGATTGTATGTTTGTAATATGAGATATGTACTATGCGAAGTTCAGATGAAGAACTCATTGATTTCAGTATTATACACACCTTTTAGGTGTGTAAGGAGGGACTGTTAGAAATTAAAATCAATGTTTTGATGCTATAATGTAGCTTAAACATACCGTCAGTTTAAACGCTCTTTTATACTGAAAAACCAGAAATTCTTGTGCACAAAGCAGTTAAGCTTTTATTCTGAAAGTCCTTCTTCTACGGTTAGCATTTAGCATGTGGCTAATATACGATTTCCTAAAGAGGTGAATTGAGAAGCGAAATGACTTGGAGTGGTGAAAACCGAAGCCTACTGATTTAACACTACAACGATAGATGTCGAGATACTACCATGTTGAATATTAAATGAAAGTACAGTTTATTTGAATTAGGGATGTTAACGGTTAATCGACTATCGATTAATTGTCGAAAAGAATTTACTCGATTAAATTAAATTAATTGTGACTAATTGAACATTGTAATCTAAGACCGTTTCCCACAGGACGTACTTGAACGTGACCCGAGATTCTCGCGAGACCTGTCACAAACTTGAGGCGGCAAAAAAACTAAAACAAACAATGATGAGGCGGTCAAAACGGAGTGGAGTGTGGGAGCATTTTAGATTAATTAACGATGAAAAAGACGCACAATGCAAACTTTGCGGTGCTACATTTAAATACAACAGCTCTACAAGTTCGTTAAGATACCACCTGAACAACTTGCATGTAACGTTAGCCATTCCGTCGCCTTCACAACCTACAATTGCTGCTGTGCTGGGAAGGCGAGTATGCGACCAAAGAAAAGCAGACGGCATTACTCAGAGAATTTGCGGGATGATTGAAAGAGATATAATGCCAATTAGCACCACCGAGGCCGAGGGATTTCGGGAGCTGATACAATTCATGGAGCCAGGATATAACATCCCTTCGCGAGCGACCGTGACTTCCAACTTGGAAGCACGCTACGAAATTAAGAAGGCTAAGCTAAAAACATGTTTGTCCGCGGCTAATGTGGCTCTGACGACGGATTGTTGGACAGCACTGACTACAGAAAGCTACATCACGATTACTTGCCACTATATTGAAAACGACTGGCAGGTAAAGTCGGCAGTCCTTCTTACGGAGAGCTTATCCGAGAGACATACAGCTGATAATTTAGCTGCCAAACTGAACCAGGCTGTGGAGTCATGGGGACTCACCGGCCGTGTAGTAGCCTGTGTGCACGACAACGCTCGGAACATTGTTTCAGCAAACAACCCCGCACGAGTCAGTTGGAAATCAGTGTGTTGCTTTGCTCATACTTTAAATCTGGCCGTCAATGACGGATTCGCTGCTGCTGGTGTCAACCGAGTAATTGGAGCTGCTGGCAGGCTGGTCAAGCACTTCAATCACAGCACACCAGCAACGAAAGCGCTAGAAGCAAAACAAAGACAAATGCAGCTACCAGCTCATCGGCTCATTCAGTCCTGTAAGACCAGGTGGAACTCTGTACATGCGATGTTTGGCAGACTCGTAGAACAGCGATGGGCCGTGTGTGCTGTGCTAACAGACCGCTCAGAGACCAAGCTTTCAGATGCGAGGACGCTGGAATTGAGAGACGACTTCTGGCAGCTTATGGAGGACATAGCGCCAGCACTAGAGGCTCTCCAATGTGCAACTACTGTAATGTCAGCAGAGACGGAGGTATCCATATCCAACACGTACCCCATCACATTTAGTCTGATTAACACGCATCTGAAGATGGCAAATGGAGACAGCAACAGAGTGGCGGAATTCAAATCTAAAGTGCGCACTTCGTTGGGGGAACGGATGAAGGTAAGCTATGGCCATTAATTAATTAAACTCTTCGATCACATTTGAGCTATATAACAGATTATGGGGTGAATCACTTATCACCAACACATTGTCACAGTGTAAACTGCGTTTTTATGCAGTTGTACCCTTGTCATGTCAAACCTTATTAAATAAAACTCTAATGCTAGCTTTCTCCTTTATTTAATTTTAACAGGTTGAGTCTGAAGACCTCACATCAACAACACCAATGATAGCAACGATGCTGGACCCACGGCATAAGCACCTGGGATTTCTAAGCCCAGCAAGCAGGATCTCAGCTAATACCAAACTGCTTGAACTGGCTATGGAACATGTGGACTCCACATCAACAAATGAAGCCACCACTGGAGATGATGTGCCAGTCCAGGGAGCTACACTTCAGAGACACACTTCTGCTATGACTCTTCTACTGGGTGAAAACTATACCACCAGCAGCAACGATGACATTAAAGAGGAAGTGGACATGTTTCTGAAGGATGCCTCACCACTCCTTGATTCCAGTCCCACAGAATGGTGGAAAGTCAATGAAGGAAGATTTCCGAGGCTGGCAAATGTGGCACGACGATATCTGTGCATACCGGGCACGTCTGTCCCATCAGAACGTGTATTCTCAGCAGCTGGCCTGACTGTAAACAGGCTGCGCACACGACTTACTCCTGACCACGTTAATATGCTTATTTTCTTGAACAAAAATAGAGGGGTCTAGGTCAGGAGCCTATTCAAAACACATTGAGACAGGAATGTTTTTGTTTCAGGAGAGGTAGCCTATATCTTCATTTGAGTGTTCTAAGGGTCGCCCTCTAATGTTACTGTCACCTTCCTCAGGGATGATTTAAGTTGTGTTCAGAATATATTTGAAGTTTCCAGGGCTAGTTATCTTACTGTTACCTTTCTCAGACCAAAGGGGATTATAAATGCTGCTGCTAATGTTTCAAGTTTTACATATGTAGTTAACCAGATTATAATTTGTAGGCTTAATATTGTGTAGGCTAGGCCTACCCATATTGTTTAGATTTCTATTTAAAATTAATTTTATTTTGCTTAATGTTTCACATGCGACAGGTGAGCCAGTGCACAATTATTTTTTTATGTATTTGAATTTTCTGTGCTTAATTTATTTTGTTAAACTACATAAATGCCATTATCTGCACATTATCCTAACTGGTACAATAAAACATCAATTGTGCAATATAGCATGCATTTTTATTCAGTAAATAAGCAATATTTACATTACATTACATTACATTACATTGCATTTAGCTGACGCTTTTATCCAAAGCGACTTACAATAAGTGCATTCGACCAGGAAGATACAACCTTTAAGAAAACAGAATCATATAAGTCCATCAGGTTTCATAGAGCCAAACATTTCAAGTGCTACTCAACTGGCATTTAGAAAGCCAGCCCTTTATTAGTATATAAGTGCTTTGTTAGTAATTCTATCGCTATTTAGCTTTTTATGTTAAAGACACTATCGATACAGTGAGAAATTTACATTCTCAGGAAAAAAGCCGTTTATATCAGTTAATCGTTAATCGATCGATAAGGTCAATCAACTAATGATTAATGAATTAATCGATAATTTGCATCCCTAATTTGAATACATTATTGTTTACAGACGAGAGTAGCATGTGACAACATCAGGAATGACCGGAAACCAAACGAGCCGAGAAGTATTGTTTAGAGTATTGATTACAGCGTTTAGAATGTGTTAAATGAAAAGTGATGAAAGAGAATATGAGGAGAAACGGCGTGTTAAGCATATATTGAATGTGAAAAGAACCTATCCTCTGTTTAAATGCAATAACGGACATTGGAGACGAGGTGAGCCGGCTGGCGGGGAGGAGCCAGCAGAGGATATATATAGCAGCGCCGGAGGAGAGATCCGCTGTCTTCTTCTTTCTCAGGAGAACCAGAGCACAGCTGTTTTCTGCCAGAACAATATTCTGTCTGTAACACTACCGCGCCTTTTTTAATTAAAGTATCCCATTTGAATCTTTTCAGAGACTCCATTTAGTCTCATTTTAAAGCTTCTCTCCTGGACGCGAGAATAAAGAACATATTTAACAGAACCTGTAAGTATGGGAACCTCAATATCAGTTATTGATATCAATGTGTTTAATTGGCCTCAAAATAATATTATATGTACCTGTGCCCTTTTCAGGGGTGCTATTAATTGCTAGGCCCACCTTCGGACAACTGGTCCTGCTGTTTTGGCTCTTTGCAGTGACTCACTACTTGAATAACTTGCCGTTGCTTTGCAAACTCCGTGTCTGGTGACGTGCCAGGGACTCTGGAGCGGTTCGGGCTCTCAGGGAACTCGCCAACCAAGTCTCCCTGATACAACTCACTGTTTATTTTGAGAAACTGTTCTTTTTATTTTTTTATTTTCTTTTGTTAATTTAGTTTATATACTAGTGTTTTTTCCTTATTTTATATTGACCATTGTGCACCGACTTTACTTGGACACCTTCATTCATTTGGTTTTGTTTGTTTGGTTATTTATTTAGTTGTTTATTTGAGTGTAATACTGTGTCGAGGTTTTAACCGTCTTCCTCTTGTCAGACAGGTGCTGTGGGCCTGAGGCGGCAACCCCAGTCCCTGGTGGTGGTGGTCTTCACAAGTCCTATTGTTTGGTTTGCGGTGTCACGGGTGGTTTTGAGTTGGACCCTTCCCCCCTATTTATTTATTGCCGCCTGGTAAGCCCCAGCCCTGTCTTGTACACACTTTTAGTTGATTGTATTATGTGGATCGGGTGTTTTTAGAAGAGTTAATTGCTTGTTATAAAATAAAGTAATTGTGTTAACTAACTGAAACTGTCTCTGGCCCGTTATGTAAAACGAACCTGTGTTCCTTGTGTGGTAAATCTTTTATAATCAATAGTTAGTTCCTAGGGGTGAAACTCCCTTAGGTGGCGTTGTTGGCAACACAAACTCTTACATACACCACACCGTCACACATGCTTGTTAGTTATTGTTTTAAATCATGCAGTTACACTGATCACATGCAGACAGACATACATTCAAACTCACACTGTCAGGTTGTAAGGTCAAGTTTGGCCCAGAGTCAGTCATTGACAGTGCCTTTCCCAAGTAACACTGTCAGTCGGGCCATTTGGTCTCAGTCTTTTAGGTCATGTGTTGTGCTCTGCAGAGACTTTGATATTTCAGCATAGGCCAGTATCCTTTGTCTACAAAAATATGTCATATATGGAGCGCCATCCTTTATTAATTCACGATTACAACTATAATTTTCAAGATATCTCTAGCTTTTCTTTGTTACAGCTGTTTCCCACATGGGGTGTTTTACCCAGAAGCGAACCCAGAAAAAAGCGTTTGAAAAAATACCACCCGCAAATCACCTTTTTTGCGGGTCACCCGTCGGGTACCCGCGGATACCCGACCCGATGCAGGACTCTGCTATCTGGTCAGTAGGTTGCAAACTGTCTATTTGTTCCATCACCTGCCAGATCTCTCTGCAGCATACACATTCATCTGCAGTGGGCATGCTTTCACAGCATTGACATGTACACCTGAATATTGTACATAACATTAAAAAACAAAAAAATATCTGCCGGACGTGTGAGGAACAGATGACAAATTAAGATCGACATTTAGTGCAGGTCAAATTAAATAAAACAATTTACCATTCAGTATTGCCGACTCGAGTCTCGCCGGCTGCGGAATCCGCTTCTCTTTCACAAGTTTCTGCCTCGTTGTTCGATTGCTGGGCAGGAGGCTCGTACTTATAAGGCAAGATGCCTTGAAGTGAAAGGCTAGCTGGTTCACTCTCTACTTCTGTAACTGAAACCAGATAACCCACCGAATCTGAGCTTGAATGATCGCTGTCACTGTCGCTGTCTGAAGTTATCGCGTTGCTTGCCATTTGGACTGATTTGATCAAATGGCAATGTTTGCCACGTGTGACGTCACCGCTCGTTCGGGAGTGATCGGGGGCGTACTCGGCAAACTTCGGAACCAACATCGGTTTTTAACGTATATGTCATTTAATTATGACGAAACTTTAAACATTTTTATTTATTTTTATTCTGGTGATATCTAAACTACATGTTAAAAAACACCTGTGTTAGATGCATTACATGGCCTTTAAAGAAAAACGTTTAACCTCCCTAACAGTGCGTGGAACCTTGGGTGTATCAATATGTACCAATCACTCCCTCCTTTATCAAGGATTTCAAAACAGGAGTAATTTCATCAATGGTTTGTAGTTGAATTTAGGAATTATCACTTAAGGTAGGTATGTTTTTACTTTTTAACATCTATAAATGTCAGGTCATTACTAATTAAATGGATGGACATTAGGAGGTGTTGACGCTTGTCTTTTAAACTCATAATCTGGTGCTCCCTGTGAAACTGCAAGTAAGATTTAAAAACCACTGCAGGGTGGGTTGAGTGACCCCTTCTCCCTATTGGTTGCCAATAATATGCACCTTTAAAATGGGTGATTCAACACATTTGTTTACTCCCAATTATATTGCTTTTTCAAATTTAAATTACCTGTTTTTTTTTTGTTTTTTTTAACTCTACATTTTGGACGACAAACAACAGTTATTTCCCCATAAAAAGTTCTCGTGTAGTAATATATGCTACAATGGTGAAACCAATACCTCAAATTGATTTTTTATTTTTTATTTTGCTTAGAACTAGCTTTCCCTTCAACATGACCTATATAAATAAATATTTGTCTGATTTTATTGAGTGGTTACTAAAACTCTCCCTTTAAACTGTAGATTAATACTGTAACAAGTTAAATCTCTACCAAATTCACACATGAATAAAAACTCTAAAAGAATAATTTGTAAACATGATGAAATCATTGAAGAATCTGTTCTACTCTGTACTCTTGACTCCAAAACACCCACTGCTTACAGTGTAGTGAATATTTCCATCATGTCTCCCCCTTTATCCCACAGTACCTTCAGTGTGTTTAGGATTATGTCCTAATTTTACTTTAATAGTTTCCTCTTTACTGCTATTTTTAATTTATCAATTTATTAATTCATGGGTAATAAATCTTTTTATCTTTACTTATTTATCAAGTCAATTCAATTTCTTTAAATGTGGTTATTTTTATGTGCGTTTGTGAATAAGTGTGTTTATGTGCAAACTCACTCATTCCGGTTCCCTTCCCGTCTCCTCTGGATTATCTCGAGCCGTGACCCCGGCCTCCTCACATTCTGCTCGATCAATTCCTCTGATTCTGACTCCTCCCCCTTTGTCCATCAGCTCTTGAATCCATCCGCTGTAACTATTTAATGCAGCCATCTGCCCAGTTTCATCTGCAGCCCCCATCATGCCACTGTTCTTGTACTGCTTTGCATTTCATCTCCTCCTTTACAGTCTCTTTGCTGTTTTATGGAGCTTTGGTTCTGGCTGCCACAGGTGGAGATAGTTCTGGATGCAGTCTTGTTGTTGGTTCAGCTCTGGTTCTCTGTCTGTTCAATGGAGAAGCAGCAGTCTCCTGCTTGGGTTAGGTCTTTGTTTGCTCAGGCGGATCGGGGTCTTAGCCGTCTGACAGGCAGAGAGAGAGTGTCCAGGTCTCGGGACGCATTACCTATAGAAATTCTAGCACACTGAGGTTAAATAAATCCCACCCTTTCCACTCTGTCTTTTTCTAATCATACTATCTGTCTTGGTTGTTAAATGCCATATTAACAACAAAATAAATGTCTCCGAATGATATTACAGAACTCCTTTTAAAAAAAAATATTTCAACCATTTGTAACATATTTACTCAAAACAACTCTTTCAGTAAACCATTGTCTCCTATAAAATGAAATACTTACATATTTCAAGCTCCATATATTTCACACAAGAAGAAAATCCCCACTTATTTTAAATCCTACTGTTACTTAGAACAACAGTAAAACCCAGCAGAGAGCATACTAAGAGATCACAATAATGTACATTGACTCAAGAGTAGGCCTATGTTTTCTTTCTATTATAATTATTAATATTATCACTTTTAGTGAACACTTATTCGTATTATCTAAATGCCCTGTCCATAATCCAGAAATGCAAATTGTTTGAGTGTAAAAATGTGTTTTTCCCTATCTTTTTACACTCTAAAGACTCTTTAAATTATTATGGATTAATTACTAATCCCTTTTGTACTTCTGATCAAAATTATTTATGTGTAATGCTTTAAATATACAAATATGTGTTAAATGTAATAGTTCTACATTTGAACACAGTGGTTCTAGTTCTGACTAAAACTACCAGGAATGAGCTTCACTTCAGCCACAATACCTCAACTCCCTTTTTTTAAATTCTCACATAAGCTTTTTCCAAACTTTCTCATCTATTTTTCTGTTCACCAAAACAACGTAACAAGTCTTGGTAATTTAGCAATGTATTACATTACGTTTAACTTGTTAGCCACTTATATCCAAAGCGACTTACATACTCAATACTGTGCAACCCCACAGGAGCAATTTGGAGTGAAGTTTCTTGCCCAGAGACACAACGACATACTTTGAACCTGAACCCTGATCACAACACCAACGTTCAACCCACTGCACCACACGCCTCCCTGTAAAAAGTTTTTTTAGCAACCAAATGCTATATTTTCTGTTGAAATGCCCTTAGCTGTCCCTGCCATCATTTTAGGATAATATAGTAAGTTCATAGGAAGGAATGAGACAATTAAGCTGTCGTCACTCACCTAACGTAATCACCCTTTTAAACCTATGCCGTTTTGGCGGGCTCTCCGTAAAAAGTCTTCACTTACTATAAAATCTTACTTTAGATCCAATCGCTTGCCCTATTCTTCGTTTCCCCCAACCCACAGCCTCCACACGGCGGTGGAGCCTCACGGCGGAGGATTTAATCTCTTTTCTGATAAGGTCCCAGACTCTTATCTTTAATTAATCTATAAGGTCCCAGACTCTTATCTTTAATTCTATAAGGTCCCAGACTCTTAACTTGAATTCATCTATAAGGTCCCAGACTCTTATCTTTCATTCTTAGCATAGGTCTCAGACTCTTATGTTGATCACTAATTCTTAACACAGGTCCCAGACTCTTATGTTGAATTTTTTAACATAGGTACCAAACTCTTATGTTTATATTCAATTCTTAACATAGGTCCCAGACTCTTATGTTGATTTTCAATTCTTGTCATAGGTTCCGGACACCTAAATCATGTGCACACTTATCAGAAACATATCCCTTGCTCCCCCCACAACTCAGTTGTCTCATATGTTTTACATTACCTCCTCTGTTCATCCACCGACACTCACAGTTCTAAGAGTCCTATTCTACCTATGCAGAATTTTGGTAGTTATACATGAGGCTTCTGCTTACCTTTGATTTTGGCCCTGTGAGTATTGATAGGAATCCGGAGGAGGTCTCCGCAGTCCTTCAGTCCCTCGGGCTCGAAGACGGGAGTTCCCAATCGTCTTTCTGGAACCACGTCGTGGGTCACGATTTTGTTGGGTTCAGAATTCCAGAAAAGACAGACAACTTCTAAGTTTAACTATTTATTGTAAAGAGAGCAAAAGATATATATCACCTGGCCAAGGACTCATCACGGCTTTGGAAATCACAGGCAGCAAAGCTGTAATCTGTAACCACCAAATCCGTCAAGAGCCTGGAACCTCGTGCGTCAATACATTTTATTACACAGGGCGTTGCACGTACATTTATGATTGGTCAAGACTAGCTGAAGAGATACCATGGTTTAGACTTGGTTCTCTTTGGTTGGTGCGCAGACTCAGATAGAGTCTCTTGGCAACACGATCCTCCAATCAGCATTCGACCGGCCTATGGAAGTCCCTCCCTACTCTGGCACCATCATACTAATTTGTTTTCTCTAACTAATTCAGATATAGTGGGAAACCATAATGTTGCTTCCTAGCTTTGCGGGGGAGCGCGGCTCCCATACAAAGTGAAGGCCGGTGCGATGTGCTGTTCTGACTACCTCTTTGTGTTCTCTCAGTCTCTGCACTCCACCTTGCTACTTTCAATATTGCAAGCTAAACTTTCTTCTGACTATTCCCCTCGTTGGTATCTAACCCATCAGAACCTGGGATTAGTGATTGTGTCTATTTATTCTATAGTCATAGCAATCTCATCAGCACAATAAGCATATAATGTAATAATAAGAATCAGTCTTGTAATGTTATATAAAATAGACTCCACACGGATCAAGTTGTGTTCCCTGGATGAACTGAGCAGGCAGAGTTCCTTTAGCTAGATTCACAGAGCAGCTAGCAGAGAGACAAGAAGCTAGCAGCAGCAGTGATTGAACAGAGCTGTCACTCAATGTGACCAAGCCCTAAAATGTGCATAACTTTAAGGCTTAATATTAATTAAACAGATGAGTTGAGAAAAAATTCAGCCCCCCAATCCATATTCATGAAGGGGGGGGATCTACAGAGAATATGGTTTTTTGAACCACGATGTAAACATGTTTATTACTGCTTCAAAGTTGGGCATTTTAACATGGGGGTCTATGGAAATTGCTCCCTTCTGCAGACTGGTCCTACTGGCCACTTCCGTATTGGCGTCCTGGCTCTTCCACAGGGTTTGCCGCTTGATGGCAACCCAAGAGGGCATTTTACATGGCCAAATTCCGCAAAGAATATTAAAAAATAACAATCGACATTGAATGTATGTTAGTGGAACTGTGTCAGGAAAGTGAAGTGTTAATTAAGTAATGTTATTGAAGAACTGAAATGCATAAAATTGAAAGTTAATATGTATCATATCCCTCCGAAATGGTACCTGGTGTTTCCATAGCAACAACAACTTCCTGTCAACAGCGTAAACTCCCACAGACAGTACACACGTTCATCCCCTGAACGTGTGTACTGTCTGTTCAAAAAACTGCAGGAACCCAGTAGACAGACAAAAAAACATAACCCCCTTCACATCTCAACTATTGTAAATGTTACGGGTCCCCGATGTGACCACAGTAGCAGTGATGATAACTGTATTAAGCAGGTGAAACAGGAGCTGTTGACAGGAAGTTGTTGTTGCTATGGAAACAACATGACGGTATCTGATATCATAAAGACGGAGAAAGTAAAGAATAAAGTTTATGTTTAAATGTTAGCACCCCCCGAAGATGCACAAGCTCTTACGTTGAGTCTGGAGTTTCAATAAATTCTAAATCATCAGTAAAGTCTACGACCATATTTCGGAGGGATATGATAGCCTACATATTAACTTTCAATTTTATGCATTTCAGTTCTTCAATAACATTACTCAATTATCACTTGACTTTCCTGACACAGTTCCACTAGCATACATTCACTGTCGATTGTTGTTTGTTTATATTCTTTGCGGATTTGGCCGTGTAAAATGTCCTCTTGGGTTGCAGTGCAGCCAATGCGTGACGTCATTAGTAAGCGTAACGGATCATGTGCTAATCTGGTAGGCCGTGCAGATATGGTACCTACTGTACACCGGAACCAACAATAGTTTTTTACCGTAAATGAGTTTGGTTCAGAGGACAAAACACATACAACATTAATTAAACTCGATATTTGTTCACTTGAATTTCACTTTGAATTATTGGATATTCTCAATGGGTGAATACATTTTTTTATAATAATAATAAAAAAAATTTTTTTTAAATGACACCGAAGCTTTCTCAGGGTGGGCCAATGAGTAAACTGGGCTGGCCTGGCCCTATGGTGGCTATGCCACTGATCCCCACGCACGTTCAGTAAATGTGTGGCCACTGCACTTCAACCGCTGCGCGCCCACGGCATGAGAGGTTTTCTTTTACCTAGGCGACCTCATAGTCATGGCCTGGTCCAGGGAACAGGCAATGCTTTGCACAGCACAATTGATCACACACCTAACCAAATTAGGCTTTGCGATCAATTCAGAGGTTGCGCTAGACTTTTTCACTGCCCGTCATTTTGGGGGGAGAGAGCACGGTCGTGAACTGTCAACGGGGGGCAGGGCGCACGCTCGTGAACTGTTGGCGCCGTGTTATGCATGCCCACTGCATCTCTCGGGAGTGCGCACAGCGTAAAGCCAAAACTCAAAGACATTTCAATGATTTGGAGGGCAAAGTTGGGTTTGGAAACTGTATCATTTCCTTTTTGGCAAGCATGCTTAACACCGGAGCCTCGCTGCGGGGAAACTTTGGTGCTGTTCCGAGTTTGTTCTAATCCGTCAAAATGACGGACTGCTTTCAGAATTTTCCGTCATTGTTAAAAAAAATCCGTCATAGACGAAAGATATTCGGTTAACGCGACCTCTGGATCAATTGAAAACAGAGCACCCCCATACCTCACCAATAGGCGTTGTAGGTGGGAGTGGTGTTCGGTGCAGACGTGCTACGCACCACCCTGTCACGGAGCAGAAGTGCGTCCTTTCTCCGGGCGGTTCACAGGCTGCGACAGGGGGCGAAAGTGACAGCTTTAACTGTCATGCAGACTTTTAGTTTCATGACGGCTGCTCACATTGTGGTCCCGCAGGGGTTACTGCATATGCGCCGCCTGCAGAGGTGGTTCTCCAGCCTGCGTTTGGATCCCAAGAGGCACAAACGGCGGCTGGTGACCATCCCCCCCTCAGTGGAGGGCAACCTCCGGTTCTGAGGGTCTCCTGGCCACTGGGACAGGTAACCTCCTACATCACAGTGTTCACGGGAACAGGATGGGGAGGGAGCTGCCTGAAGAGTGCTATAGGTGGGCGCTGGTCTCTAACAGAAACACGACACAGCAACCTCCTAGAGCTACGGGCGGTAGTGTTAGTCCTCCAGCATTTCATGCCCCTAATTCATGGGAGACATGTATTGGTCAATGGTCAGGAGCGACAACAGCACCACAGTGGCTTATATCAACAGGCAAGGCGGAGCCCGCTCCGCCGCCTTGTTGGCCACAGCGGAGAGGCTGTGGTTATGGGCTTCAGAGGTGGTGTTATCTCTGAGAGCCCTCCATATCCCGGGACTGGAGAACAGGGGGGCCGACCTCATGTTGAGGAGCGCCGGATCGCGTCGGGGCTCCGTGGTGCTCAGAGATGACACAGATGAAGGTGGGCCAGCCCGGGGCGATTCCCCAGTTCTGGGGGGCGATGTCTCAGGAGGCAGGTGCAATCGGGGCGTTACCTACTCTAGGCCGTCCTCTCTAGGCTTGGCTTCTGAGAGGGACAGGCTGAGACAGGGTGGATTGTCTGACAGTGTTATTCTGTCTATCCAGGCAGCTAGAGCAGGATCCACCACAGCCTGTTACAGGCCGAAGTGGCTGGGATTCCAGCGATGGTGTGAGGAGCGGAAAATAGAGCCCTTATATTGTGAGTTGGGCTCTATTTTGTCCTTTTTACAGTTACTGGTGGACAGAGGGCTTGCTCATTCTACTGTAAAGTGTATGCAGCAGCCATCTCGTCCTGTCATGAGGGATTCAACGGCAGGTCAGCCTTTTCTCAGCCACTGATGTTGCAGTTTTTACAGGGGGTCAGGAGGCTGCGCCCAGTAGTGCGCGCCTCCACCCCGCAGTGGGACCTGCCGCTGGTGCTCGAGGATCTGGTCACAGAGCCATTTGAGACTCTAGAGCTCTCCTCCCTGAAAGCACTGTCGTGGAAGACAGCGTTGCTGCTTGCGTTAACGTCAGCCAAAAGAGTGTCCAAGTTAACCGCTCTGTCGGTGCACCCGAGCTGTTTACTGATTAGGGGTGACCGGAGCGGCGGGACACTCAGACCGAACCCCTCCTTTGTGCCCAAGAGCCTAAGGAGTGCGTTCAGGTCGAGGGCTATTCAGTTGGGGGGATTTAGTCTTCCACCCCATGGTGGGGCCAGGGAAGCTAAATTACACCTCCTCTGCCAGGTGCGCGCGTTAGCATGTTATGTAGAGCGCACAGCTACCCTGAGACGCACTGAACAGCTGTTTGTGTGCTTCAGGGGCGGGGTGACTGGAAAAGCTCTGTCCAAGAAACGCCTGGCAGGCTGGCTTTGCGGAGGCATTGCACACGCCTACGAGCAGGCAGGGAGAGCCTGTCCCGAGGGGGTCCGTGCGCACTCCACACAAGCTGTGGCTGCGTTGACAGCTTTATTCAACGGTGTGAGTGTGGAGGATATATGCACGTCGGCGTCTTGGTCAACGCCAGGTCCCTTCATAAAGTTTTATCTCTTGGATATGTCTGGCTCTTTCTCAGCGTCTGTGCTTGCTGGGGCAACACAGGACTGGTGAGGAGGCGGGGGCTGTGGGTCAGTGGGCATCTGACCCCCTCCTCGGGCGTAAATGCGCTTACGTTTCTCCGGACTCCTGGAACGCACGTAATGCGCTTTGGGCCCTTACATACCTTAGGTGGTGCGTGTCGCCATATTGACGACAAATGAAATACAACGGCCGCATGCGAGACGGACAGAAATAAATCCAGCCTAACCGTTTTCGCCAGGGCACGCTAAAAATTATCCAGGGTGATGCACATGGCTTTTGTACCCAGCAAAAGGTCTCTGAAAGGCGGGGAAGGTGTTACTGCAGCCCCCCCCTCCCTAGTCACTGCTGTTAGGGCCTCAGACTCACAGGCACACACACATGCAGAGATCCAGGGCGGTGCACATGGCTTTTTTACCCAGCAATAAGTCTCTGAAAGGCGGGGAAAAGTTGTGTGGATAGAGGCAGAGCGCAGCAGCAGGCAGGCAGAGAGGAGCAGGCTGCGACCCAGAGGACAGGCAGAGCGCACTTCACTTTGTAACCCAGGAAAGGAGCAGGAATCCTGGGTACGTGAGTGTTAAAAGTGCATTAAACTGTTTTAATCCGACAGCCGCTGATGTGCACGGAAGTCTGTCCGTTTCGTTAACATTTGAATGACGAAATGGACAAGCAGGTAAAAACAGCAGAGTCGCTGCGGTTAGGGCCTCGGAATCACAGACACACACACATGCAGAGATCCAGGGTGACGCACACGGCTTTCCTGCCCAGCAATAGGTCTCTGAATGGCGGGGAAAAGCGCTGAGAACAGAGGGGGTGAGAGCACGCAGCGGGGAGACCCCACGGATGGCGCACACCCAGAGCACAGCAGAGTCGCTGCGGTTAGGGCCTCAGAATCACAGGCACACACACATGCAGAGATCCAGGGTGACGCACACGGCTTTCCTGCCCAGCAATAGGTCTCTGAATGGCGGGGAAAGCACTGAGAACAGAGGGGGTGAGAGCGTGCAGCGGGGAGACCCCACGGATGGCGCACACCCAGAGCACAGCAGAGTCGCTGCGGTTAGGGCCTCAGAATCACAGGCACACACACATGCAGAGATCCGGGGTGACGCACACAGCTTTCCTGCCCAGCAATAGGTCTCTGAAATGCGGGGAAAAGCACTGAGAACAGAGGGGTTGAGAGGGTGCAGCGGGGAGACCCCACGGATGGTGCACACCCAGAGCACAGCAGAGTCACTGCGGTTAGGGCCTCAGAATCACAGGCACACACACATGCAGAGATCCAGGGTGACGCCCACGGCTTTCCTGCCCAGCAATAGGTCTCTGAAAGGCGGGGAAAAGCACTGAGAACAGAGGGGGTGGGAGGGTGCAGCGGGGAGACCCCACGGATGGTGCACACCCAGAGCACAGCAGAGTCACTGCGGTTAGGGCCTCAGAATCACAGGCACACACACATGCAGAGATCCAGGGTGACGCACACGGCTTTCCTGCCCAGAAATAGGTCTCTGAAAGGCGGGAAAAAGCGCTGAGAACAGAGGGGGTGAGAGCGCGCAGCAGGGAGACCCCACGGATGGCGCACACCCAGAGCACAGCAGAGTCGCTGCTATTAGGGCCTCAGAATCACATGCAGAGATCCAGGGTGACGCACACGGCTTTCCTGCCCAGCAATAGGTCTCTGAAAGGTGGGGAAAAGCGCTGAGAACAGAGGGGGTGAGAGCGCGCAGCACGAAACAGCAGCAGCGGGGAGACCCCACGGATGGCGCACACCCAGAGCAGAGGACAGGCTGCTTCATATGACACTATTACCCAGGAAATGAGCTGGAATCGTGGGTACACTGAGTGTTAAAAGTGCATTAAACTGGTTGTAATTCAACGGGACGGAAGTCTGTCCATTTCGTTAACTTTCGACTCACAAAACGGACGAGAAGGTAAACACAGCAGAGGCGCTGCTGTCAGGGCCTCAGACTCACAGGCACACACACATGCAGAGATCCAGGACGGTGCACATGGCTTTTTTACCCAGCAATAAGTATCTGAAAGGCGGGGAAAGTGTTCCTGCAGCCCCTCCATAACGGTAATAATGATTAGAAATGATTTCCAGGGCAGAAAGCGTTTTTTAAAAGTGGAAAAACTATTTTAAACCGTTTAAAAAGCACAAAGTGATTTGAGTGCAGTTCTCATGTGTCCCCACAGGAAGGCGCATCATCCCAGGGAGCACAGTGCATTAACAGTAAAAAATACAACAACAAAAAAGGCAAATCAATGGATTTAAAGTGCAGGGAAGCTTCGCACACACAGGTACATTCCTAAATCCCCACCATAGTGACAACGGTGATTTAAACTAGTTTCTGCGGGGAAAATAGCGCGAAAGCCACCTCTCTTTGGCCCCTCACAGAGCCCCGAAGGACGGACTAAGCAGCTCCAGCATGGCTTCCTAACACGGGCAAACAGGTTTTTTCCCACCTCCAGGACACAGACCGCGAAAGCCACCTCTCTTTGGCCCCTCACAAAGCCCCGAAGGACGGACTCAGCAGCTCCAGCATGACTTCCTAACGCGGGCAAACAGGGTTTTTCACACCTCCAGGACACAGACCGCGAAAGCCACCTCTCTTTGGCCCCTCACAGAGCACCGAAGGACGGACTCAGCAGATCCAGCATGGCTTCCTAACACAGGCAAACAGATTTTTCACACCTCCAGGACACAGACCGCGAAAGCCACCTCTCTTTGGCCCCTCACAGAGCCCCGAAGGACGGATTCAGCAGCTCCAGCATCTCTCCCTCACATGGAGCTCAGGTTAGTTCATACCTCCAGGAGAGGGACCGGGAAAACCACCTCTATGTAGCCCCTCACAGAGCCCCAAAGGACGGACTAATGACTTCCGGCAACAGTGGCACTTCCATAACCTCGCGCACCGTGAAACCCCGGGCCCCCACAGTTAAGCACTCCCCCACGGACTAAACCCAGAGGATCACACCCTCCAGAACCTCGTGACCCTGGTAACCCTTAAAGGGGGGAGGATTTTGTGGTGTTTTATCGTCCGCCCTCAAGCATCCTACAGCGGACATGTGACTACCAGAAAAGTAGACACACGTATAGGTGACCAGGGGTACGTTTGCATGCAAGTCATTCATTTCTGGTTTTTGTCAGAGGATGTGTGCTTAAGTTTGGATACCTGGGCCCTCACGGTGCGCATGGAGGTGCCAGCACTTTGACAGAGTCCCAGAGAGAAAAACAGAAGCTAGACAGCGCCTCAACGGTCACCAAATGCACCAGTGCTGATCGAAAGCATATATGCTGGTGCCCCTGGGAACCACAGAGTGGGCTAAAATAGAGTTTTTACCAAGAGCCTCCGCTCTGATAGTCCGGTGCTGACTTTGTGGGTGCATTTTGAAAAGAAGAAACAGTATTTAATTATAACAATATATTTATTTTCAATTGCACAAGAACATGTATACATGTATGCTAGGGCTGGGCGATATATCGAGTTTTGAATTTATATCGATATATTTTCATGCGCGATATAGGATTACATCATATCGTATATATCGATATATATTAAAACAAGCTGCAAGTTGCTGCAAACTCCGCTGCAAACTCTCTCTGCCCCGCGGCCCGCCTCTCTGTATCTCCAAGCAGCAGCAACGGCGCCCTGCCGCCTCCCCCTCACTACCCCCTCGCCCTCACCCCCACCTCCCGACATTTGCATGAAGAAGCATGGCAGCAGCAGCGAACAATCCGGAGATAGAGGAGGAGACAGAAAGGAGAGAAGGTGATACAGAAAACGAGGATGAACTGGTTGTTAAGAAGAAAACAAACGGCTCTCTCATTTGGAGATGGTTTGGTTTTCAAGCGGCAGACGTGGAGCAGAAAAATGCACTTTGTAGACAATGCCGGAAAAAAGTTGCAACGAAAGGGTCGAGCACAACAAATCTCTTCCACCACTTACAACAGAAGCACAAAGTGCAGTATGAGGAGTGTATTAAACTGCGTGCTGCAACCCAGACCGTGAAGACTTGTCAGCCTCCTGCCTCAAAGCAAATCACGCTACACAACTCACTCACACGTGGTGTGCCTTATGAAAAAAAAAGCGAAAAGTGGCGTGAAATAACGAAGGCAGTGGCATATCACTTAGCCAAAGACATGGTCCCCACGTCGACTGTGGAGCAGACCGGCTTTGTAAAGCTGCTAAAAGCTGTTGACCCCAGGTACGAGTTACCTGGTCGAAATTACTTTGCAAGAGAAGCCCTGCCCGAGATGTACACCGAAGTGAGAGAGCGTCTCCTCGCCCGGCTCGCTCTAGTGTCTCACTTCGCACTGACCACCGATATCTGGTCCAGCAGGACCTGCGAGCCGTACCTGAGTGTGACAATACATTTCCTAGATGGGTGGGAAATTAAAAGTGCCTGTCTCCAGACCAGCTACTTTCCCCAGGACCACACCGGGGAACACATAGCTGAAGCCCTGCAGGATGTCCTCGTAAACTGGAAGCTCAAACCAACGGGACTGGTCGCTATAACAACAGACAACGGGACTAATGTGGTTAAAGCAGCGCGACTTAACAAGTGGATGAGGATGCAGTGTTTTGGACACAGACTTCACCTGGCCATCGGTGAGTGCAATATTGAATTAACTAATATGAAATTAGAAAATAATGTTAATAAAATAAATAACTTAAACGGATAAACTATGTGCATGTGTTGTGTAATGTGTAAATTAAAGGCGTGTTGGTTAAAGCTATGTTGTAAAAACCAGCAACAAATGAATGCAACAGCTGTATAGTTTAAGACCTGTGCTATCTTTAAAAAAAAAGTATTTAAAATCCACTGTCTCCTCTCATCTGTTGCTCTCATCCACTGTCACAAACCTCACAGTCTGACTGTAAATGCACACAAAGAGTCTTAACTATTGACCACAAGATAAACTATTTAAACTGTGGATCATACAGTACCACTTCTGAAATTTAAAGTTGGCTCCATAAACTGTCAGACCTACTGGAGTTGATGGGGGTGTTTGTGTGCATTTACAGTCAGACTGTGAGGTTTGTGAAAGTCGATGAGGGCAACAAATGAGAGGAGATAGTGGATTTTAAATACATTTCTTATTAAAAATTGCACAGATCTGAAATTATACAGCTGTTGCATTCATTTGCTGGTAGTTTTTACCAAAATAATTTTAAATAACATGCCTGTAGTTTACACATTACACAACACATCCAGCATTAACACAAATAGTTGTGATTTTGCCTTTGAGTGAGCTGCCTCTTTACATGTAAAAAGAAAATTAAAAGGTGTTTTTCAATTTTGTGTGTTTCAGGACATGGTATGGATGACTCCCGCATCACCAGAGCTATTTCTCTCTGTAAGAGAAATGTCAGTAGTTTTTCCTACAGCTGGAAGAAAAGAAGAGAACTAGCTGAAGTGCAGGTCCAGCTGGGTCTGCCAGGTCACCAGCTTATCACAGAGTCAGCCACCCGCTGGGGATCAAGGCTGCAGATGATCAACAGGGTCCTAGAGCAGGAAAGAGCACTGGCTAAAGTCCTGTCTGCCGACAAGAAAACCAGACCCATCGTTCTTACCTGGCAAGACATCGAGGTCCTGGAGGCAGTTCAGAAAGCACTGAAGCCACTTCAGGACTTCACTGACGCCCTTTCAGGAGAGGACTACGTGACCCTCTCCTATGTCAGACCTGTGCTGCACCTGTTCAATACTAGTCTGCTGGCACCTGAAGAGGGGGATAGTGAGCTGTGTAACTCCATCAAGACCAAAATCGTTGATTACCTCAACGAAAAATATGCAGACCCCTCCACCAGTGAACTGATGGACATTGCCTCATTTGTCGATCCACGATTCAGGTCCACATACATCCCTACAGAGAGAATGGATGCACTGAAAGACAAAGTCATGGTGGAAACAGAGTCTCTGCTAGATGAGGATCAGGTGCCTGAGCCTGCAGACCAACGGGAGGCAGCAGTGGCAGTGCCACCCGCAACTAAAAAGAAGAAATCACTGGCAAGCTTTTTCAAGCACAGCACAACCACCAGCACCCAACTCACACAGAGGGAAGCAATAGACAACGAAATGTCTAGCTACCTGCAGTCCGCTTGTGTAGACGGTGATGCTGACCCACTGAAATGGTGGAAAGAGCATGAAGTTGCCTTTCCAAAACTGAGCTGCATAGCCAAGAAATTCCTCTGTGTGCCAGCTACCAGCTCCCCTTCAGAAAGGGTTTTTAGCTGCAGTGGAAACATTGTAACCTGCCACAGGGCTTCTCTGAAGCCTGACACTGTTGACAGGCTAGTTTTTCTGGCGCAGAATCTGTAAGATATACAGTAGTAGTTGGTCTGGCCTGTTATTTTTCATCTCTTATGTTCGTTATGCGAGATTTGCACCCAGATAAAAGATGCACTAAGTGATTGATTTATGTTCAAATCTGCTAACATGTTTAGTTTACAAAGAACTGTCTACCTCAGTTACTTTAATTTACAAAGAACTGTCTACCTCAGTTACTTAAAAGAACAAACCAGTCTTATTTTTGATCTGTATGTGCACATTTTGCACAAAGTTATTTATTTTAATTTATTTTATTTAAGTGGTAAGGCACTAAAGACGCAAGTAAGGTGTGGGTGAAAGAAGGAATTGAGGGAGTGATGGAGGAAGGAGGGAGGAAAGGAAGGTCAGAAGGAGTGAGGGGAAGAAGGAAGGGTTTAAGGAAGGAAAGAAGCAAGGAAGGAGGGGGAGAAAGAAAGAATTGAGGGAGTGAGGGAGGAATGAAGGACAGAAGGAGGGAGGGAGGAATGAAGGACAGAAGGAGGGAGGGAAAGAAGGATTTGAAGATTGAAGGAAGGATGGGGGAGAGAAGGAAGGAAGGCAGTAAAGAAGCAAGTAAGGCGGGGGAGAAAGCAGTAATTGAGGGAATGAGGGAGGATGCAAGAAAGAAGGAAGAATGGTATCTTTGTTTATTTATGCTGGTAGTTTTTGTTCCTGAATTATTTCATGCATGTTGATGTGCAGCTTCTAAACGTTAAATAAAGTGCCTGTGTGAGGTTTGGCTTCAAACTAGGACTGTCTGTTTTGTTTTTACTTTACGGAAAAAATATCGAGATATATATCGTATATCGCCATTCAGCTAAAAAATATCGAGATATGAATTTTGGCCCATATCGTGCAGCCCTAATGTATGCACATTTACACTAGTAGTAAGATTCATCCCGCTTTCGTCTCATTAGTATGCATACAAAAGTGACAGGTCACACCTCCCCCCATTATGCAAATGAGCTAAGTCCCGCCTCCCCTTTGATCGAGGTGTGAGATCTCAAGTAGGTGTGAGATCCGTCGATAGGAGGGGGTTGATGTGTATTCACAGGTGTGAAAAGCCCCCAATGTTGCGCCTTATGGTGTATCATAAAAAATGTTTCAATCACATTAGTATGCATAAAAAGTGACAGGTGGGCCCGCCCCCAAGTCTATTAAAACAAAATGCCGCTTCCATCACATTAGTATGCATAAAAGTGACAGAAGGGCCCGCCCCAATTATGTGATGTCAGAAGACCGAGGGGCTGGAGTGAAATAAAAAAAAAAGAACCCTGTGCAGATAAAAAGCCAGTCATTTCCAATCATCAAGTCATCTTTCCAAAAAGAAAAAATGGCCAAGAGACGCCTCGATATGGGTTTAATCAGCGAGACGCCTGTGACAACTTACCGCCATCCGTCCGGAGCGCTAATCAAGAAACGGATGCAGTATCTGTGCCGGGTTCAAACACCTCCGGTCGAAGATCTTGAAGAGAAATGGCTTCTGGAAAATGAACATGTTTGGGGATACGTATTCAACTATATGGCGAATGAACTGCATTTCTACAATCTGAAGAATGGAGAAATGTATGGACCCCACAGTGTTAAAGCGACGTTGACCTCAACAGATTGGGCTGTGTTAACTCTGGTGTCTTCCAGAGATCTCCACGCAACCATTGTATCGGAAGAAGTAGTGCATCAAGAAAATACTGTGAAACCAGCGGTGTACAAGATATTTGCAACAAAAAGCAAAGAAACGCAAACAAAAAGCGAGATCAGAGAAGAGTTTTCACCGTTACCCCCCAATGTGGAGGAAGAAGAAGGAAATATCTCCCCGCCGCCAGAAGTGAAAAGAGTCCTGACAAGCACCGTCTGGGAAACTAAAAGCGGACCATCTGGGCGATGGTATTACCGCGCAAGCCGTTTGCTGACGCAGGGGGGAGGGGTTCTCTCTAAAACACAGTGTCCTGCCATCTCTCTCTGTTTCTGCTGATGTGTAACATATACAAAATAACGTTTTATATACTTACTCTCTTGTTAAAAGGTGATGAAGTTTGTAGCGTAAGCCAGCCATCAGTATTCTAGTTTTAAGGATCGAAGGATCCAATGTATTTTTAAATGGAGCAGAAATAGAACTAGTCTCCCAGTGCAAGTATCTTGAACAGAGAGTGTCATATTGGACTTGCACTTGACTTTTTAAGAAACATATCCAGAAAGTAACCAATACCATTAAATTCAACTTGCAACATTTAAAACAAATTAGACCTTTTTCTTAACTGCCAATGCTGCAAAGTCATACCTCCACTGTATGATTCTATCCCACATTGAATACTGTTTTACAAACTGGTCGTTTGCTTGTGCCACACACCTGAAACCCATACAACAGCTGTTCAAGAGAGCTATCCAGGTGTTTGATAGAAAGCCACAGTCATACCGTCACTGTACCATCCTTGAATATGCTGCTCATGCTCTTTCTGCATATCGTGTATTTATTTTTGCTGTATGTATATATATAAATGTCATGTTCTTATATGCTGTATGTGACGGGACTATAGATGGAAATTAGCTCAGAGCTAAAATCCGGCTCATTTACACTTGTAAGCATTATTTTAGTTTTAAAGTGTTCATCAATGTGCACTACGGTAGCCCTGAAGAAAATTAAACATTAAAATATGTTATCGATGTCCCCATTCCCAGTTTGTTTTGGGAATAATTGCGATGTTTACTATGTTTTTGGTAGCTCTTACCAAAACAGAATTTTTGTAAAAGACTGCGACTCTAAAAGGCAAGTTTGTGATTTTAACACTGTTTCGAAGAAACAATACATTATACAATATTACGACTTTTTTGCCATATTTTTAACACAATATTTTTTTTGTGGTTGTAGGGCTTCAAGATATTTTGCATGTCATGCATAAACACGGTGTCATCTTTTCCTTGAAACTGACGTGCTGCCCGTTTTACAAAACAAGTTATTTTTCTGCTTCTTCATCCTCTGAATTGTCCTCCCCTGTCCCTCTTCCTTCAGCCAGCACAACAAGAATCAAGGTGGATCTGTGAAATCAAACACCTCTTCCCAAAGCGTGACTTCCCTATTGAGAGCATGCGTCTAGGGCAGTAGGGTCTAAACCAATTGGCCAAATATACTAACATGCAGAACGTATGGTATGTTTGAAGACTAACCATTTATCCAGTTCAAGCTGTCTTTAAGATGTGACAATGCGCTCTGACTATCCCCCGTAAAATCGTGACAAACTATTACTTATTCTTAAATTTGACCTCTTGCTGCTTGGTTGAAAATGATAGACGAAAAGATAACTTTAAAAAAAAAGACTCAAACAGCGAGGGACATTATACTGGTGAAAAAACTCTCAACGACGATGTTCAGTAAACGATCAATCAAAATCGAAGGATCCAATGTATTTTTAAATGGAGCAGAAATAGAACTAGTCTCCCAGTGCAAGTATCTTGAACAGGGAGTGTCATATTGAGACTCGCACTTGACTTTTTAAGAAACATATTCAGAAAATATCCAATACCATTAAATTCAACTTGCAACATTTTAAACAAATTAGACCTTTTCTTAACTGTCAATGCTGCAAAGTCATACCTCCACTGTATGATTCTATCCCACATTGAATACTGTTTTTACAAACTGGTCGTTTGCTTGTGCCACACACCTGAAACCCATAGAACAGCTGTTCAAGAGAGCTATCCAGGTGTTTGACAGAAAGCCACAGTCATACCACCACTGTACCATCCTTGAAAATCACAATTTCTTGAGTTTTTGACATTTTTATGTCTTTTAAAAGTATGTGTTTTTAAAAAAATAATATTTACATGGGTTGGCCCCCCTCCCCTTGGGGGAATTCATCCACAGAAAACACACTGGACGCAGCACTAGGTCAGAAACCAGAGGAGACTGTGAGGTCCACCACAGACGGACCACCTTTGACAAAATGTCCTCTCCATTAAAGGCAGCTCATTGTGGAATAGCCCCCCAACTGAGATACGGGATTGTCCCACTCTCAATAGTTTTAAAGGTCAACTTAAAGAATGGTTGAGCAACAAACAGACGTGTAATCACCGCTAAATAAATGCACTTTAACACAGGGGTATCTCCTCTTGCACTTTATGTATTGCTTTTATCTTATCTTGCACTTTATATATCATAGCTGCTACATTGTACTGCCATGTGGTCAATGCTTGTATGCTGCTCATGCTCTTTCTGCATATCATGTATTTTTATTTTTGCTGTATATATATATATAAATGTCATGTTCTTATATGCTGTATGTGACGGGACTACAGATGGAAATTAGCTCAAAGCTAAAATCCGGCTCACTTACACTTGTAAGCATTATTTTTGTTTTAAAGTGTTCATCAATGTGCACTACGGTAGCCCTGAAGAAAATTAAACATTAAAATATGTTATCGATGTCCCCATTCCCAGTTTGTTTTGGGAATAATTGCGATGTTTACTATGTTTTGGTAGCTCTTAACAAAACAGAATTTTTGTAAAAGACTGCGACTCTAAAAGGCAAGTTTGTGATTTTAACACTGTTTCGATGAAACAATACATTATACAATATTACGACTTTTTGCCATATTTTAACACAATATACTTGTACCTTTTTTTGTTTTTTGTGGTTGTAGGGCTTCAAGATATTTTGCATGTCATGCATAAACACGGTGTCATCTTTTCCTTGAAACTGACGTGCTGCCCGTTTTACAAAACAAGTTATTTTTCTGCTTCTTCATCCTCTGAATTTTCCTGCCCCGTCCCTCTTCCTTCAGCCAGCACAACAAGAATCAAGGTGGATCTGTGAAATGAGACACCTCTTCCCAAAGCGTGACTTCCCTATTGAGAGCATGCGTCTAGGGCAGTAGGGTCTAAATCAATTGGCCAGATATACTAACATGCAGAACGTACGGTATGTTTGAAGACTAACCATTTATCCAGTTCAAGCTGTCTTTAAGATGTGACATTGCGCTCTGACTATTTCCCGTAAAATGGTGACAAACTATTACTTATTCTTAAATTTGACCTCTTGCTGCTTGGTTGAAAATGATAGTTGAAAAATAACTTTAAAAAAAAAAAAAGACTCAAACAGCGAGGGACATTATACCGGTGAAAAAAACTCCCAATTCTACAGATGACTCCCCCTCCACTCAACGCAATAAGTCCCTCCCTCCACTCAGCAAAGCATCTAAAACTAAGGACCCCACTAAGACGACAGTTTGAAAACTAGCTATGGATCTGAGAAAAACCAAGTCTCCCCCCGTGAGTTGCAGCCAGGAACAAACTCCTGGACTACCATCATCACCACCATTCTGGACACCCGAATTTTGCAGTACTACTGCTGCTTATTTTGCTCCTTGGGCCAAGACGTGTCTGTTTATGGACACAGTGAAATCAGTGTTGGTTGATATTGTGGAGGGGGTGATACATCGGTACAGAGAAGAAATATGCAACGGATGCCGAGTCAGTCACCCCGGCCAGAGGCAACACGATTGTCTGAATGACATGCCCGATTTTTTCTTCAGAAACAATTACAACACGTTAATGAAAAGATTCTGGCTCACCGACTTCATTACTGAGATCGACCAGACTCTTATTGATAAAGAAATTTTCACGGATGATTGGAGGATCCAAGGCGCTTCGGAGGCTTTTCTGCACAATCTCAAAAATTGTAGACGCCTCAAGGAGAGACTTGAAAAGATCCATGCCGAGTTGGATGGAGAAGAAGAAGACTAATAACCTGCGGTTGGTTGAAGCCAGGGATTTTTTCTTTTTCGATACATTGACTTTTTCTTTAAAGTAAAATAAAAATGGGGAACTACTATGCAAAACGCTCCGTATATATTGATCAGAATGTAGTCAATACCCTTTTAATAAGTGTGGTGATGAGGACGATTGAAAACAGAGTGAATAGTGATCCCCGTGTAAACAGAATGGCTGAAGTTTGTAAACTAGAAGACATTTTGGATATCGTTCGTTCTGGCAGTACTATTCCTGGTCATTGGGAAACGATTGTAAACGAAACATTTAAAGTGGTCCTGGAATCTTCATTTTCCGAAACATTCTGTAACATTACCGAAGAAATTAAACAAACATCAAAAGTGTATCATGTGCTCTCATTGTATGCTCTGTTTGTAGATGTAATGCATCTTTGTGTCAAAAACAGCATACACATGAATATTTTGACTGAAGTGAAAAAACTCCATCATGATATTTCCAGTAATCTGGGGAATTCTAAGCTGGAGACGGTCCTGGGGATGTTACAATCAGTATAACTATTGATTTTGTGTGTGAAAATGTTTTAATGTAAATAGGACATTTTTTTTTTTTAAATAAATTTTAAAAACTGTTGTCTTCATTATAGCAAGGGGAGCGTGTCTGATACATGTGTATTACAGTCCTTCACATGCACTGTTGTCTTCATTATAACAAGGGGAGGGTAACAGTGAAGATGTATGATACATGTGTATTGAAACGTGCGTATTATACCCCCACAGAAACACAGAAACATGGAAACACAGAAACACAGAAACACTGAAAACACTGAAACCACTGAAATACTGAAAAAATACAGAAACACTGAAACACAGACACACAGAAACACCGAAACACAGAGACACAGAACTACAGAAACACAGAAACACAGAACCACAGAGACACAGAAACACAGAAACACAAAAACATGGAAACACAGAAACACAGAACCACAGAAACACAGAAACACAAAAACACAGAAACACAGAAACACAAAAACACAGACACAAAGTAAACACAGAAACACAGAAACACAAAAACACAGAAACACCGACACACAGAAACACAGAAAACACAGAAACACAGAACCACAGAAACACAGAAAACACAGAAAACACAGAAACACAAAAACACAAAAACACAAAAAATACAAAAACACTGAAACACCGACACACAGAAACACCGAAAACACTGAAAACACAAAAAACAGGCTTGTGTGCTTGTATGGTTTTTGAATAAACACATCAGTATTTTAAAAAGTCGATGGGAGGCTGATACTATTTGACTTTTTAAAATAATGATGTGTTTATTCAAAAACCATACTATACTATTTAAACATTTTCACACACAAAATCAATAGTTATACTGATTGTAACATCCCCAGGACCGTCTCCAGCTTAGAATTCCCCAGATTACTGGAAATATCATGATGGAGTTTTTTCACTTCAGTCAAAATATTCATGTGTATGCTGTTTTTGACACAAAGATGCATTACATCTAAACACAGAGCATACAATGAGAGCACATGATACACTTTTGATGTTTGTTTCATTTCTTCGGTAATGTTACAGAATGCTTCGGAAAATGAAGATTCCAGGACCACTTTAAATGTTTCGTTTACAATCGTTTCCCAATGACCAGGAATAGTACTGCCAGAACGAACGATATCCAAAATGTCTTCTAGTTTACAAACTTCAGCCATTCTGTTTACACGGGGATCACTATTCACTCTGTTTTCAATCGTCCTCATCACCACACTTATTAAAAGGGTATTGACTACATTCTGATCAATATATACGGAGCGTTTTGCATAGTAGTTCCCCATTTTTATTTTACTTTAAAGAAAAAGTCAATGTATCGAAAAAGAAAAAATCCCCGGCTTCAACCAACCGCAGGTTATTAGTCTTCTTCTTCTCCATCCAACTCGGCATGGATCTTTTCAAGTCTCTCCTTGAGGCGTCTACAATTTTTGAGATTGTGCAGAAAAGCCTCCGAAGCGCCTTGGATCCTCCAATCATCCGTGAAAATTTCTTTATCAATAAGAGTCTGGTCGATCTCAGTAATGAAGTCGGTGAGCCAGAGTCTTTTCATTAACGTGTTGTAATTGTTTCTGAAGAAAAAATCGGGCATGTCATTCAGACAATCGTGTTGCCTCTGGCCGGGGTGACTGACTCGGCATCCGTTGCATATTTCTTCTCTGTACCGATGTATCACCCCCTCCACAATATCAACCAACACTGATTTCACTGTCTCCATAAACAGAGACGTCTTGGCCCAAGGAGCAACATAAGCAGCAGTAGTACTGCAAGATTCGGGTGTCCAGAATGGTGGTGATGATGGTAGTCCAGGAGTTTGTTCCTGGCTGCAACTCGCGGGGGGAGACTTGGTTTTTCTCAGATCCATAGCTAGTTTTCAAACTGTCGTCTTAGTGGGGTCCTTAGTTTTAGATGCTTTGCTGAGTGGAGGGAGGGACTTATTGCGTTGAGTGGAGGGGGAGTCATCTGTAGAATTGAGAGTTTTTTTCACCAGTATAATGTCCCTCGCTGTTTGAGTCTTTTTTTTTTTTTAAAGTTATTTTTCAACTATCATTTTCAACCAAGCAGCAAGAGGTCAAATTTAAGAATAAGTAATAGTTTGTCACCATTTTACGGGAAATAGTCAGAGCGCAATGTCACATCTTAAAGACAGCTTGAACTGGATAAATGGGTAGTCTTCAAACATACCGTACGTTCTGCATGTTAGTATATCTGGCCAATTGATTTAGACCCTACTGCCCTAGACGCATGCTCTCAATAGGGAAGTCACGCTTTGGGAAGAGGTGTTTCATTTCACAGATCCACCTTGATTCTTGTTGTGCTGGCTGAAGGAAGAGGGATGGGGCAGGAAAATTCAGAGGATGAAGAAGCAGAAAAATAACTTGTTTTGTAAAACGGGCAGCACGTCAGTTTCAAGGAAAAGATGACACCGTGTTTATGCATGACATGCAAAATATCTTGAAGCCCTACAACCACAAAAAAAAAAAAAAAGGTACAAGTATATTGTGTTAAAAATATGGCAAAAATTCGTAATATTGTATAATGTATTGTTTCATCGAAACACTGTTAAAATCACAAACTTGCCTTTTAGAGTCGCAGTCTTTTACAAAAATTCTGTTTTGTTAAGAGCTACCAAAACATATTAAACATCGTAATTATTCCCAAAACAAACTGGGAATCGGGACATCGATAACATATTTTAATGTTTAATTTTCTTCAGGGCTACCGTAGTGCACATTGATGAACACTTTAAAACAAAAATAATACTTACAAGTGTAAATGAGCCGGATTTTAGCTTTGAGCTAATTTCCATCTGTAGTCCCGTCCCATACAGCATATAAGAACATGACATTTATATATATATATACAGCAAAAATAAAAATACATGATATGCAGAAAGAGCATGAGCAGCATACAAGCATTGACCACATGGCAGTACAATGTAGCAGCTATGATATATAAAGTGCAAGATAAGATAAAAGCGCTACATAAAGTGCAAGAGGAGATACCCCTGTGTTAAAGTGCATTTATTTAGCGGTGATTACACGTCTGTTTGTTGCTCAACCATTCTTTAAGTTGACCTTTAAAACTATTGAGAGTGGGACAATCCCGTATCTCAGTTGGGGGGCTATTCCACAATGAGCTGCCTTTAATGGAGAGGACATTTTGTCCAAAGGTGGTCCGTCTGTGGTGGACCTCACAGTCTCCTCTGGTTTCTGACCTAGTGCTGCGTCCAGTGTGTTTTCTGTGGATGAATTCCCCCAAGGGGAGGGGGGCCAGCCCATGTAAATATTATTTTTTTTAAAACACATACTTTTAAAAGACATAAAAATGTCAAAAACTCAAGAAATTGTGATTTTCAAGGATGGTACAGTGGTGATATGACTGTGGCTTTCTGTCAAACACCTGGATAGCTCTCTTGAACAGCTGTTCTATGGGTTTCAGGTGTGTGGCACAAGCAAACGACCAGTTTTTAAAAACAGTATTCAATGTGGGATAGAATCATACAGTGGAGGTACGACTTTGCAGCATTGACAGTTAAGAAAAGGTCTAATTTGTTTAAAATGTTGCAAGTTAAATTTAATGGTATTGGATATTTTCTGGATATGTTTCTTAAAAAGTCAAGTGCGAGTTCCAATACGACAATCCCTGTTCAAGATACTTGCACTGGGAGACTAGTTCTATTTCTGCTCCATTTAAAAATACATTGGATCCTTCGATTTTGATTGATCGTTTACTGAACATCGTCGTTGAGAGTTTTTTCACCAGTATAATGTCCCTCGCTGTTTGAGTCTTTTTTTTTAAAGTTATTTTTTCATCTATCATTTTCAACCAAGCAGCAAGAGGTCAAATTTAAGAATAAGTAATAGTTTGTCACGATTTTACGGGGGATAGTCAGAGCGCATTGTCACATCTTAAAGACAGCTTGAACTGGATAAATGGTTAGTCTTCAAACATACCATACGTTCTGCATGTTAGTATATCTGGCCAATTGGTTTAGACCCTACTGCCCTAGACGCATGCTCTCAATAGGGAAGTCACGCTTTGGGAAGAGGTGTTTGATTTCACAGATCCACCTTGATTGTTGTTGTGCTGGCTGAAGGAAGAGGGACGGGGGAGGAAAATTCAGAGGATGAAGAAGCAGAAAAATAACTTGTTTTGTAAAACGGGCAGCACGTCAGTTTCAAGGAAAAGATGACACCGTGTTTATGCATGACATGCAAAATATCTTGAAGCCCTACAACCACAAAAAAAATATTGTGTTAAAAATATGGCAAAAAAGTCGTAATATTGTATAATGTATTGTTTCTTCGAAACAGTGTTAAAATCACAAACTTGCCTTTTAGAGTCGCAGTCTTTTACAAAAATTCTGTTTTGGTAAGAGCTACCAAAAACATAGTAAACATCGCAATTATTCCCAAAACAAACTGGGAATGGGGACATCGATAACATATTTTAATGTTTAATTTTCTTCAGGGCTACCGTAGTGCACATTGATGAACACTTTAAAACAAATATAATGCTTACAAGTGTAAATGAGCCGGATTTTAGCTCTGAGCTCATTTCCATCTATAGTCCCGTCACATACAGCATATAAGAACAAGACATTTATATATATACATACAGCAAAAATAAATACACGATATGCAGAAAGAGCATGAGCAGCATATTCAAGGATGGTACAGTGGTGGTATGACTGTGGCTTTCTGTCAAACACCTGGATAGCTCTCTTGAACAGCTGTTCTATGGGTTTCAGGTGTGTGGCACAAGCAAACGACCAGTTTGTAAAACAGTATTCAATGTGGGATAGAATCATACAGTGGAGGTATGACTTTGCAGCATTGACAGTTAAGAAAAAGGTCTAATTTGTTTAAAATGTTGCAAGTTGAATTTAATGGTATTGGTTACTTTCTGGATATGTTTCTTAAAAAGTCAAGTGCGAGTCCAATATGACACTCTGTTCAAGATACTTGCACTGGGAGACTAGTTCTATTTCTGCTCCATTTAAAAATACATTGGATCCTTCGATCCTTAAAACTAGAATACTGATGGCTGGCTTACGCTACAAACTTCATCACCTTTTAACAAGAGAGTAAGTATATAAAACGTTATTTTGTATATTTTACACATCAGCAGAAACAGAGAGAGATGGCAGGACACTGTGTTTTAGAGAAAACCCCTCCCCCCTGCATCAGCAAACGGCTTGCGCGGTAATACCATCGCCCAGATGGTCCGCTTTTAGTTTCCCAGACGGTGCTTGTCAGGACTCTTTTCACTTCTGGCGGCGGGGAGATATTTCCTTCTTCTTCCTCCACATTGAGGGGTAACGGTGAAAACTCTTCTCTGATCTCGCTTTTTGTTTGCGTTTCTTTGCTTTTTGTTGCAAATATCTTGTACACCGCTGGTTTCACAGTATTTTCTTGATGCACTACTTCTTCCGATACAATGGTTGCGTGGAGATCTCTGGAAGACACCAGAGTTAACACAGCCCAATCTGTTGAGGTCAACGTCGCTTTAACACCAGTGCTTGAATTGGGCCGGTACTCACCGGTACGCAGTACCGGCACTTCTGATTTTTACCCATGTGGTACCGGCACTTCTTACTGAGTACCGGCAAGGTGCCGGTACTCAGTAAAATGCCGGTACTCAGCCGCCGGCAATATACGTATATATTGTAAACGCAACGCAGCGCAAATGTGGGTCTGACTCTGCCTCACAGAGGGTGACTGGCTGTCTACATGACGTGGCCTGCCGACATTGCCACTTTCATACAGATCATACTAATGCCCTCGATTGGTCTCTGTGTGTCATTCAAGCTCGGGAGGGTGTGTGTTGGTGTATGTGTGGCGCGAGCGAGCGAGAAAGCGCGCGCACCGGTTACGTGTATTGTTGTTAGCATCTGGTGCTAGCTAGCTGCGCTAACGGATATAAGGAGCTATTAAACAACAATGTGGAGGGAGAGTCCTTTGCTGTCAGACTGAGAGGCTGATAACTACAGCTCTGGTGAGGTAAATTACTCTCTTGAGTCTTTAGATAGTTAACTTAGTTTAAGTTATCTCAGTGGGTCTCAAACGGTTCGGTCACCATTTATGTAAACACATATTTCCATTTGAGGGGGTAGTGATTAGTAAAATATGCATGAATAATACAAACAAAATGTTAGCTAGGTGAAAAAAGGTAAGATAAACCTGTTGAGAGCTAAAACTAGTCTTTGCTGTCGCCTCAAAGAGGAGCAGGGGGGAGAGGAGGGAGACAGGAGAGGCCGATTCAGGAGCCCAGATACACTCACAACTATAAATGAACCAAAAACAAATAAATAAACAAGTTTAAATGTTTTTTCATATTGGATATTGTATGTTATTGGTTATGGCCATGTACTTATGATTTTATGATTATTTAAATG
Source organism: Notothenia rossii (assembly GCF_949606895.1). Lineage (NCBI taxonomy): Eukaryota > Metazoa > Chordata > Actinopteri > Perciformes > Nototheniidae > Notothenia > Notothenia rossii. The sequence goes on along the minus strand of NC_136910.1, from coordinate 28,021,326 downwards.
TATACATGTTTGTTTCATATGGGTGTAGTCTCTTTATTTCCCCCTCAAAATGCACCAGATTGATGCATTTAAGTCCAACATTTAAAACAAAATCTTACCGGGGGAGCATGCCCCCGGACCCCCCTATAGGATTTGAGGCCCGGCCCCACTGTTCCCAAATAGATTTGCATTTTTTTTAAAATAGTAACCCATCTCCATATGTTTCTTTTTGGCTAGTAGATTTAAACTAGAGGGCTATCACTTTGTGCAGCAACGCTATTGACAAATAAATCCAGCAAAATGGCACAAAAAACTGGTAGTGGCCTCAGGGACGAGGAGTCATTTAACCAGCCAGTAGGAGTCAAGCTTTACTTTCTTTTATATCCATAAAGAAAAAGTAAATCTGTTTACAGTTGTTTCATTATGGATGTTGAGAGGTATCCATATATCTCTTCATTTTGCTCTCAAAGTGCACCAGATTGATGCATCTAACTTCAATATTTAAAAAAAAAAAATCCCGGGGGAGCATGCCCCCGGACCCCCCTAGACTAGAGGGTGTCAGGTCCACTCCCCACTTATAAAAATAGCACTTTACCACTGCACCCCCTCTAATCTCAGATGCACCCTGAGTCATTTTGTTTAAGTACAGTGAGCCTTTCTAAAATATACAGTAAAGAGACAAACCCACCAGCATTATAGGATATACTATGACTTTGTGCCAAATACTTGTTGCTGATTTAGAGTACTGGTACCTTTTTTATTCCAATTCAAGCACTGTTTAACACTGTGGGGTCCATACATTTCTCCATTCTTCAGATTGTAGAAATGCAGTTCATTCGCCATATAGTTGAATACGTATCCCCAAACATGTTCATTTTCCAGAAGCCATTTCTCTTCAAGATCTTCGACCGGAAGTGTTTGAACCCGGCACAGATACTGCATCCGTTTCTTGATTGGCGCTCCGGACGGATGGCGGTAAGTTGTCACAGGCGTCTCACTGATTAAACCCATATTGAGGCGTCTCTTGGCCATTTTTTCTTTTTGGAAAGATGACTTGATGATTGGAAATGACTGGCTTTTTATCTGCACGGGGTTCTTTTTTTTTATCTCACTCCAGCCCCTCGGTCTTCTGACATCACATAATTGGGGCGGGCCCTTCTGTCACTTTTATGCATACTAATGTGATGGAAGCGGCATTTTGTTTTAATAGACTTGGGGGCGGGCCCACCTGTCACTTTTTATGCATACTAATGTGATTGAAACATTTTTTATGATACACCATAAGGCGCAACAGTGGGGGCTTTTCACACCTGTGAATACACATCAACCCCCTTCTATCGACGGATCTCACACCTACTTGAGATCTCACACCTCGATCAAAGGGGAGGCGGGACTTAGCTCATTTGCATAATGGGGGGAGGTGTGACCTGTCACTTTTTTATGCATACTAATGAGACGAAAGCGGGATGAATCTTGCTACTTACACTGAGTCTTTAGCGAATTTGCTTCTTGAGAGTCTTCGATAAGCAAGTAGACTCTAAGGCAGTGGTCACCAACCTTTTTAAGCCCAAGATCACCGACCTCGGCCTAGGTGAAAGGCGAGATCTACCTATTGCAGAATTGAGTGAAAAAGCATCTAATTGCATCTGAATTACTGTTACAATAAAGGCTCCATAATCAGCTCACGGCATATAGGGGGTAAAGTGCTATTGGGGGGCGGACCTCACCTCCTCTAGGGGGGTCCTCACCTCCTCTAGGGGGGTCCGGGGGGATGCTCCCGCGGGAAGATATTTTTTTAAATATTGAAGTTGAAAGCATCAATCTGGTGCACTTTGAGAGCAACATGAAGAGATCTATGGATACCTCTCAGAACCCATATGAAACAGAACTGTAAACAGATTTTCTTTTTCTTTATGGATATTTTACAAATCACTCCCCTGTTAAACTGTATTCTTGTTTTACTGTCATATAGTAGGCTATTTCATACCTGTTTTTCATTTATTGTCTTATTGTTTGTATAACTATAATGATCATATGAAGGTGTGCCGCGGAAATAATATTTTGAATAATTTTATGACAAAACCGTACTAAACACTCAGAGAGTCCTTTAGCTCACCTGAGCCCCTCAGTCTGACAGGAGAGGACTCTCCTCCAGCTTGTTGTGGAAACAGCTCCTTATGCCCGTTAGTGCAGCTAGCTAACCAGATGCTAACATCACGGTCCCCGCTAACACCGGTCCCTCTCTCTCCCTCCCTCTCTCCCTCTCTCTATCACACTAAATGCGCTATTGCCACACACACACAGAGCCAGCTTGAATGACACAAGCACACGTGTATTTCCATGCAACTCTCTGATTGGTCTGGTGTCTTGCCTCTGTTGCGTTCACTGAACACGGGAAATTACAGTCCTGCCGTTCACGTAAAGCATGGTTAATGTATTATTTTATTGAGGTGTCTCAAATATACGTCAATCAAGTGGCACCTGGTAACGGGGTGGTGGATGATAGGTTTACATCTAAAAACGTATTTTTCAAACATTATTATTTTTATTTTATTTTTCTTTCTTTTGTTACTTTCTTTTTTAATGGTCCGCGATCTACCCGCACCACACTCGACTGGTTGGCGACCACTGCTCTAAGGTATTGTCACTGTCATTGTCAGCAGAATCGAGGTTCTTTCTCCCGTTTAATCGTCCGCTCCAGCAGCCCAGCCCGGAACTATGCATCGGCTCCATCCTCCGAGGGATCACTGGTGGTATCTTGGTAAACCAGAGTTAATTCATCTTTGCTGCTGCTGAACTCGGGACAATAGGCTGGAGCTCGCCCTGCTCGAACGGAGGATGTCTTTCGCTTTGCCTTTCTGGCCCTGGGGCAGCGGAGGGACCTGCTGCTTCAGGCTCCATCCCGGCCTCGGCTTGTGCATCCATTGTCGCCTGTGCAAACGACTGCTGAAACATGTATCTGATCCCTAGGCCTCCTTAACACCGGGGTTGCTGGCGTAGTACCGGTTAGCAGTCCTTAAGTCGTGGCACATAAACCGTGACAGCACCTCACGATTGGATGGGTCCTGGTATCTCTTCACCTGGAAAGATACGGAATAATTAGTAAAACTAGAATTGGTAACAGTTAAATGTGCAGTCATTACCAAACTCACAGTGTCTAGCAGGGCAGTGCGGAGCAGGGTGTGGGAAATGGAACCCTGAAGCCCTACATCAGTCCATGCAAGGTTGAGAAACATGTGGAGGTTCTTTGAGTGGCTGTCCCCCGCTGTGTAGAGGAAGTAGCGATTATGTTGCCCAACCAACGTCTTTTTGATTTGCATCCATCGCCGGACCCAGCCAAATTCCTCCAAAGTACAGTGCAGCTGCGCTTCTCCATAGGTTTTGGCAGTCTTGTGTGCCTTCACATGGATGACATAACCGTGCTTGGTGCCCCTGTCTTCTGCATCATTCACCTCTGAATTAGTCATGTTTGCGTAGACTCCTGCACGGTGACCACAGAGCAGGGACCAATGGAGTGAGAAATAGCCGTATAAGAGGTAGCGGGCTTCTACAGAGGGGGAACGCTCCATTCGATCCAATAGTTCCGGGATGCGCTTGACAGAGGTAGAAAGACACTTTTCAAGATCACCATAGCCAGGCAGGCTGCCCAGCTTACGCCTCTTCACATGGAACTGGTGCACTGGGACATCCCTGTGCAGACGGTCCAGGCAACCTTGCAACTCCCGCTTTATGGTCTTCATGTCAGACACACTGGGCCTGTTTGTTTTCACATGCGAGTCCATCAAGTACCGGATAAACTGCATTATATTTTTTATATAAAACGCAACAGTCGTGACGGCAAGGTTGGAGTTTTTCTCTCAGGTCATGTGGCCAGGCACGGATCTTTGAAGTGTCCTTCAGGAACAGCCAGTCCGACAGACGGGGAGAGTCTCGCCCCATAAATAGCAGAAAGTTCTTGACCCGGCTCACCTTAGACCGCACATTTTCGGACAACTTTGTGTCTGGATCGACCCCCGCGTTGTAGTACCGGTACTCTGTCATAACCGCCTCCATGCTGGGTGGAAGTGTGATGTACCGCATTGTATTCGCACGCCCACTACCAGAGGGCCTGGAAGGTGTGGGTGACGCTTTCCCAGCCATAGGGACCACTGCCCGTCTAGCGCACCGAGCTTTGGTGTTCCTGAGCAATACGGGGGGACGGAACGATGGCAATGTCGTGCTGGTGACCCTGACCGTGTCACTGGAGTTGTGATGCCGGAGATAGTTGGGATGGTGGGTTGCTTTTGACCCATAAGGAGCTCCGTGACTTCAATTGCCATCTCCGGCTCATCCACGTCAGTCATAGCCCGATCATCAGAGTCCTCACAGTCCTCACAGTCCCCATGCAGCTCATCACGATGTCTGGTTCCCACACCACCACGACCCTCATCACGGCCCGTCTTAGAGCCATGCTCATGTGATGTATTTTTCTGCTTGTATTTGCACTTCACCCCAGAGGACCTCGGCATGGTTGCTCGCTGCCGAGACAAGTCTACTTGGTTCACACTGGGGGGGGGCAGACATCGGTCTCCTTAATCCTTCGCCCCTAGACTCCTCATCGCCAACGTATTTCGATTGAGGCCTGCCGCGTTCAACCAAGGGGGGGTATCTGCCGGAGGAAGCTGGCCTTGCTGGCTGCTGGATCGTAATGCTTTCAGCCGGTGGAGTCGCTGACGAGCTACGGAGGTCCCTCTTTGCACTGGAAGTCTTCAACTGCTTCGGCTTATTTCGTAGAAAACACACCTCCTTATTGAGGGCCTCTTTTTGAGCTTTCAGTGCGACGTTTTCCAGCCTTAACAGTCTGTGTGTTGTTCCCTCATCGGAGTTGAGGTCAATTTCCCCGGAAAAAGAGTCTGGGTGTTCATCATAAGCATCATATTCCACATCAAGTGTCGTTGTCATGTGTACTGGGGGGTCAATCCGCCGGAGCTCCCTCAGCATTTTAAGCCCCACCATGCGTTTCATTTGTCGCAGTACCAAGTCTGCTTCTTGTTGGCTGAGCTCCGGGTGCTCAGTTTCGAGATGCCGGTCCAGCCTTGTGCCATGGTATGCACAACCAACTACAGAGCAGGGCTTCAGGCGAATGTTTATTCTTCCATTGGCCATGCATAGGAGAATGCTGCGTTTAGTTTTGTTGCGGACTAGGTGCCGGAACACCAAGTGTCTTGGGAGAAAGCGGTATTTCAGGTGACACAGCAGGCATTCTGTCATCATTTTGGACTGCATCTTGGACCGCATCTTGGAAGTCATATTAGCCGAACCTTTGGATACACAAGCAGATTGAAATCGATTAAAATCGATTGAAAGGTACGCTATTTCGGAAGATGGGAGGCTCCATCTGCGTTCAACATTGCTGGGTAAATCATATTTACCCGGAGAAGGGGGGCTCAGACTCCAATATCAACACTGAGCTATAGAGTGCCCCGAAGTACCAGGCCGACACTCATATACGAGCCATCAATTCATGTTACTCACCCAGCAAATGAGTTACAAGCTGACCCGTAACCTGGCGTCAGTAGGGAGAACCGGGGGGGTTGGGGAAGAAGATTGAGTTGAGGAGAGTTGATACCGGGGGTAAAGCAAAGAAAGGGTCCGAAAATAGTGACTTGTAACCCGGGTAGAGAGTATGTCATCTATCGGTTCTATCCTCCAGACAGCATGGCAACGTGGGGACAACGGTACCTCCGGGCGCTCCATCCCGCTCCGGCCTTCGCCGCAGCGGGTGGAGGAGGCATTGAACCCCTCGCATCTGCCCCCGGAGGAGGCAGGGGAGTCAGGTACCCGGAGGTGCACGGCCAGGGCGACGCCGCCACACCGCACTGGAGTCAGGGTTCCGAGTTTTTCGAGCCAGGTCCCGGTGAAACGCAGCACGGAGCACCCGGCAGGAGCCTCCAGCAGACCCCCCCGCGCGGTTCCCTTGTCGAGGGGGACGAGGGAACGAGTTTCCTTCCTCGAGGGGAGCCCTTTGGCCCTGAAAGGGCTCCCCTCGCCTGCCTGGGGGCAGGAGGGGGAGAGCCCTCCATACTATAGTCCATACACACTCTGCACGGGGTCAGTGTCTGAGTGTAGGGACATAGGGGGCACGTGCGCTCTCCCCGTGCTCTTTAGGGACTCAGGAGAGAGGGTCTGCCTATAAGCGGACGCAGGGGAGCCCTCAGCACTGTTTTCGAGCACACTTTTTTGCGAGGCAAGCGCGTCAGGGTGTGCTCTATCGGCCGCAGCCTGGACTTCTCCGCGGTTTCAATCGAGGGAGAGGTGAGTGAGGCGCAGCGGCTGCTAAAGCCGGTCAGGGACAGTGAGGTGGAACGGTGTGCTGGACGACAGTGCGTGCATAAATCGTATGCAGTAGAGGGCGGAGCCTGTGAGAGATATAACGCCGGGTTACGTATTGTAACCCTCGTTATATTAGCACAGCGGAGCCCTCTACCCTGGGGCACTGTCTGTCCTATACCGCTCGCTGAAGAGTGGTGAAGGATGATGGTCAGGACGCGGGGCCTCCTTTTATACGGAAGTGAGATGCGCACACATTCAGGTAGGCCCGCCCCGGGGTCCGTTACGTCTATAGAAATCTCAGTAGGTGAATGCTTACATGATAAGGTAGTACCAATTGAGTCCAGTAGAGGGCTCCGCCTGTGCTAATATAACAAGGGTTACAATACGTAACCCGGCGTTACAGCCCACTTGACAAGCTGCCTCACACACATTGACATTTGAAATGGGCAGACCATGGGATAAGACTAGGTCTAATGTGTGCCCATGCTCTTGCGTGGGCCAGATACATGTTGTATGAAGTTAAAAGCATATAGAACATCAAGAAAGTCTTTAGCTAGTGGTTTAGAGATACAACAGACATGAACATTATTATTATTAATTAGGGCCCGAGCGCTAGGACCCAACGGCGTCCTAGCAAGAAGTGCGAGGAACCAATTGTTATTGGTGGTATTATTATTATTATTATTCCATATTGGAATGCTTATTTTCAGGCCTTTAGGATGCTTAAAAAGTTGTATAATTTTGCACGGACGCCAGGGCCGGTGAAAAATTTGATATTCTGGAGTCAATGGGTTAAATATTCCAACCTGCTCACTTGCGCCATTTATCAAAATCCCATTTCGGAATAAATGTATAAAGTCGCACCGTAACTCCGAATGACCTGACATTTTGCACACATATCCGGGTGGACCTGTTCTACAAATAATCCTCTTGAAACCCTATGCTCCGCCTATTTTTTTTTTAATTAGCATAATGTTCAAAACAGTTAAATATTCACTTAAATTTCAATGTTCTGTTTTTCAACACCAAACTTCGTATACATCATCGGTGGAGGGTCAGACACATTACCATAGAAATTAGCATGTTCAGACGATACATATTGCCGCCATTAATCAAAAATTACTCGCAAAAAGGCGGGGCTTAGAAATAAATGCTCATAACTCATCAACAATTTATCTAAACATCACAGATTTTGGTGGATAGGTTCAGTCTGTCTTGGGAAATACGCACACCAAAGAATTTCTATTTTGGACTATAGGGGGCGCCAAAAACACCACCAATTTATAACTCAAGAGCGGATGGACTAATTTTTTATTTATTTTTTTACATACTCTGGGGGTGACTACGAACTAAGATTTAAAGCGTTGCAACAAATGCAGAATGTGGGCGTGGCCTATACTTTTATTTTTTATTGCGATAGCATAAAATGAGCTTCGGACGCAAAACTTGGGACACACGTCAGAGCCCACGACCTTTTCGAGAATGTAAAAAAAAAACTTAATCTTTCAAAAGAACTGCTCACTAGCGCCCCCTATTGTGTGGTAGTCACATATAGTTTCTTAAAACATGGAATATAGTTTCGGCCATTTTCAAAAATGTTCGTTTTTCATGCATTTTAAGCACATTCTTGCCAACTCCTCCTAGGGGAATGATCGCAAACATTTCAATCCAGGACACCTTCAGCCCCTATCCAATATGATGCTAAATTGAAAAGAACATTTTTGATAGCTCAATCGTGGAGGTCGTAAGCCAACAGCGAATATACCATTTTTGACGATTTACATGTCGCAAATTACTCCAAACTGCTCGCATATACTTTTTCTGATATTCACGAAACGCTGTATACACATTGCTCTTATGATTGCGGACATATTTCAAATTGCTTTCCATTTTAAAAAATGTGCGTTTTTCATGCATGTTAAGGACATTTCTGCGGACTCCTCCTAGGGGAATGATCGGAAAAATTCCAATCCAGGAGAAGTTCAGCCCATTTCCAATGTGATGCTAAATTGCGAAGGAATAATTGATCGCTCAAACGATGAGTTCGTAAGCGAACGGAGAATGTTACATTTTTGACGACTTACATGTCACAAATTACTACAAACTACTCGCATATATTCACGAAACGCTGTATACACATTGCTATTATAATTGCACACATATTTCAAATTGCTTTTCCCCCTTTCTCTTTCACCCTGACTAGCCGGCGTCTGCGTCTCCGGGGCAACGAGGGCCCGCCTCGCAGTAGGTGTTGTTGAGGCAGAATCTCTGCTTCGCGCCGTTCCTCTATGAGTTTGCTTTAAAAGAAGGAAAAGTCAAAGCAGCCAGGATAAGGGTTAAACAATAATGTGCTTTAATGGCAAAAACATACAATACATCACCCAATCACCTAATCACCTAATCACGAAGCACTCTGCAGAGTACTCTGGGCTCAGGTTCTAACACCGTGTGAGACACGTCTCAGGAACGGCCAGTCAAAAACAAGAGCGCCGATCTTCAAAATGATCACAACATTTATACACAGGTGGGGAGGAGTTTTGTCGCTTGCTCTTCCCTAGCTATTTGTTATTGGCGAGTTCACTTCTGAGCGAGCTAGCCAGTGAGTTGGCAGTGTTCCATTGGTCGTTTTCACTTCTGGGCAGGACCCCAGGTAGTGAGTCAGCAGTTTGTTGATTCCATCTGTTGCTTCTGTGCGTGTGTGTGTGTGTGTGTGTGTGTGTGTGTGTTTGTCCCTCTGCCCTTAGGCAGATCCCCCAATCAATGATTTGGATTCATGACAGAGGACTCTTTGACAGGACACATACTCATTCCCCCTAAACATCTTCAACACACACAAACATCCTATCATGTATCTTTAACAGAAGTTTATTGTTCTTGTCGCTTAATGGCTTCTGTGAACTTCCTTTCACCTTGAAGTCAACTTACTAGGAATGAATACATTTTATTGATAAGCTCAAAAGGACCTTTATCTCGTTTACTGCTGGGTGACCCAAGTCTCAAGGCCTCTTTTGGGGTCTGTAAGAGATAGATCATTAATTCTACAAGACTTTAACTGCCTTTATATCTGAAAATGTATCCGGGAATTCCCCTGTTAATTGCAAGGACTATTGATAATTAACAGAGAGACCCTAACACTCTCCTGATATTCTGGGAACTGCAAAGCAGATGTCAAAGGTCATTTGTATTATTCTCAACCACAGATAGCCAAAAAAACACCCTTTTGATTACACATAAAAGTGGAAGAAAAGACTATTGCGCTATATATGTAAAAGAGGAAAAATGTACTTTGTCCCTTCAAATTTAACACACATGAATATATATAAGGTGACATTAAAATGAATATACCAGATTGAACTTTCCTGCCATAACACGTTACTTTAATCCTTCAAATAATTCAAATAATACTTCAGTGTGCAGGTACACCCCGATAGAAGGGGGGGAGGGGAGTTTGTGTGTCCACCCTGGCCAAACTTCACAAAAAAGCCCACATTTTCCTTGATCTTAAGCAGCTCGTGTCGGTTGTAGACTAACAGAGAGTCTATGGTCCTTGTCACTGAGCAAAACAGACACAGAACAAACACTAGTACTAAAACAGAGAGGCTTGGACGGCCTGCCAGACAACCCGGAGGCATCTTTTTTTCTCAAACACAGATGATGGTGGGCCAGCCCTGGACGGTTCCTCAGGTCTGGGGGGCATTGTCTCAGGAAGCAGGTGCAATAGGGGCGTTACCCACTCAGGGCCAACCTCTCCAGGCTTGGCTCCTGAGAGGGACAGGCTGAGACGGGGTGGACTGTCTGACAAGGTTATTCAGACTATCCAGGCAGCAAGAGCAGGATCCACCACAGCCTGTTACAAGCCAAAGTGGTTGGGATTCCAGCGGTGGTGTGAAGAAAGGAGTCTAGAGCCTCTATCCTGTACGTTGGGATCTATTCTGTCTTATTTCCAGATACTGGTGGACAGGGGGCTGGCTCATTCCACAATTAAAGTGTATGCAGCAGCCATCTCGTCCTGCCATGAGGGATTTGGCGGCAGGTCAGCCTTTAGTCAACCGCTTATGACGCGTTTTTTGCAGGGGGTCAGGAGACAGCGCCCAGTGGTGCATGTCTCCACCCCGCGATGGGATCTGCTGTTGGTGCTCGAGGCTTTGGTCACAGAACCATTTGAGCCTCTGGAGCTCTCCGCCCTGAAGGCACTATCATTGAAAACAGCTTTGCTGCTTGCCTTGACTTCGGCCAAGAGAGTATGCGAGCTGACCGCTCTGCCGGTGCACTCGAGTTGCCTTTTGATTCGGGGTGACCGTAGCGGGGCGACACCCATCCGAACCCCTCCTTTGTTCGACCTGAGGAGTTCGTTCAGGTCGAGGGCTATATAGTTAGACGGCTTTTGTCTTCTAGCCCATACTGGGGACAGGGAGGCAAAATTGCACTTCCTCTGCCCAGTTTGCACGCTGGCATGTTATGTAGGGCATACGGCTTCAATTAGGCCAGCGTTTCTCAAAGTGTTTCACTGGTGGGGCGCAGAGATGTAATAGGTGAGTCGCAAATGGCATGATGAATGGGATTTTTTTTTTTTAAATACATTTTTTGGACCTCAGGACGGAATCGAACCTGGGTCCTCGCGGGCGGTAGTGGACAGTTACAGCCGGAGACTCGCAACGGCGGTGGACTTTCACAGCGCCTCTGCGCCGGATCCGCCGGGTGCAGCGGCGCTGTGAAAGTCCACGGCCCACCAACGGCAGCGGCCCACCAGGAAAAATCCCTGTAAACAGCATTCGCACTAATAAAGAAACAGAAGTCAGGTTCATTATAACTTGATTTTAACTTTCGTGGGATTTTTGTGGGGATTTGCTAAACTTTACATTTTTGGAAAGGGTATTGTTTAAGGATTCAGAAAATCCACGTTTCCATTTGCCCAGATGTCTATATGGCGGCCATATTGGAATTTCCAAAATGGCCGCTGTAAAATGTAGGTTTTGTAATATCTTGGCTTCTAAATAAGCTGGAACATTGATTTTAACTCAAACATTTTTCAGGTTCAAGGAATCCAATGATGGTAGTTACAAAGGTACTATATTTTACAACATTAACCCTTCGATGCATGAGTCGGTCAAAAATGACCTGTGTAAAGTTTTTTTAAAGGGGACATATCATGCAAAATGCACTTTTGCAAGTCTTTTATACATGAATATGTGTCCCCAGTGTTCCAGAGAACTCACCAAGTGTTAGAAAACACAACCCTCTCTATTTTCCTCCATACCCAAATCTCTAAAAAAGGGTCTGCAACGGATCTGATAAAAACTGATCCAGATTTGAACACTGTCCTGACGTCAGGACGGTGGCGCTACGGCTATTGGGCCAACTCTCCACCTATCAGGGGAATGTGGGGTTGGGCCACGGCCGGCCATTGCCGCTCGAAAGCGCTGCAGACGCTGTAGTACATATGCCAGGCCTGTAAGTGGCGCTGTAGTCTGCCACAAAAGCAGCGAAGAAGACTTCCCGCGCATGGTTGCCATGGTTGCCCTTCTGTTTATTCTCCGCTTTGCCCCTTTTCTCCCTCCCAGAGGCAATCGTTTGCTCCCGCTGCTGTAATTCAATGCAATCCCTCCCCGTCGAGGCAAGCACTGTAATTCTCTCCGGTTAGTCCACCAGCAGATGACAAACACCCACCTCTCCGTCTTTTCCAAGGAACGAGGGGACCGTGCGGCAGAGTTTCAGTTAGGTTTTCTTTCGCCGGTCAACATGTCCGTTAAAGTTTAAATCTTCCGGACAAAATTTGAAAAGTGCCAGTCAAAGTTCTTCTTTGTTATTTATTGAGCTTTAAAACAAATTAATAATGCCTCTATATAATAATATAATAAAACACGGAGGACGGAGATCTATTTTTCTCCCCCTCTTCTGGCTTGATCAGAGCACGCTCCCCTCTCCTGCAGGGGGGCGTGGTCCGCTGCAGCTCACAGAATCAGCCCCCTGCAAAAACAGGGCTGGAGAACAGCAAATAGAGCGAAATGAGGCATGGCTAAAATGCATGATCTGTTTGGTATTTTGAAAACAGAAACGTATAAATATATCTTACATAGGTATGGCCCTACAATATATCATTTAAATACAAAAACAAATTGATTTGATTATTTTTCTTCAAATACTCTATAATAGACCATTATCTTATATAGATAAATATAAAATATCTATAAATTCATTCAAATTCAAATATTCCAGGCTGGGCAGCATACAACTCACTGTTGTCTGAAAGCCTTCCCTTGACACAGGAGCCTTGCCACTATTGCCAGAGGTGGCACACGAGTGCTCAACTCTGTTGACTGTGATCATGCAAGTAAATCAGCTGAGGAAGTTGGCAGTTGGGGAAGATCACCCCACAGTCATTGTTAGAGCCACAAGGAAGTCAAAGTTCTTATTTAGATTAATAATTTGATGAATGAATTAATGATGGAGAATGATTTTTATTGCCATGGTGAATATCTTTTGATGAAGTGATTGTTAATTTAAAATAATCGTAAATATGATCTGTTTCCTTGTACCTTCCGGTGTTTATTTAAGTGAGGTAATTGAGGATAGCCGCGGTGCTCTGAGACCCGATGAGACGGGGAGCGGAACAGTTTTTCAAACGCAAATTGTAAACAGAAATTTGTGTTGCAAATTGGACTGCAAAGTATAGCTTATATAAGAAAGTATATCGCCGAAATATTGATTTAGATTTGCTATTTTGAGACTATTTAAGTCAATACTTTTTTGTGAATGAATTACATTTTTTGACTGAAAACCTTCGGCTGCTTATTGCTTTGGATTGCGTGTCGTCAACCCCGCTCTATAGTGGCAAAAGGAAACCTTGGATGCCACTACAGTCATTACCTTTGACCCTCTATGAGAAGGTGGTGCAGCTCCTAGATGCCAGACCCGAACTGAAACAGATGGTTGTTCCCAGACTGGGTGAGCTGCATGTCGTCATGGCTGCCCTCAGAGCTCTTGGTGCCTCCATGGAGAACTCGGGTATAGATGATGCCTGGATGGAAGCAGATGTGTATGGTCCTGCCACAACAAGGCAAATCCTGAAATGCACACACTACAAGCAAGCTCTCCATGCCCACATCTACTCATATGTAGCACTCTATGAAATGGCTCTGGAGGAGTTCTTCAAGGACAACCCACAACTGAAATATGTGTGCCTGAAGGCAACAGAGGGAGTAGAAGCTGCCTGCTCGGAGGGTAAAGACATCAAGGCTGAATCTGTGAAGCAAGTCAACAGGACCCTCCTGCAAGCCACTGCTGAAGTCATCACAGCATTCCAAGAATGGGAGGAACAAAAATCCCAGCATGCGATGTTCAAGGCCATGATGAGCTACCTACATCGGGTGGAAACAATCCTGTTCTTCGTAGCAACTCGGAATGCTGACCTTGAACTCCATCTGCAGGCTGGAGAAGCACTGAGCAAGCTGTTCTTTGCCATGGATCGCATCAAGTACAAGAGACTCTGACCAAGATACATCGCAGACATGCATGACTTGAGGATCAATCACCCTCAGACCTGGGAGGAACTACACGCAGGTAATATATCTATATACAGGACTGTCTCAGAAAATTAGAATATTGTGATAAAGTTCTTTATTTTCTGTAATGCAATTTAAAAAAACAAAAATGTCATACATTCTGGATTCATTACAAATCAACTGAAATATTGCAAGCCTTTTATTATTTTAATATTGCTGATTATGGCATACAGCTTAAGAAAACTCAAATATCCTATCTCTAAATATTAGAATATCATGAAAAAGTATACTAGTAGGGTGTTCAACGAATCACTTGAATCGTCTAATTAACTCGAAACACCTGCAAGGGTTTCCTGAGCCTTGAAAAACACTCAGCTTGGTTCAGTAAACTAAATCACAAGTATGGGGAAGACTGCTGATCTGACTGCTGTCCAGAGGACCGTCATTGACACCCTCCATCAGGAGGGTAAGACACAAAAAGAAATTTCTCAAAGAGCAAGCTGTTCACAGAGTGCAGTTTCAAAGCACATCCACAAAAAGTCTGTTGGAAGGGGGAAATGTGGCAGGAAACGCTGCACAACCAAGAGAGATGACCGCAGCCTTAACAGCATTGTGAAGAAGAGTCGCTTCCAGAATTTGGGGGAGCTTCAAAGACAGTGGACTGAAGCTGGAGTCCAGGTATCAAAAGTCACTGTTCACAGACGTGTCCGGGAAATGGGCTACAATAGCCGTATTCCCATGGTCAAGCCACTTCTGAACTCAAGACAACGGAAGAGGCGTCTGACTTGGGCTAAAGAAAAGAAGCACTGGACAGTTGCACAGTGGTCCAAAGTCCTCTTTTCAGACGAAAGCAAGTTTTGTATTTCATTTGGAAGTCAAGGCGCCAGAGTCTGGAGAAAGGCTGGAGAGGAGCAAAATCCAAGTTGCTTGAAATCCAGTGTGAAGTTCCCACAGTCAGCGATGGTTTGGGGAGCCATGTCAGCTGCTGGTGTTGGTCCACTGTGTTTCATCAAGCCCAGAGTAAATGCAGCTGTGTACCAAGAGATTTTAGAGCACTACATGCTTCCGTCTGCTGAAAAGCTCTATGGAGATGAGGAATTCATTTTCCAGCATGATCTGGCACCTGCCCACAGTGCCAAAACCACCAGTAACTGGTGTACTGACCATGGCATTACTGTCCTCGATTGGCCTGCAAATTCCCCTGACCTGAACCCCATAGAGAATATGTGGGGTATTGTGAAGAAGAAGCTGAAAGACACCAGACCCAACAATGCTAATGAGCTAAAGGCCGCTATTGAAGCATCCTGGGCATCCATAACACCTCAGCAATGCCACAGGCTGATTGCCTCCATGCCACGCCGCATTGATGCAGTAATCCGTGCAAAAGGATTCCCAACCAAGTACTGAGTGCATTAATGGACATTTTCAAATGTTTGATTGTGTTTTGCTGTTATAAATCTTTTTTTTTTACTTGGTCTGAGGAACTATTCTAATTTTTTGAGATAGGATTTTTGAGTTTTCTTAAGCTGTATGCCATAATCAGCAATATTAAAATAATAAAAGGCTTGCAATATTTCAGTTGATTTGTAATGAATCCAGAATGTATGACATTTTTGTTTTTTTAATTGCATTACAGAAAATAAAGAACTTTATCACAATATTCTAATTTTCTGAGACAGTCCTGTATATGTAATTCCCTTTGTGTCTGTTGGGGCAGACCACGCATGCAAACATCTGAACAAGCTCATGAAGATTCGCTCTGGGATTATTGGCATCTCTAACAATGCCAATGCCAGACAGAGACGTTTCATGGTCACAGCAGAACTTTCCTGTCTGTCGAAAGAGTTCAAGAGTCAATTTGACATGGAAGCTGACAGAACCACAGAGGCTGAATCATCAAGGCTGAATCTTGAGCTTGGGCCATGTGCAGTCAAGAGGGCACATGGTACAATCGACAAGGTCAAGGCAGCCATACTCAGTCATGGAAACCCCTTTACCACTGAAGGTGACAAGCTGTACAATGTAATCAAACTTGCCTACATCCCAGATGAGTAGGTAACACAGATCTTGAATGCTGATGTCACTGGCCAGAAGTTGTATGAAGACTACGTGTCAGAGCGGATCAATGGAGATGTCAGCCTCTGGGCACCTCTGAAGAAAGGGACCAAAAATATGTTCCTGTCTGGGAACAAGAAGATTACAGTGAAACTCAGAGAAAATACTGTGGATCTGAATGAGACCAAGGACCTGTTTGCAAGGCTGATGGTACTTGCCAGGTCAAACCGAGACATCAACCAGAAAGAGGCCATAGGAAACTATGAATTTACTCTAACACCAAGGGCACTGTTCGGTTATAATTGAACAATCCTGCCGTGTCATGAGAAGTCCAAGTTAATCAATCTCCTTGAGAAGCTGACAAGAGAAGATGTGCCCCATGAAGACCATTGGCTGCCTCAAGCTGGAAGTACTACCCACCAAGATGCAATGGATACAGGATTCACAGACAACACATCTACTGATCAGCCAAGTCGATAGATAGCACTGGTGGACGGCATGGTGCTTGTGCAGAGGCTGAGCAAAAAACCAGCCACTGCAGTGACAGTCAAGGATCTGAGTGGCTGCTTCAATGACAGACTGATGTCACTAACAAGAGATTATGATGAAATCATCCTTATGTTCGACACATACAGGACAGATTCTCTGAAGAGTGCAACCAGAGATAAACGAAGACAAGGAAAAGCTATCCAGTACCAAGTCAGAGATGACACCGACATCAAACACATCCCACTGAGCAGGTTCCTCTCTCTTGACCAGACGAAGGCCGATCTAACTGACTATCTTGCAGCCAAAACTACAGAACTACAGTGTTCTATACAACGGACTACATGGATGTTTAATAAGAACGAGGGACTCATCTAGAGACTCTGCACCGTGCTCTGATGCTGTTGTTTTATGCTTTATGAACGTGGACAACAGAGAAACATATTCTTCATGACCAAAGTTGTAATTGAAATAAAAAAGGAAAGTGAAATTTATGCTCGTCACCCTCTCCCTCCGGTCCACATTAATACAAATGATCCCAATACGTATGATTGTATGAAAAGATCTTAAAATAAATACAAATGTATTTATTATAAACGTTACTCCTTAACACCTATCACTCTGTACATCATTCAAACATCTTTTAAAAGTTGAACAAACCCCACACAGCTCATTGAAATGTTGACTTTATTTGATAATTTCAGTAAAAACTAACGTTCATATTTCTCTTTTTGATTATAATACTGATGAACGTTCAAAACAAAGCACTTTGGCAACTTACCACATACGTTTTAAAATGCTTAATAAGCACCGTAACTTTCATGATATAATTTCTCCGTCATAATCGTTTGCTTCCGTGAATGGCCGACTGTTGTGTGACGCAAATGCTGCGGCTGCAAGGCATTGTGGGGCAGCATTTTCTCCTCTCCTTTCGGTAAGGGAGGTCCAGTGGTTCCTAAGCTAAAGGAGGTTATAAAGGAAGTTTGAAACCTCCTTTCCTTTCATTTGGAGAATTGGAACGGCACTTAACATGGCTGCCACTGACGTATTTCCGGGTCATTTCACTTGGTTAGGAAGGTACCTAAGCTAAATGGACTATTGGAACGCAACCCTGCTCTTTGAAAATAACCACGAAGAAGCAGACACGCTGCTGATCCACCAGGCTGTGCTGGCATCACACCGAAAACCATCTGATGCACAGTTGATGTTCTTCTCACCATATAGTGCCAGTCACAGCAAACTATGATCTCTTGCTGAAGAACACATCGATTTCGATGGCCTCTGGTGTTGTGCAGATTGAACCACTATGGAGAGCTCTAGGTAACGAAAGAGCAAAGGCATTGCCAGCTTTCCATGCATTCACTGGGGCCGACAACACAGGCAGGTTCTTCCGTATACGCAAGGCAACTTGGCTGCAGATCTATTTAAAAGCAGATGAAGATATTATCAATGCTCTGCAGATGCTTTTGGATGAAGGAAGGAATGCTGATGATGTTGATGATAGTGATGATGATGCATAGAAGTGTATACATTTAGATATCTAATGAAGAAGGTTGCTTCTTTTCTGTGGTCACAAAATGTGCATGTCATGATGATACTGAAGTTCACATTTTAAACTCAGTTTAATCAGTTCATGTCAATTATCTGTTAAGTCCTCAATAAAAGTGATGTTAACATGCAATGTAGTGAGTTCTACCTAATTATTGTTGGCACCATTGGATTCCTTGATCCTGAAAATGTGGGTTTAGCAGTTAAAATCAATGTTCTAGCTTATTTAGAAATCAAGATATTACAAAACCTACATTTTACGGTGGCCATTTTGGAAATGCCAATATGGCCACCATATAAACACCTGGGCAAATGGAAACGTGGATTTTTTTAATCGTTATACAATATATTTTCCAAAAATGTATAGTATTGCAAATCCCCGCAAAAATCCCACAAAAGTATATAGTGAACCTGACTGATAGTGGAATGCTGTAAACAGTATTCACACTAAGTGGCCGTGTCATACCTGACCTTTACCTCACCTGCCTCTATTTAGCTTACCATTGATAAAAAGATGCTAAATTGGCTGTGAATGGAAAGGACGTATGTTTCCTTCTTTGATGTTTCAGGCATATGAAACCAGTCATGTGAAACTAGATAGAACATTCTGAACTTTTGACCTATACACACACACATTTTAGATGGTGCAATAAAAGCGTAAAAGTTCCAGCTACCATTCTAGAAAGGCGCTTGTGGTTTTTGACACCTTGAGAGCGGTTACAGCGGGTATGAAGACAATGAGGCACAGGATGCAGGCTACCTACGCACAGATTCAAATCAACTTCCCGGGCCAGCGATTCGTGGAGACAAGCTGCCCATATCTGTCTCTGTTAATAAATGAAGTCTCTGTTAATGAATTAAAGTATAAAGTTTGCATATATTATATTGAAATGTTTAAAGAAAATAACTTGATTCTAAAACATGACATTGACAATGTGTTCTGCTTTCATGAACATTTTTCATATTCCCTTTCTTTAAAATTACATATCAGTATTATAAGTTTGTATTTGTTTAATTTTTAAACCTTACATTTTTTAATGTTCAATAATTAGAAGCTGAACAGTTGTGACCTCCTTCTGACTCAAAGAGAGAAAGGGGGATGACCTGATGAAGAGAGGGAGGAGGAAGAAGACTATAAAGAAGAGTGGAGAAGAAGAAACGAGAGAGCTTGAGGTCTTGGGAGGTCTTGGGAGGTCTTGAGAGCTTGGAGGCTTCTTGGAGATCTTGGGGGAAGTTTTCTGAGGCCCAGGGCCCGGGGCTTGGGCTCTTTTAGACGGCTGAAGGACTTGACTTGTGAACCTGTTGCTATTGTATTTTGACTTGGTGTCTTTATTATTTTTAAAGATTATTTTTAATCCTCAATTTTTGTTAAAACCTTAATAAATTTGGTTTGTACTTTGTACATTTCGACCCAAAACTCCTGGTCTCTCTCTCATGGTATCTGAAGTATCTGCTTGGTCTTAGAGTGAGGTAAGAATACCGTTCCTTGGAAAAGGCTGACATTAGTTGATAATTTGGATTTAAATTGTTTAAGGGGAATATGATATGCTCTGCTGATGTGGTAATGTCACTGCTGTGACATTGATGTTTGACTCTGGCTGTGTTTGATATTACATTTGCATTGTTTTGATAGATGTATTTGGGGATCAAGAGAGGGTGGGGTTAGGGACTGTGGGTTCTGAAGCTGCCCTAATTACCAGGGAGTCTCCCATTAACAGAGGGATTCTCCTCCAGGGGCAGTTTAGATACTGCTCTGGGGTTCTACCAGCCCACCAACACCTACTACACCATACACACTGTTTTGCTATCCTAAAGTGGTCGGACATCCGGGGCCAGAGTGCCTAAAATAGGGATACAACGGGCAGCGTGGTGTTAGAGGCCACGTTGTAAACTCCCCCCTAAGCAGATAACGTTGATCTTGCGTGTAGATTCTGGGGGGTTTTGAAGTCCTAAAAAGATTGGACGGCCG
The DNA here is from genome assembly GCF_949606895.1 of Notothenia rossii. Lineage (NCBI taxonomy): Eukaryota > Metazoa > Chordata > Actinopteri > Perciformes > Nototheniidae > Notothenia > Notothenia rossii. The sequence continues at coordinate 28,001,475 of NC_136910.1, read as the reverse complement.
TTCACCGGAGCCTTATCAGCACCGGAGTTCGGTATCGGAGACGGCCTAGGTATTAACCATTTTGTTGTATGGAAGTTAGATTCCTTTTCAACACTAAAAAGAAGTGGAATGCTGTAAACAGCATTCGCACTATTGAGGAGAGAGAAAGAGAGAGAAAGAGAGAGGGAAAGAGAGTGAGGAGAGAGTGAAAGATAGAGATTAGCTGACTCACTCTCTCAGCTCTTGGATCGTTCAGCAGCTCTCTTCTTTTCTATGTGAGTATTAACCTCCATCCTAAAAGATTATTATTGCTGCTTTTAACAGCCAGCTGCCGTGTTGCATTGTTATAGCATAGTTAGCTGTTTAGGTTGTTAGACGGTTGTGTTAATCAGATTAGCTGCTGCCTCTGGCTCAAGTTAACTGCTGTACGGAACTTTACCGGCTGTACAGGAAAGAGAAAAGAGATAAATCCAACGTCTTTAACATTGAGAGGTTATCACAATGAGTATTACTGTTTTCATTGTGTGACTCCTACTGTCACTGAACTTCTGCAGGGAAGCTAATTATTCATTGTTGCTTGGAGCATTAATAATTTCATTCATATTTGTCTTTTTTTATAATTTATAAAATGTTTGTTCTGGCAGCGGTTCCTGTAGAATGTTGTTGGGGAGCATAACTCTGGGATTATTGGCAGGCAGAGAGCACGATGTTCCTCACTCAGTTCACATCATCCGCTCGTTGCAGCTTGTGATGATCAGAGATACTTCAGCATAGTGTTTATCATTTGCGTGAATCTTTCCGTCCTAAGTATGAGTGATGAGCCATTTATCTCTCCTGTTCGCTAAAAACTCAGGTGTTTCCCGTTCTGCTCAGGAAGCGGGTGTGAAAGAGCTCAGTCATGTCTTCATGCCTCTCTGCTCTTCATTTGATATATTTTTCTTATTTTTTCGAGTCACAATGCCGACAAGCTCTTATGTACATTGAAACGGTACGTATGGCATGTATTGTATTAAGACTGATACTATTCTGTAATTATATCAAATCAGATTTACACCTCTATAATAACATCTTTGTGATAACACCCCCTCCAACAGATCGGATTTATTATGTAGCCATGTGTGCTGCTGCTGTACACAATAGTGGAATAAATATAGTCCATTCATCAAAATATTGTTAATATTATGAAAGAAATAAAAATAAAATCCCATGAACAATAATAATAATAATAAATGTTATTTTGAGTCGCCTTTCTCAACGAAACCAGAGATCGTAAGGGCGTAAATTGGTGATTATTAGCAGGCCAGCTGAGGTTGAGTGGAGGGACGAAAAAGGGGGTGGACTCCTGATGACGTCTGCCAAATAGACGGGCCAGGTTATGGAGGGTTTTGTAGGTGAGAAGCAGGTTTTTGTATTGATGTGGGATTGAACAGGGAACCAATAGAAATAGGATGAGGATGGGTTTGGAGGCAGTGGAGAGCGAAGATTTGGTGGATTTGGAGCCAACAATCAGGGCTTCTGTTTTGCTGAGGAGTTCCTGCTCATCCAGCTCCTGATGGCAGGTGGAGAGATAGGTGGGAGGCAGGGCAGTGTTGGGTTTGTCGAATATGCAGACCTGTTTAATGAGCATACATAGCAGTGGAAGTGAACATTATGGTGACGGAGGATAGTGCAAGAGGAAGGAGGTATAAGATGAACAGGAGTGGAACCAGCACTGACCTGGTTGTGGCTGACTCTCATCATACTTCCCTGATGGCTCCCACAGGCTTGTTGATATCCTCGTGGATTCATCTTATTATTATAGACACATGTATTTCCAAACATGTTGTCTACCTATGCTGCAAAACGTATTATCTCTTCGATTTACACATGGCATCTATTGCACGTCTGTCCGTCCTGGGAGAGGGATCCCTCCTCTGTTGCTCTCCCTGAGGTTTCTCCCATGCTCCCCCCACTGTGGGTTTTCTCTGGAAGTTTTTCCTTGTACGATGTGAGGGTCTAAGGAAAGAGGGTATCGTATTGTCATACTGATATTCTGTACAAACTATGAAGTCCACTGAGACAAATGTAACATTTGTGATATTGGGCTATATACATAAACATTGATTGATTGATTGATTGATTGACCCGAGGGACACCCAAGAAAACAGTGGACAGTGGTTGTTGAGTTGTACATATTATTTGCTGTCTGTGAGATGGGATGAAAATCTAAATCCCATTTATATTTTGAACGGTACTTACCCGATGGATATGATTTAGCACACACCTCTTAATATTCATCAACAGTACATTATGAATTGTGCTCACAATTCAATAAACAGGTAATTTACTGGTAAATATACTGGCAATTGTACAACTAAAGGGCTAATTTCACTATTTAGTTAGTACTTTTACTTTTATACTAAAACTTAATTTTCTGAGTCGTACTTACATACTTTAGTGAGCATTCGAATGCAGGACATTAAATTGGGTCGCTAATAACATACATTTGTCGATTTTTTTTTTTATCTAAATGAAATACAAAGAGGAAAATTTGAATTTCGCTTATTTAAATCATGAGGTCCTAAAAGTTGTAAAATGGACGGATAGTTCAATTCAGATTCATTTTCGCATTCTCATTCAATTAAATGTGCAGAGATGTGATGCAACTTTCATTAGAATTAACCTGGTCCCACCCCTCCTCTCCCTATGCTCTTCTGTACTGTACTAGATCAAGTAATTATAACATCTTAATACCTCTTCCACCGCAGCAGTTGGTCAACACACGTGTCATGTATTAAACTGAGGTTTTGATTGGTGCTAATTTAATCATGAACATTATATGTTAAAATACTTAAAACCAGTTTTTGACTGCAATTTTTTTTTTTAAGGAACTCCATTCAAAAGATTACCCCCCAGATTACTCCGCAGTAATCTTTCAGTCTTCTTCCACTCACAAACCTGTTTGTTTCTCCTTCAGGCACTCGCCTCCTCTTCTTCTGCTGTTCATACTGAAGCCGCCGACGTCAGCAGAATGTTTCAATCCCCTCTGATATAGGTTAATCTGATTATGAAGATTTTCTTCATCAATGAAGGCCAACATGGAGGCTCCTTTTTACCACGACGACTCCCCTATTGTCCCTCTATTTAGCCACATTGCAGAACACAAGCGTTACTCTGGAAACAAGATACTGATCAGTAAGAAGGCCACATCAATGATGGGCAGTCATCAATTTCCCAGCAGTGAAGTAACAGGGGGTGGAAACCAACATAACCTGGGACTTGCCGGCAACAGCTCCCTGATGACAGCAGGGACGCCCTTGGTGGAAATCAACCTGCTGAAGATGGCGTCCTCTGACCTGGAGAATCTGATCATACATTCCAACCAGGCACTGGTCACTACCAGCCCAGTTTCGAACTCTACCAATCCCTTCATCTACCGTAACCAGGCCACCAACGAGCAAGAAGGATTTGCCGATGGCTTTCTCATCTTCCACTGTCTCCCTACAGGCGTCCCACCAGAGGAACCTGATGTCTGGCGGAGACCTCCCCGTCTACACCAACCTCAGCAGCTACAACCTGGGCCAGATGATATACCCTGGCGGACAGAGGGCGTACAACAGCTCAGGCCACAGTGGCAATGAAGTCCCTCAACTTCACGCCCAAGGCCTTGACGCACCTCAGATCGTGCCTGAGGTTTCTCATCCACCTGCCGACCCTGCTTCCTCACCCTCCCTCCCCCCAATCAACCTGGAGACAGAAGAGTGCATCAAAGTAGAACGCAAGAAGCTCTGCAATCGTATTGCCGCGTCAAAATGCAGCAAGTGGAAGCTGGAGTGGATAACGCGGCTTGAAGAAAAAGTGCGTGTTCTGAAAAAACAGAACTCGAACCTGGCCTCAACCGCTGCCATGCTGCGGGAGCAGGTTGCACAGCTTAAACAGAAAGTTATGAGTCATGTCACTAATGGCTACAAGATCGCTGTTGGCTCGACCCCCAGCAAGTCTGGAGTATGTGGGGGAGACCTTGGCATAAGGACCCCAGCTGCTAAGCAGATGGGAAACCAGGAGAAGGTGTCAAAATAATAATATTTTATGCAATTAGTTTTGCAGTGCTGGTCAAAGCAAGCAGAGGGCCAAGCCCGCAGGATGGATTGATTTAAATTAGGATTTATGTAGCCCTGTAAAAAAGTGTCAACCCTCCAGCCAAAGGGGAGGAGAACGAGGAGACAGGAGGGATGACTACCTTACGAGACTGTGTGCGAACAGATACTTTGTTCAGTGCCTTGCTCAAGGGCACCACGGCAGGGCCCAGGAGATGAACTGGGACATCTCTAAGTACCAGTCCACACTCCATATTTTAAGACTGTTCAAGGACTTGAACCGGCGACCCTACGACTCCCAGTCCAAGCCCCTACTGACTGAGCGACTGCCAAGCTGCAGTTTGCTCTGTAATTCGATCACTGTAATTGTTACGTCTGCTATCTCCCCGGGCCTGTTAATTCTGTTTTGAATGTGTTCTATGTAAATGAGCTGTGCGGTTGCCCTGCTGTCATTGGCTACCCATCTCCTGGTCCGCCCCCGAAGACTGTGATTGGAGCTGACGGGCCCGACGTGCTCCAATCCCAGCGCACACCTTCGACGACTACAAAGCCGGTCGACAATGATCATTCGGGAGGCTCTGCTGTGTGAACAGATGCCTCTCGCTAGTTGCTCTCGATTGTGTACAAATCTGTTAACCGTGGTTAACTCGTGTGGTCCGTGTTTATCAGTATTGTTGTGATTAGATGTGCCTGGATTAGTTCCTCTACCTTAGCTGTGTTTTCTTACGGTCTCCTTTTGTTAGTCTGTACCACTTTTACAGTGAGGGTTGTTTTGTTGCTATTTAGTTTTTTAGTACCTATTTCTTTGTATGTAAGTAGGCTCCGTTATTAGAGTCCTTCCTTTGTTGGTTGCCCGTTGAAACCCACGCCCTTTTGGCCCTTTTGTTTGTTCAGGCTGCGTGCCTTCCATTTTGTTCTACCTGTTATACATTAAAACTATTTATAATTATTACCAATTCCAACTGGTGTATGTTGCTTTCCTCTTCCCCTAGTTGGGACGTAAAGGTAATCTATGTATTTGTTCTACTACAATCCTGTTGTGTGTTAACACAGGTAAATGACCATGACTTTAAAATTAAAAATGTTTACACATTTATTTTTTACAGTAACTTGTCAAGGTTACCCTCATTGCTTTATGATCTGATAACTGGAATATCTTGCTCTGCTGTGGTTGGTAAAAGACAGTGACTGTTTTTTGATGTTTATGATTATGTTTCTTTGTTTTTAATCTGTTGTTGCTGGTTGTTAATAAGCTAAAAACTAGTTTTGATCAGGAAATATTTCAAAGTTTCATAGTTATTTCAGCTGACTAGCTCTTTGATTGTTTCCGTTGCTGGCTGGTGGAAACATTTGCTCACTTTCTCTGGATCCTTCAGGTATCAGACAATAGACAATGTTTAATTTAAGATCTGCTAGGAAAAAAACATCTATATGAGGAGTCTCTTTATTTAAAACATTATCTTTACTTTTCAACTAGTGTGAAAAATACCTGATGGGGGGAGCTAATTTCACTGTAAACTTAACAGCAGATTTAAGAAATAGTTAACCCATATGTTGTTTGCGTGTTGCCAAGAACAAAATGTGATTTTGACTTGGTTTGATGATGAGATTTAAAAGAGTGAAGATTTTACATGCTATCGCTTACTGTTTTGTGTCATTCTTAACATCACATTTGTTTTTCACCTGCTTTGCGGCCTACACTTCTATTATAATAATAATAATACATGCTATTGTTGTGCTTTTCCTGGTGCTCAAAGCATGAAAGAGTGAAAAGTTGAGTTTTGAGGGATTTTTTGGATACTGGAGAGTGTTGGCAGATCGGACGTGGCTGGGGAGGGAGGTCCAGACTTATGGATTTTTTTAATGGGGGGACGCTATTTTAATTAGGTAATCCCAAACAATGCCGCACACGTGCAGTGCACTCACAAAACGGGGTGTCGTAAAACTGTTGAAATATAAGACTATGAAAAATACGCAACTAGAAAAACTACAAATCCCAGAGTCGCGTAAGTGATGTCACAATTGTTTTCCTCCACTAAGAGATAGCTAAGATCAGCGCCATATAGATATAATCTATCTATATGGCGCTGGCTAAGATAAGATAACTTTAACAAGATGCCTGTGGGCTTAGTACCAGGTTGTTATCATACCAGCAATGGGTCTTGCTCGTTCTTTCGCTCCCCGTCTGATGAAAGGACCAAGAGTGGCTGGATCAAGTTAGCTACCTAGCTAGTAGCGAGCACGTTAGTTAGCATTACAGCCTTGTCATTTTTATTAGCCTTAATATGAAGTAACCCAAAATGTTAAACACGACGACTCCTTAACACCGCATTGCGTGGTTGAGTCATGCATTCTGCTACATTTACGTGTCGGCACCATGCAAAAAACCCCAATGTAAAGTGAATGAGGCTCTTTTGTCGTGGTGCACACACGCATTTCTACAACGTCCCGCAGTGAGCTTTTTTTCTATAAAACTTTTTTAAAATCTACTTTATAGTAACTCACGGGAGGCTTCTTTTATTTTATTTGTAGGCCCTATTCATAATAATTTGTATTATTAATTATTATTATTATTATTATTATTATTATTATTATTAATTTGTAATATTTGTATCACTGCCACTCCAACATCCAATCACAGAGCTTGAGGACTGATCACGGGGTTTCTCCGAATCGAAGGGGAAAAATACAAAAGCATTGTACACAATTCAAACCAATCAATGTTGTGTAATTAACAAGGAAGGATAATTTGGTGTTTTTCGAGTTGATGAGTAGTGCAGATATCACTGTAAAATCAATCGACAGTAAGGAGAATACTTACTTCCGGGTGTAAGATTCTCCGTTATCCAATGGGAATGGATGCTCGTAATACAATAAAGGGGACATGATCATTATCTTTTAAATAACGTTAACTAAAGGGAACAATCTATTTGACACAGCTGAAGCTCTGGCCTTCCTTAAAAACCAACTAATTTAATAAAAATCTCAGTTGTATTACACACAATGCAATGTTTTTTGAGAACAACAATTTGTAACTAATGTAATTTTTACATTCTGACAAAAAATAAAAATTATTATGAATACAAATAAAATAAAAGAAGCCTCCCGTGAGTTACTACAAGCTTTAACCTCTTAAGCCCTGAGCCTTTTTTTCAGGTTTCAGGCTCGAAAATGCCACTAACACAACAAAGACTATATCTTCACTTCTAAAAGGGGTAAATTAATAATCTTCTCTCTCAAAGCAAGGTTACATCTGTGAGTTGGATGTAGAAGTGTCAGAATCAATATAGATGTTTTTATTTTAAAGTAAATTCAGATGGAACATAGTAAAAACATGTAAATTCTAATGTCCGCCTAAAAGAAAAAACATTACTTATAGTGAAAACCACCCTTGAATGATGGGTTGGTAGACTAAAAGCTTTAGGAATACGAAACTATAACATATAATAAGTACCCTGTATCAAGATTGATACAAAACAAGTGAAATTTGACCTTTTTAGAGAGGTTTAGAAAAATGACTCACCTCTGGGTAATTTGGGAACCATCAGTTCCATTTGACCTTTTTCACTGTAAAAATCATATTATTACTTTGAATTATCACTATAGGTATTCATTCCATCCAAATACAACTGTTGTGAAAAAATAAAAATAAAAAATAATAAAAAACATACTCTGTTATCCTCTTAGGCCCCACGGACCGGTTCCGTGGCCGAAATCGCGTCATTTGCAAGAAACAACGTCTAAGGAACCTTAATATGTAATAAACTATGAATATTTTATATCCATATAACGGGAAAAAAGTCATTCAACTGATCTTTTTCATTAAAAAAAAAAAAAAAAAACACACAATGCTATCAGTGAGCCTCTGAATTAGCCCCGAGTGAAAAATGCTAACCTATTACTGCACCGAAAATCACTCATAGCTCCCTTATTACTTATCCTAGCTGCACATCCAACACATCGTTTATGATCGTAAAGAAACAGAATCTAACGGTGCCCACCTCAACACTGAAAGATACAAACTCGCAACGTTATCAACAAAAACGTACATCAAACCAAGTGGCGCTAGGTAGCCCACAAAGCTAACATGGCTTACCTTCGTCTTTGTCTGGTCTAAACTCGTCTTCAATGGCATTATAACGATAACAACGATGATGTAGTTAATCCATAGGTTAATATCCAATGTGGCCCCTTTGAAATGTTCTGATAATCTATAAGCAATAAAACTGCAATTCCGTTATCTGCTGTCCATCTGTGCTCCATGCGCTCTGGGTCCTGCAATTAGTGATGGCAGTTTGACACTGAAGCTTCGAACGGAGCTTCAACCCTGGACTTCCTATTCCATAGAAGCAGTGCTTCGAAGCTTGCTTCAAATCACGTGACATATGTTGGGGCAGAATCTCTGCTCCGCGCCGTTCCTATATGAGCGGGTTCTCAAAAGAAGGAAAAATTCAAAGCAGCCAGGATAAGGGTTAAACAATAATCTGCTTTAATGGTGGAAACATACAACACATCACCTAATCACGAAGCACTCTGCAGAGTACTCCGGGCTCAGGTTCTACCACAGGGTGAGACACGTCTCAGGAACGGCAAGTCAAAAACAAGAGCGCCGATCTTCAAAATGATCACAACATTTATACACAGAGTTCACTTCTGAGCGAGCTAGACAGTGAGTTGGCAGTGTTTCATTGGTCGGTTTCCCTTCTGGGCGGGATCCCAGGTAGTAAGTCAGTTTGTTGATTCCATCTGTTGCTTCACAGTGTATGTGTGTGTGTGTGTGTTTCTGTGTGTGTGTGTGTTTATCCCTCTGCCCTTAGGCAGATCCCCCAATCAATGATTTGGAGTCATGACAGAGGACTCTTTGACAAGACACATACTCATTCCCCCTAAACATCTTCAACACACGCAAACATCGTATCATGTATCTTATCACACAACAGTCACCTGTTTTTCTCTATGAAAGCCATATTTGTAAATATCCAAACGCCATCGTCCCATGACAGTCCCCGAATCAGTCAACCAACATAAGTTAATTGTTCTTGTGGCTTAATGGCTTCCCTGAACTTCCCTTAACCCCAAAGTCAGCTTCCTAGGGATGAATACATTTTATTGATAAGCTCAAAAGGACCTTTATCTCATTTACTGCTGGGTGATCCAAGTCTCAAGGCCTGCAGGATGTGTAGGAGATAAACATTAATTCTACAAGACTTTAACTGCCTTATATCTGCAAATGTATCCGGGAGTTCCACTGTTGATTACAAGGACTATTGATAATTAACATGACAATCCTATGTCTAGGGGCCTCTTCTTGGTAGCTGCTAGGCAGAAGTCACTCAATGCAGAAATCACAAGTTTAACACACATTCTATATATGAGGTGACATTAAAATGAATATACCAGATTGAACTTTCCTGCCATAAAACGTTACTTTAATACTTCAAATAATTCAAATAATACTTCACATATGACGTCCGAAGCAGCAACTGCTTCAAATCACGTGACATGTGACGTCCGAACCAGCAACTGCTTCATTTCCTGAATGAATCAACTTACTGGTTCGCGGTCCAATCACGCGATTCAATACACTGCCTCGTCTCGATTCTGACAGGTTGAAACAGGTTCAGATTTGAGCGCTTCAACACTTTATAACCGCTCTAAACAATGCGCAATGTGTGGGTTGTTGTCGTAGTTTGCGTTGTTGCTGTTGAGCTGTTGTTGGTATTGCATTTGAATTGGATCATTATAGAGCAAGCCAGGAAGAAAAATAGGTTGTTCTGGCTCATGAAAAACTACGAAATGTGGAGAAGTTGTGAACAAAAACACAATAAAAACACTTCAATTGTCTAAGGAATAGATAGTGCAGTGGATAGAGCCAGCGGCCGGGATGCGGCGATATCCACCGCGCAGCTGGTTCAATGCCCGGAATAGTTAATCTTTTAATCATTGCTTTTCAACTTTAATACTTTAATAACTGATAAAAGGCCCTCTCCGCCCAAAAAAATGTCCAGCACTCTCTAGTCTGCATAATTGCAAATAGAACATGATATTCAGTTTTAGTGTGTGTATGCATCGAATATTTTTCAAGGCCAAGATATGTTAAACCCACTACAGCCTTGCACTTCGCCAGGAGAGGTCGCTGTAACTGAAGCTTCAAGTAATGAACTTATTTCCGACACAATTGTCCAAGTGGTTCGATCATAGATTGTATATATAAATGGACGTAGGGTCCGTGACGTCACCCATAGGATTCTGCAGTTGCCGAGAAGCCCTTAGTAGGCGGAGTCGGACACTAACGGCTCAACACTGACGTCAGAGTTCAACTCCCGCCTGCTCCAAATAAGGGCAAAGAGGCGGAGCCGAGGCGGCACCTCCTGCCACCGAGCTGAAAGTTCCAGAGCTAGCTGAAGCTACCAAGCTAAGCTAACATGCTCCCCATCTGCACACTGCCGTGGCATTTTACGTTTCTAAGGTAAGCGGACATGAAACTATTCAGCAAAACTATAAATAATAATCTAAGTTATTGAGTTTTTAGCATAATACTTCAGAATCTTAAAATCCCTTAACGTTTGTATGCAATTGTGCTAAATTCAACACTGGAATCAAGCAAATATTAATGTTTACATGACATTAGTTATTTATATTTTGATATCACTTAATTATACGTTTAATACATTTAAGTCAAGTTAAGGTACATGTGATGGTAGCTAGTTAGTGCTCTTACCTGTGAGGCCTCCTCCAAACAGCATAGTAACCAGACTGTATCATTAAAACTAAGTACCAGTTCTAGATCCTTGACTTTAGACAAACAATTCAAAAGACAACATGTATTTAAAGACCAATCTTTATTTGAATGTGCCTCTTAACTTGATATATTAGTTATACAGTAATAGTATTGACAATCTAAATAAACTGAGCAACTCAACAGTCAACTTTATGTTTCTTATTGTCTAAACTAAGCATTTATTATTTTCATTTTCCCCCTCTCATATTCAGTGTGGACGGATTAAGACAGCGTGGTGTCCAGAAAGCTGCAGAGACTTCAGGGAGAAACCTCCGTGTGATGGACGTCCTGTCTGTTGGTTTGGCCCGGAGAGGACTGAGGGTCTTTCCTCTGCGAGGAGGACCAGGCCTGATGGAGGAGCCCATGCTGGGCAAAGCTGATACCAACTGCACAGGCCTAGTTTGTCACTTTATTTGACTAAATGTGCTTACTTATACATTTAATAGGTTTACACCTTCTGTCCATATGTGCTTTTTATTTAAAACATGTTTGATTAACTTCTGGTTCACATTTCAATAAATTGTATTTGCACTCCTTTTGTCCATTATTCTTACTGAAAATGTTAGATTACACATTCACATCTGACTGAAGATTGCCCCCATTTATTTGTGACATTGCAAAATCTGCGCTACAAGGCACAAGTGATGTGAAGCTCATAAAGCGAGGCAAATACAAATAATCAGCTGATGGAGTGTAGATGTGGAAATATGTGCATTCGATCAGCTGACTGTTTTTACAATAAAAATAGTTTCTTAGTGTACTGGTCTTAAAATCTTATAGCATCAGCTTTTAATTTTCGTCTTGGATGTTCTTCTTGACCCTCAGAGAAGGAGAACATGTTGTGTCTTTCAGGTATGTCCCTTCCTAACAAAAATTACAGGAAACATAAAACATATTATTGCAGAACAAGTGTATTATTTATGAAAGCAGTGTGCTTGTGTGTTTAGGGGTTGTAGATATAATTATTTTGTAATTGTAATGTTTTTTTTTTATTTCAACAGTGAGCTACAAAGACAATCAGATTATGAATGAACAGTATGAAGTTCATCAACATTGAAATGTATGTTATTATCAAAATAATATTTAACTGTTATCAAAATGTAGTGCAACTGTCGAAGCTTGCTCTGTTGTCTCACTGAAAGAATAACTTTTACCACGTTTTTTACAGACAATATTGAGAGATAAATAGTAGCAGTTCTCACTGTGTTAAATATCTTTGCCTTCAATAAATGAAATTAGAAAGCTGACAAAATCATATAGAGAACCGCAGTGACGCGTCCAAAAACCCGGAAGTAAGTTAGCATTTTTAGCACTTCCGGTTCCTTCCTCAAAATGCAATGCATTTTTTCCATAGGGTTTTGGAAAATAGCTCGAAATAAGGTCTGTGGTTGACACAAATTTAAGAGATAAATCACGTTTTGTTCTACGACATTAAATACATCAGCAGTGACCCCACTGGTGATTTTTGAAAAACGATGGTTGTTACCGAGATGCTGAATAGGACTACAGAAATTGTCGAGGCCGTTGTACGTCATTACGCCGAACACGTAAACACTCCCGCTAAGTTTGTTTTCCCCTGTGTTCTGCTTGAAAGCAAGTACATGCCTATCTTTAGTACCTGTATATCTATATCTGACCATTAGAATCTGTATTTTTGAAATTGTCGTTTTTAACAGCGTAGTTTTACAAATGATAGGAATAATTAATTACCAGTGTTTTCCAATTTTACTCGGCAGTTCGTTTCGTTAGCTAACGTTAGCTAAAGCTAGCGCTACTAGTTAGCTACGGTTTGTTGCTTTGCTCCGGGTTGCAGCCACAGGTCTTCGCATGAAACGTGCTTGTTCTATCGTTTCCCGGCCAATGTTTTCCAAAGGAGAGTCTGGATTCGTGTCATGAGGTAAGCTGACGTTACATTTTAGTCCATGTCATGGTGAAATGTAAATGATGGGTAGTGACTGTATCGCCGTTTTAGAGATGGCGCTGCTGGAAAGACCACAACATAAGTAAAGATAATGAATAAATCCTATTAAAACCTGTGTGGCTTATATGATAAGTCTAATTAGTACAAGCAGCATAACGTTTCACCATGTAACTAATGATTGTAGTCAGGGAAATCAGTTTGACATATTGAACTAATAACAAATCACCTCTGGCTGGCAGAGAACTCTCTGCTCCATAGCTTCTCTTGGACGTAAAATCCCATGTACATTTTACATTTATATTTTATTTAATATCCCATCCCTCACATACTTTTGTATATATAATAACTTATATTTTGTTTTTCTTGTTATGCTGCTGCAACACAAACATTTCCCAAATTGGGATCAATACAGTAATATCTTATCTTAATTAATTAAGAAATATAACTATTATAATTAGTGTAGCAGCTGACACCTATTTTCAATATGGATTAATCTACCATTTATTTCTTTAGTTCAATTTTGATCTATAAAAATTTCAAAATAGTGAAAATGTTCACAAGACTTATCAAAGTGCAAGGTTATATCTTTAGATGTTTTGTTTTAGCCTATGTACTAGTATGTCTTAATGCTCTTATATGTGACGGTGTGACTTCCATGAAACTAATATTTTATATCTTCCCAACAGACAAGCTGACAGGAAACCTAACACTCTAACAACCACAACATTGCAACATCCTCCACTGAATGCATACGTTTAGCTGCCTTTGGCTTCTTCCACTGACAGGGGGTGTCAGTGCAGCTGAAATTGTGGATGGCAAAGATGGCTCATACAGCCGCATGACTGCATTTCCATTCTCCACAAGGGCATTCACATTTTGTGGAGAGAATTCCCTCTTCTCCTGGAGATACCTTTGGTGGTGGGATTGTTTTATTATTTAAAATATATTTACATTTGTAATGCCTTCCCAATTATCCCTTTAATTGTTTATAGCGTACTGTATGTTTATTTCATGGATATTTCTGTGTTTTCTGGTGTGTAATATTTGTAATCTTGGGGCCTCTTCTCTTTAACGTCTACATGCTACGACTGGCTCAGATAATGAAGAACAACAAAATAAGTTAACATAGCTATGCGGATGACACACAAATTTACGTAACCATTTCACCAGGAGACTATGCTCCAATTCAAACACTGAGTAAGTGCATTGAACAAATCAATGACTGGATGTGTCAGAACTTTCTCCAATTAAACAAAGATAAAACTGTGGTAATGGTTTTTGGAGCCAAGGCAGGACGTTTAAAAGTTAGCGCTGAGCTTCAGTCTGCAATGTTCAAAACAACATAAAGCCAGAAATCTAGGTGTAGTCATGGACTCTGAGTTTCAACAGTCACATTAAAACAGTTACTAAATCAGCTTACTATCACCTAAAGAACATATCTAGGATTAAAAGACTAATGTCACAGAAGGATTTGGAAAAACTTTTCCATGCTTTTATCTTCAGTAGACTGGACTACTGCAATGGTGTCTTCACAGGTCTCACTAAAACATATATTAGAAAGCTGCAGCTGATTCAGAACGCTGCTGCGTGAGTCCTCACTAACACTAAGAAAGTGGATCACATCACTCCTGCTCTGAAACCTTTACACTGGCTTCCTGTGTGTCAAAGAATATATTTTAAAATACTGCTGCTGGTTTATAAAGCACTGAATGGTTTAGGCCCAAAATACATTTCTGACCTCCTGCTAAATTATGAACCATCCAGATCTCTCAGGTCTTCAGGGACTGGTCAGCTTTCTGTCCCCAGAGTCAGAACTAAACATGGAGAAGCAGCGTTCAGTTATTATGATCCAAATATCTGGAACAAACTCCCAGAAACCTGCAGGTCCGCTACAACTCTTACTACTTTTAAATCCAGGCTGAAGACTTGTCTTTTTGTCGCTGCTTTTAATTGAACTATTCATATCTTAAACTGCACTGTAACTTTTATCCATGTATTTTTTCTTTTAATGTTTATTTTATTAACTTTTCTTTTTAATGACTGATTTTAAATGCCATTTTCTTAATGTCTTTCATTTTTTGGAAAGCACTTTGAATTGCCTTGTGTTGAACAGTGCTATATAAATAAACTTGCCTTGCCTAATAAAGATTTCATGTGACACATAAAATGGATTTGTTGATGGGAATGTATGTGAATGAATTAACTCTAGGTTAACGGTACTCTTGCTATCACTACTCACCGACACTATAAACCTTGTCCCTCATGCTAGCCCTGTCAACACCGGTAAGCACACCTTCATCTAGGCAGCACTGTTTTACGTGTCCTGACTTGTAGTGGTTCTCTCCTCTATCTACACTCTTCTTGTCATCTTTGTAAAACGATATCAGACTGGTAATTGACACAGCCATGACTTCTAGTTAAATTCAGTGTGGCTAAAATGAAAAGCTTTGTTAAAATATTGTCATGTCCAAGAAACTTATTGTGAAAGTTTATTCTTTATGTTAGAGTTGTCATGTCCCTTTGTCTTGTGCTTTATGTCTATACCCTTAATTATTTCTTCCTCTCATTTCAGGCCTCCACGCTCCCCGCCCCTTTTCTGTCTCCTGCGTCCTTGATTATTTTCCCCGCCCTGATTGTTTCCAACTGTGTCCCCTTTACCTGTGTATATATTGTGTTAGCTCCCTCCTGTTAATTGTCAGTTCGTTGTCTCTCGAAGACCACGTATCGGCTTACCTCACGGATCTTTTCACGGACCTTTCACGGACCTATGCTATAGATCGCATTATAGTTTTCCTCGAAAGAGTGGTTTTGTTTTTCCTTGTTTTATTACTGTGCAAATTCCAGTAAAGTCTTTATTTTGAAACGCTATCTGAGTCTGAGTTTTGAGTCGTGCAATTGAGTTCATGCCTCAGTGTTCTCCCCTTGACAGTACGAACTGACCATCAAAATGAACTCAGCCGACTCAGATCAGATTAAGAACGCTATCCGTTCTCAGGGCCAACGTCTTGGGCAACAAGAGGAGCGTATGGCCACCATGCAGCAGGGAGTGCAGGATCTAACCAGCAGCCAGGGGGAACTACAAACATCGTTGACGACCCAAGTTAATCTACTGGCAGCAGAGGTTCAGCGTGTGCTCACTCACCTGCAGGCTGTTTCTCCTCCTACGACTCCTCCGGTTCCAGCGGTGACCGGATTCGATCCCAACCGGGTTACTGAGCCGCACAGTGCTTCCATGCGTCTGGCTCCACCCGAAAGGTACTCCGGGGACTCAGAAGGCTGCCGGCCGTTCATCGTGCAGTGTGAGTTACACTATCACCACCAACCGGCTGCTTTTCCCACGGACATTTCCAAAGTGGCTTTTATGATCTCTCATCTCTCCGGCCGAGCAGCAGCGTGGGCCACGGCAGAATGGTCCCGAGGCTCGCCTATCTGCGGGTCTCTGGAAAACTTCATAGACACTATGAGGAAGACCTTCGATCAAACCACGCCGGGCAGGGAAGCAGCTCGGGCTCTGATCAAGCTGCGACAACATCAGCGGAGTGTGGCTGACTACGCCATCGAGTTCCGGACTAAGGCAGCCGACAGCGGCTGGAACTCCGCTGCATTGTTTGACGCTTTCGTCAGCGGTCTCTCGGATTCTTTACAAGACCAGCTGGCGCCTCTCGATCTGCCCGCTGATTTGGACTCTGTCATATCCATGGCCTTACGTATAGACAATCGTTTGACGGAGAGGAGAAGGAATAAATCCAAGGATGCGGTTGATCCACCTCTCCAGAGGAGACGCTCGCCGCTGGATATTACTTCTTCTTGGAGGCCCCGTCACCCCTCACCACCTGCGTTCCGGACAACAGCGCCCCCTGGCTCCGTGGAGGAGCCAATGCAGTTGGGCCGCGCCAAGCTGTCGCTGGCAGAACGTCAGCGTCGATTCAAGGAAGGTCTGTGTTTCTACTGCGGGCAGCGCGGACACCCACAAGCGGCTTGTCCGGTAAAAGAGGAGGCTCACCAATGAAGAGGAGTACGTTGGTGAGCCGGATCTCTTCCTCTGACTTTCCTCCTCGCACCCTGACCCGGATCCAGGTAAAAATCAGAGACAATGTAGTTACTCATGGTGTTCTCATTGACTCAGGGGCGGACGAAAGTCTTATGGATTGGGGTTTAGTTAAGAAATGGGACATAAAAACTAAACCTCTACCCCAGCCTCTTGAAGCGAGTGCTCTC
This sequence comes from Notothenia rossii, assembly GCF_949606895.1. Classification (NCBI taxonomy): domain Eukaryota; kingdom Metazoa; phylum Chordata; class Actinopteri; order Perciformes; family Nototheniidae; genus Notothenia; species Notothenia rossii. Next base: position 27,984,500 of record NC_136910.1, on the reverse strand, counting down.
GATGGGCGGCTGTTGTTTAAAGTGACTCACCAAACGGAGCCTTTAGAAGTAAGATGTAATGATAACCACCATGAGACAATGTCTTTTCACTTATTTAACTCAGCCCAACATCCACTCATTTTGGGTTTTCCCTGGTTGAAACTTCATAACCCTCATATAGATTGGCAATCTGGGAGGGTGGAGGGGTGGGGAAAGAATTGCATTGATCTCTGTTTTAAGCAGGTAGCAGAGATTGACAGGGGATGTAACACTGGGAGTGTTAGGCAGGATACAGTCCCAAAAATATATCTTCCGGATGTACTTTCAGTTCCTTCCTGCTACCACGACCTTAGTGAAGTTTTTAGTAAGTCCAAAGCTCTGGCTCTTCCTCCTCACCGCTCCTATGACTGTGCTATTGACTTGATTGCCGGGTCTCCCATTCCTAAGGGTCGACTTTATGCAATTTCAGGACCTGAGAAAGAGGCCATGAAGGACTATATTGATGCTTCCCTCAAGACAGGGCTTATTCGTCATTCCTCATCCCCAGCAGGGGCAGGTTTTTTTTTCGTGGGCAAAAAGGATGGGTCCCCTAGGCCCTGTATCGACTACTCACCTCTCAATGACATTACGGTTAAAAACCGGTACCCCCTCCCTCTCATCTCGTCCGCTTTCGAGCAGCTTCAGGAAGCCAAGGTTTTCACCAAATTAGACCTGCGGAACGCCTATCATTTGGTCAGGATCAGGGAGGGCGATGAATGGAAGACGGGTTTTAACACCCCTTCAGGACATTATGAATACCTGGTCATGCCGTTTGGATTGTCAAACGCTCCTGCAGTCTTCCAGGCTATGATCAACGACGTGTTGAGGGAGTTTCTGAACCGTTTCGTTTTTGTTTATCTGGACGACATTCTGATCTACTCCCCTGACCTTCACACCCACAAACAACATGTCCGCCTGGTTCTACAGAAACTGCTCCAAAATAAGTTGTTTGTCAAAGCTGAAAAGTGTGAATTTCATGTGGAAACAGTCACTTTTTTGGGCTTCATCATTTCCCCAGGTCAGGTTATGATGGACCCAGAGAAGGTTAGCGCAGTAGCCTGTTGGCCTACCCCTGACTCTCGCAAAAAAGTGCAGCAGTTTTTAGGCTTTGCTAATTTTTACAGACGTTTTGTGCGGAGCTTCAGCGCTATTGCAGCCCCTCTTCATGTCCTCACGTCCCCTCAGGTGCCTTTTGTGTGGTCTCCTCAGGCTGAGGAGGCTTTTTCTCGGCTGAAAAAGATGTTCACCACTGCCCCCATACTTACCATGCCGGATCCCACTCGCCAGTTCGTGGTGGAAGTGGATGCCTCCAACGAGGGGGTGGGAGCGGTCCTCTCCCAGCAACAACAGAAGGACAACAAACTTCACCCCTGCGCCTTCCTGTCCAGGAAGCTCTCCCCGGCAGAGAGAAATTATGACGTGGGAAACCGTGAGTTGCTGGCCGTGAAGTTAGCGTTGGAAGAGTGGAGGCATTGGTTGGAGGGAGCCGAGCATCCTTTTGTGGTCTGGACCGATCACAAGAACCTGGAGTACATCAGAAAGGCCAAAAGACTGAACTCCCGCCAGGCTAGGTGGACCTTGTTTTTCAACCGTTTTGACTTTGTTCTTTCCTACAGGCCGGGGTCTCAGAATGTCAAGCCTGACGCTCTGTCCCGTCTGTTTGACCCTGTGCCTGCAGCCAAGGAGCCGGAACCCATCATCCCATTGAACCGGGTGGTAGGAGCGCTGACTTGGCCAGTAGAGAAGGAGGTAATACGTGCCAATGCTGGAGCTCCTGCACCAAGGGGTTGCCCGCCTAACCGGATTTTTGTTCAGGAGGCCGAGCGACCACAGGTGATCCACTGGGCTCACACTTCGCTGCTCACCTGTCACCCCGGAGTCAAGAGAACTATGTTCATTGTTAAACAACGTTTCTGGTGGACATCCATGGAGAAGGAGGTGAAGGAGTATGTGGAGGCGTGCCCTATCTGCGCTCGAAACAAGACCTCTTCCAGGTCGCGAATAGGGTTATTACAACCACTCCCTATTCCCAACAGGCCCTGGTCAGAGATCTCCATGGACTTCGTCACTGGCCTGCCCCTCTCTAGAGGTAAAACCACAGTTCTCACGGTAGTGGACAGATTTTCCAAAATGACACATTTCATTGCTCTGCCAAAGATGCCCTCAGCTAAGGAAACGGCGGAGGTCATGATGCAGAATGTGTTTCGGCTTCATGGTTTCCCTAAGGATATTGTCTCCGACCGGGGCCCCCAGTTTGTGTCACGCTTCTGGAAGGAGTTCTGCAGCCTCATCGGTGCCACGGTCAGTCTCTCGTCTGGATATCATCCGGAGTCTAACGGCCAGACAGAGCGCCTAAATCAAGAACTGGAGACCTGCCTGCGCTGCCTGGTGTCCCAGAATCCATCCTCCTGGAGCGAGCACCTCACCTGGGTTGAGTATGCACACAACATCCTCCCTACTTCTGCCACGGGCCTGTCCCCGTTTCACTGTGTTTATGGCTACCAGCCGCCACTGTTCCCAGCCACGGAGAGGGAGGTCACGGTCCCGTCTGCCCACGCTCTGGTCAGGCGTTGTCGGCGCGTGTGGGCTGCGGCTAGGAAGATACTCTGCAGGAATTCACAACTGGTTAAAAGAGCAGCAGACCGAAAACGCCGACCAGCCCCTGTATACCAGCCAGGCCAAAAAGTCTGGCTCTCTACACGAGACCTTCCCCTCCACGTACTCTCCCGAAAACTGGCTCCCCGGTTTGTGGGTCCTTTTCCCATCACCAAGGTCATAAACCCAGTCTCAGTGAGACTACGGCTTCCCAGGGCCATGAAGGTACATCCCACCTTCCATGTAGGGAAATTAAAACCATTGAAGGAGAGCGCTATGGTTCCCACCGTCAAACCCCCCCCGCCCCCCCGGATGATCGATGGAGGTCCGGTTTACACGGTCAAGTCACTATTGGCTAGTCGGAAAATGGGTAGAGGGCGGCAGTTACTGGTTGACTGGAAGGGTTATGGTCCTGAGGAGCGGCAATGGATTCCTTCCCGCTTCATCGTGGACAAAAGCCTCATTGAGGATTTTGACCGCCTCAACTCAGAGGAGCCTGGGCCGTCAGGAGCCGTCCCTAGAAGGGGGGGTACTGTCATGTCCAAGAAACTTATTGTGAAAGTTTATTCTTTATGTTAGAGTTGTCATGTCCCTTTGTCTTGTGCTTTATGTCTATACCCTTAATTATTTCTTCCTCTCATTTCAGGCCTCCACGCTCCCCGCCCCTTTTCTGTCTCCTGCGTCCTTGATTATTTTCCCCGCCCTGATTGTTTCCAACTGTGTCCCCTTTACCTGTGTATATATTGTGTTAGCTCCCTCCTGTTAATTGTCAGTTCGTTGTCTCTCGAAGACCACGTATCGGCTTACCTCACGGATCTTTTCACGGACCTTTCACGGACCTATGCTATAGATCGCATTATAGTTTTCCTCGAAAGAGTGGTTTTGTTTTTCCTTGTTTTATTACTGTGCAAATTCCAGTAAAGTCTTTATTTTGAAACGCTATCTGAGTCTGAGTTTTGAGTCGTGCAATTGAGTTCATGCCTCAGTGTTCTCCCCTTGACAAATATGCAAGCGCGCGAAAGTCAAAGTCAGCTTTATTGTCAAAACATGTGTTATGCATCCAGAAATATCTAAATAACGTTTCCCAAAGTGTGACATGTATACATAAAACAAAACAAAAAGGGCCTAGATAAACGTGGTATACATGAAACAAAACAAAAAGGGCCTAGATAACCGGGGTATACAGCTTAAAATGTTAATATATTTAAAGTGTTCAAAGTGCAGTTTCAGTGCAAGTCAGCTGAAACGATCTTAAGTTGGCGTGACGTTGAAGTCGTGCGACCCTGCTGCTGTACTGGCTTGTAGTTTGTCTATAGCATAGCGTTAGCATTTTGCTTCTGGCGACTAGATTTATGATTCAAAAATTATAAAAGTAGGGTTGACATGTGGAGATTATCCGGCTGAACAAAACGTGATCCCTCTCTTAAATGTGTGTCAACCACAGACCTTATTTCGAGCTATTTTCCAAAATCCTATGGAGAAATTGCATTGGTTTTTGACAAAGGAACCGGAAGAAGTTTACTTCCGGGTTTTATGACGCGTCACTGCGGTTCTCTATTGCTTGTTAACATCTAAATTTAACTTTTTGCATGGAAAAAACCCTCAATTTAACTGATGTGTAGGTGATCTAGTATTGTTTAATGCAGGGGTGCCCAACGTTTTTGAACCGAGAGCTACTTTTAAAGTTGCCAGTCTGCCGAGATCTACCAGTCCAAATAGAGAGACGTAGCCATTACTGACAGCCTACTACCAGGTAGGTCCCTTCTACTTGTATAAAACTGACCTTTGTACGATGAATATTTCATAAAATACTGCAGATCATGTATCTTACCTATTTCTAATCCACACACATACAAGTATTTAACTGAAGTTATACAACAGTGTTGTTGGTACAGAGTTGGAGTTTATTCACACGTCACATGTTTTCAAGAAACATTGAACAGTGCTGCCACATAGGCCTATGACACAGGAAAAAAAGAAAAGACTCTGAACCCTTTCTTTGCCATTATATATAAATAGTGTTGCTACAAAAGTATAAATTAGGCTTACTAATACGACAACTCAGATCTGAAGCTACACAGGAATCTGCTGCTACAGTGCAATAAAAAAGACAAAATTAATAGAATCAAACCCTTTTTTTGTTGCACTTTAGTAGAGTATAAAAATAAATGCCTTTAAAATAGGAAGCAAGCAAGTACTAGTTTTTTTTAACCTGAATTGATAATAGACTAATCAATTTAAGTTTGCATTCTTATACCATTTTCTACAATAATTATAATGAATAAGTTCAAACAAACTCAAACTTACAGTTGATTAATAACGGTATCTAACTTGAGTTTTTATTATATCAAAAACCTGTTGAAATTCTACTGTTATTTTTACTGTCCCCCAAAAGCGCGTCAGCAGCCTCGAGGAATGCTTCTTTCACAACTTCGCCGTCTTTGAAAGACTTCATGTGTTTCGCAAGAACGTGAATGACATGATAAGATGCTATGGTAGCAGCCTTGTTGTTGTGCCTGGTGAAAATGGACTGCTGTGCATTTAGCTGTCCTTTCTGGTCCCTCACCTTTTGGGATCGTAGGGCAGAATTAGGAGGGAATTCCGTCTCGTAGCGTTTGGGCACTGTTTTGAAATGCCGCTCCTAAATTACCCTTCTTCGATAAAGTCACGCTCGCATTGCAGATGAGACAGATGGACTTTGAATTGGAATAGATACAAAAATAATCATCCTCTCACTCGAAGTGAAAATTATATATTTTGGGCTTTTTTGCTTCTGCCATAATTGCGGTCTTGTGTGTGTGCGGACTAGTGATGTGTCGGTCGCGAACGAGCCGGTGTCGGTACCAGATGTGTTCGGGGTACCAGATGTGTTCGGGGGCCGTCTCTTACCAATGACGTCACGCATTGTACGCATTGTGATTGGCTGTACGGTAATTTACCCAGGGGTGCTCGGGGGGAAATCACATCTACAGATCATGACGAACCGAATTGAAGTATTCCTATACTCCTAGCGTGTGAAAATGTTTGAGAAAAACATGTTAAAAAAACATGAAAACGGAGCAATGGCTGTACGTCATTGGCTGTACGGCAACTCAAGAGGACCATCATACACGGTCAAATTCCGAACATTTAAACATAGCCTACACTTCATTCTTTAATTTGTCCGTTATTATATGTAGAAGATATTACTTTTTTCTCCGTGATGTTGTTTCCATAGAATCCTTTTCCGTTTTCACAGACAGTACTCCCATACTCCTAGCGTGTGAAAATGTTTGTGAATAACGTGTGCAAAGTCTCCGAAAACGGAGCAGTGGCTGCGATGCTAGCTTTGCGGCTAGCGGTTAGCATTTTCAATGGAAATATACATCGAAACATGTTTCAGTAAAAAAAAAGGCCCCACTGATCATCTACTCTCTGAGACGATTCGAGGAATGCCTGACTTGAGTTTCTAGCACCAGGGAAAGTGGACAAAAGTGCCCCAGATCAGCCTCTTAATTTACCCAGGGCCTAGTGCTTGGCTTTGGGCATGAACATTCAGGAAACTCCCCTGAGTATTTTATTAACCCTTTCAGGCCTGAATTATGAAAGCCTCAGTCAGGATTTTTTAACCAATTGTTATTATTGCTCTTGGGGCATGAAAAACAAGATTTGAACTTTTTTTTTTTTTAATCTAGTTTTTTCAAAGACATTTTTATATGTCCACTCAGGTGGACACTATGGGTTCAGGGTTTGAACTGAAGAGATGTACATTTTGAAAAAATGATAAAGATGTGCAAACTTAAAATTACATTATAATAACATAAGTATATTGATTTATGGCCCAAAAAGATATTGCAGATGATGTATTTTCAAGATTAACCAGGGCCAGGGGCCAATTTGAGGCCCCATGCACAGTTATTTGATGAGTACTAGTGGAGCCTCACAGCAGCGAAACCGTGCCGCTCCACCCTAATTGCGCCACATAAGCGCATAGGTGCGCCTCAGATGAGGCCCCCCTCCGCAAGGGGTCCTTTACTTCCAAACTTCTCTTTCTGTCCCTTGATGTATGCAAGATCTTTTAAAGGAATCCTTTTCCCTCTGCTGCAGGAAAAGTTAATGTGAGCTTGGATCACACAGCCATCACAGCCTCCCCCCTCACAACTGGTAATCCGACACTTGCAAGTGAACATTTCAAATAATTTGTCTAACTTGACACTGAACCTCTCCTTGGCATCAAGTTTGCCCTTCCCAAGGGAAAACTTCACTGCCTGATTCCAGACCTCCTTCAGGTCACCTTTTCATTAATAACAGGTGGCTTGAAAAGAGCATTCGCTTTGCTACACTGACCAATCAGACCAGGGAAAATGTCACCCACCAGCTGGTCCACTGGGTAGTTCCTCCTGCCATCTTTAGTTTGATCCCTCAAGTAGCTGCCATACCTCAGGATATCCCTCACAGTTGGCAGTTCAGACACCAACAGCTCTCGCCCAGGGTTAGGGTTAGGATTACCATGAGCTCAACATAATTATGTACAGTACAAGTCCACAGCCAAGAAAATGTTATTTGCATGTCATTTTATTTATGAGTATGGAATTATGGAATTATAACACTGGAGCTTGTTATTATTGAACTTGATCATTCTGCTTCAGTTTGTGGGCTACAGCCAGTTTATGGTAGCAGCACCCTAACAGCTTCATCCTCTGAACGTGCGTCTGTTCAAAAAACTGCAGGAACCCAGAACACAGACAAAAAACATAACCCCCTTCACATCTCAACTATTGTAACGGGTCCCCGATATGACCACGGTAGCAGTGATGATACCTGTATTAAGCACCTTGCAGATCGCTTTTCTGATTGTTTTATTGCACAACAAAATCATGTATATTAACTTTCTTTTCTATGCATTTCAGTTCATTAACATTCTTTAATTAACACTTCACTTTCCTGACACAGTTCCACAAACATACATTCACTGTCAGTTACCCTTTTCTGTGATAAACACATATTTCACTTGAATTTCAAATTCAGTAGACATTTATTGTACCTTAAATACATTTTAAGAATGAATTATCTAGTCTCCTACATGAGAGAAACAAGGCCTGGGCAAAGGCTAGGAAATCAGGCTCAGAGGTAGAATGGCTGCGTTTTAGGCAGCTAAGGAATAGCTTCACTTCACATCAAAAGTGCTAAATCTAAGTATTATCAGTCAGTTACCACAAACAACCTGAACAACCCTAGAAAATTCTGGAAAGCCATAAAATCGATATCAACCGGTGATAGCCGTAATGAGCTATACCTCCGTGCATTACCACAGCATCTGGCTCTATATCGGACAGGGCCACCATACTAAATTGTTTTAATGAGCATTTTGTGTCCTGTGGTTCTCTGTTTGATTCTGTTTCTAATTCTGCTTCTGTGAACACCACAGTCTGTGACTCTGAACAATGTGGTCTGGAAAACCCTTTCAGTTGTACTCCTTTTACTGTTGATGTTGTTCGTGAAGTCTTAACCAAGTTAGATCCTAAAAAGCCGGCTGGTCCGGACAATGTAGAACCTTTCTTTTTAAAGATAGCTGCAGATGTTATTGCTCCACCTCTCACTACTCTTTTTAACCTCTCTCTCAGCACGAACAAAATCCCAAATGTATGGAAGTTAGTTTATGTCCTGCCACTACTAAAAGGAGGGGAGGCCACCTTGTTAAACAATAATAGACCAATCTCTAAATTGTCAGTTCTGGCCAAGGTTCTTGAATGCCAGTGGTTAAGCATCACTAATGATTTTCTGACTTCTGACTGCTTTGGATATATAATTACACCACAATAAGGTTTTACTATCACAGTGCACTGAGATTTGTGACAAACAGTAAAGCACTTACGCATCACTGTACCCTGTAAGGAGGTTCTGCCATCACTTACTGTACTGAGGCTCAGTCACTGGTACATTTTCATTTATAAAGCCATGTTGGATAAAGTACCATCTTATATCTGCTCCCTGATCTCTCTGCAAATTGAAAGTACTTACTGCCTGAGATCTCATGCTGTGGTTTTATTAAATGTGCCAAGTGCTAGGACTGTCTTAGGGAAGAAAGCTTTTAGATGTGCAGCTCCACTAGCTTGGAACAGTCTGCAAAAAGAATGTAAAATGACCAAGCTAGTACCACTACATGTTTTTAAAGCTCGGTTGGATGCTCCACAGTCAGATGCTGTTGGTACCTGTAAATGTGGATATATATGTAAATTGTAATCCCTCTAATTTTTGCTGTATGATGTCCTTTTGTTGTTCTGTTGTTTATGTCTTCATGTGGAACCTACTGCTGCAGGTCTCCCTTGAAAAATAGATAATTGATCTCAATGGGATTTTACCTGGATAAATAAAGGTTTTGAATTGAATGTCGAGCATTAACTGCAAGTAACTCAAATGCATAAACTGGAGAATAATTATGTTACAAGTGTTACAGAAAACATATCCAAGTGTAACAAACATCAAGTATTAACCTTACTGTTTTTTACTAACAGTAACCAACTAATCATTTTCATAAAGTGCATATTTATTCCAAACTCACAATATATATATATATATATGTAATAAAACATAATGCACAATGGTACACAAACTCTTGAGGCACTGGTCAGAGGCATTCATGTAAAGCAGATCACCAGAATCCAATACTGGTAAAAACGTTGCAGAGATCAAATGTTTCCTTGTCTGAAAGGAGAAACCTAATTTTAAAACAACATTTTCAGTGTGTGACTTGAGAGATAAGTTCTGATCAATAATAAAACCTAGATATGTGTATGTAGTGACCCTTTCAATGTCAATGTCAGTCCCTTGAACAGTACAAATGTTGGGGAGAAAAGAAGTTAACTTTTTGCCATTTGAGAATATCATGAGTTTGGAGTTGTCTGCATTTAATACTAACTTGAGTTGAGATAAATGGGATGGAATAACATCAAAGGCAGACTGGAGGAAATCAAGACTTTGCTCTATAGAAGAGGATGAACAATAAATAACAGTATCATCTGCATAAAAATGGAAAGGAGCATTTGAAAAATTATTAGAGATTATTTACATATATGGTGAAATTATTGGTCCTAATATGGAACCTTGGCGCACACCCTTTCAAATCAAATCAATCAAATCAAGTTTTATTTATATAGCACATTTATAAACGATTTTTGGTGGAGCCAAAGTGCTGTACATATAATACAAATACCCTACAGTAAAGACATTTTACAGCTAATACAACAGCAGTTTGTTCAGAATATCAGTATGAGAAGAAAACGACACCCTCTGTCCTCAGACCCTCTGTCCTTAGACCCTCTGTCCTTAGACCCTCACATGGTACAAGGAAACACTTCCAGAGAAAACCCACAGTTTAAAGGGGAACATGGAGAAACCTCAGGGAGAGCAACAGAGGAGGGATCCCTCTCCCAGGACGGACAGACGTGCAATAGATGCCGTGTGTAAATCCAAGAGATAATACATTTTGCAGCATATAGACCGAATGAAATGCATGTGTCTATAATAATAAGAAGAATCCACGAGGATGTCAACAATCCTGTGGGAGCCTTCAGGGAGGCAGCACGACGAGACCCAGGCAGGACCGCAGAGACAGGTTCAGCCACGACCCGAAGTCCAAGACTTAATCCAGAACTCAGGATAGAGGATCCAAGACACACGACCACAGCAAGAGGATCAGCCTCGACTCCGGATCCCGGCGTCGATATAGACACAAAAGAAGAAAAATGTCATTCAATCATTCAAGCCAAATGCAATGATACTCTATCATCCCACGCAGGGGAAAACCTCCATATCCTCCGTGCCCCTGAAAACAAACATGAAAGGCTCCTTATTATCAAGGTCTTCTCTCTTGAGGTCCACCATCAAGGCCTCCTTCTTCATTAATTGCAGTGATAATTTAGTCTATTCTGACATTTGATTGTGTGAGTTAATCTTTACCTATGATATCTTGTTGGTTTGGGTTATGCGTGGATGTTATAGCTAAGCCAAATGGAATGATACTGTGTCATCACACGCACCTATGATATTTGGTTGCAGAAGGGACTGCAATAGCCCGGATGTTGGTCATCAGAGTAGATGCCCTGCAATTCTCCTCTTTTACCTTTCCCAACATATCCTATGAATAGAGAAAGAAAATATTGTAATTGAATCACACTAGGACCACAGCACACTAAATATGTAATGACACATAAACAATATTATCCAGAATAAGAAGTCTACCTGGTTTGCAGTTTTTATAAGGCTCCAAGCATCCACGGCAGACGTCAATGGTGTACATGACGTGGAAATCCTGCTTGTATGAAGCAGAGAACCAACTCCATGTAGCAACACCTGTGTAAAACAAACATTTCAATAGAGCCAGTAAAAATATGCATAGACACCACCGCTGTCGTATACTGCTGCACCTAAACTGAATCACTTACTCTCAAGCCAGCGAAAGTGGGCCCCTCTTCTGAAAGACACAGTGGACATTGTGTCTCTGAAGGTGGTACACACTAGAGCGAGTGTTGAGTACGCTTTGTCACCTTCCTGGAGAACCATTTCCATCAGAATGTCCGAAAGAAGACAGTTTGGCAGCTGTGAAGTATTGGTCAGACTAGATCAAACATATTTAACAACACATTGACTAGACTGTTGCCAGCACAATTGAAATACCAAGATTCTTTGGGCTTCAGGTAGCAAAAATACACATTTTTAATATTAATGTTGAATATATCACACACATTTTTCTTATGTTTTGTTATTCTTCTCCTTGAGGTAAAAAACAGCTATCAATAAAGTTTAAAAAAGCAGTGAGACATAATAGTTGGAAATTCTGCCGTGATCACAGGTCGTTTTTTAAACAAAAAACAGTTACTGCTTAGCTGAAAAGATATTACCTCCAATATGAAGCACATGTCGGACTTTTGAGACTGGACCTTTGAAGGAAAATATAAGGTGTGGGTCATGTAATTGTTTAATTACATGTGTATACAATTATCAATATTGATATGTATGCATGTGTTAAATAATCTGGATTGTTACATTTGTTTATCACAAACAGGAGTGTGCCTATCGGCCTCATGCTCACCTCATGTTCTGTCTTTCGTTTCTTTGGGACACTGTACACTGGCTCCAGTGCCCCTTTGAGCAGCTCTTCGGCCTCATTGGTCCAGTAAGAAAACCTCTGTCCGTGGCTTTAAAAATCACATAATATCAGGATGAAAATGTAAATCAGTGTCAAAGAAACTGTTGTCTATAAAGTAACATTTAAAAGGTATGATTTACCCTTCAATCTGGTACCGTTCCATCAGCATAATGCACCACCATTTCCGGATCTGTGCTATGTCCCGCTACAAGACAATGTAACAATAATAAAGTTGAAAATGAATGGAACCTCATCATTTGTCTACTCAATGTTAGCCCCCTCTTCCCCCTGAAATACTAACTCAGAGGATAAATACTGACCTCGGTAAACCAAAGTGGAGCATCTGTGCTGAGGTTGAGTGCATACTGTGAAAGGATAAAGATCTGTTAAGTTATGTGTTTCAAAAATTAACAAAACCCCTTAAAAGAAAAGTGTCAAGAGAGGAATTTACCATCAGTATGAAGACACCACAGTCATTGCCCGTGGTTTGGTGAGGCAAACCCTGTAAGAATTGGGAATATAACAGTGATGTGCATGGTCAAAGGGAAAGTAAAGACGTGAAAGCAGGTGTTTGAGATGGTGGAGAAATGTACCTCGACGTCGATGCCAAACTTTACTGTCCACTGACCTGGAGCAATGCGGTGCGCTAGGTCACTGTCAAAATAAATTATAAGACATGGGAATTGATTTGTTGAAGGAACGCTATACTCAATATAATTCCTGTTTTTGGAAAAGCCACTGAACGGGGCTAAAATAAAACAAACAAAAAGACGTTTACCAGCCTCTGAACAAAGCTGAACTTTAAAACAACCTTTGAACAAGGCTTATAACAAAATGAACATTATAATTCATAGCATCCTGTTGCAGACTTTTTTTTTTGGTTCCACTAAGGACACACCAGACTTTGTGGAAATGGAGATATATTGTAAATTAATTTGATCAGATTCAGACCCCTGGTCTACAAGATGGTTACTGCAGTATTAGAATACTATAAACTATTTAGAATTCCAATACAAGCCACAGAACGGGGCTGGGTAATCATGTTACAAAAACCTAAAGATGTCCTTGTAGGAACTGTCACCAAAGCCATCTGGCTTAAGAGGGTCGAGCAAATACAACTCTCTCTTTGCTGGCTTGATCACCTGTCAACCATTCACAAAACAGCTGAAATTAGACATAATCCAACACCACAAGAAAACCACACAGCACAACTTGTGTTCATTTTGTACCAGCTGGTGAGATCATTTGGAACAGACTCACGCAAAGTAAATAGTGATCTGCCTCTCCTTGCTGTCGACTCCAGGCAGGGATTAAAACCATGTCCTTGGTGGCCATTTTGTCAGCCTAGTATTATAAACAAGGGATTTTAAGTTGCTGTATATCAATGTCAAGCAACATAGAAGGTCTCAAGCAACAGGAACTTACTGGAAAACTGGCCAACGCGTCAGCTGTTTTGGACTTCCAGGTAGGAACCACATACATGTCCACGATGTGTATATGTTTGCCCTATATTGATAGTTTTCCAAAAAAAATGAAATCTTCATAGAAGTATGTTCAACAACAAGAGAAAAACCACACTTCACGAGATTGGAGTTTCACCACTAAACAGCTATTTAGAAAATATGTGTTATTCAAAAGAAAAAGCTGGCCAATGATGTCTGTTCAAAACCTTACATGTCTTTGGGTGGCTTCTTGTACCATCTTCAGGCACGTGTTTCCAATCTGAAACAGTAACAACAGTAAGTTACCTGTGCCATTTATTTGAGACAAGATAAAGTTGGCAGGAAAGCTCTAGTATACCTACATTTGACTCCATGCACTGAGGAAGACCCAGGCTCCAAAAGTCCTCTCTGGTCAGGCACACATCCCCTTCCTTCACAATGACCTCTGCTCCAGGCCTATCGTGGTCTAGCACATAGCTGAGCTGCAAATAACAGATTGCAAAACATACTTCAAGCCAATAGAAAACATAGAAAAATTAAAATCAAAACAATGTGCATGAAGTAAACATATATCTACCAGCTTGGATTGAATCGGATGTAGATCCTTTGCGTATTTCGCACCAGAGAGGGCATACTGGTGATCAGCAACTGAACCCTCCGAATCCAACTTCGGTTCAGCTGTTATTAGATAGATAGACAAAAAATAAACAGTATTATTCTAGTACCACACATGAAGTATACCTAAAATGTGTCCTTGTATTGATAATCAAAATACCTCTCAACGTAGGCTGGATAAAGGGCTTCAGCTGAGACACATTCACATCCTGTCTCAGCTGAGCTCCTGTTGAGCCCAACAGGGTTGCCACACCCTTGTTGGTGATTGAGGAAACCACATAAGGCCCAAACCAGTTGCACTCCAGTTTTCCACCTTTTCGGCCCTCCTTCCTCTTATTCGCTCTTAGGACCTCATCTCCAACATTAATCAGGAAAGATTTTACATTCTTTCGCTTGATTGTTTCATAACGGATTTTTTGTCTCTGTTGTGCAGTTTGAATGTTCTGGTAAATCTGAGAAAGATATGTAACAGTTATCATTTACAGTCTTTAACATACGCTTGCATTTTTTAGGAGTTATTATGTTTTAAATATTGCCATTTTATTCTCACCTTCGAGTGCAAATCTGCAACGGTTGCAGCCTTTGCCTCAAGCTGCTGTTCTGCCTCATCAGCAGGCACCAAAACAGAGGTATCATCCCCGTCATTGTGTGTTGCATTTATTGAACCCGGGACGCGAGGGTGCCTCCCAAACTGGGCAAAATAGGGCGTGCACTTGGTTGACCTCTGAAAACATAAAAATTCCTTTTAGTATCTCTGTTGAGCATTGTTTCCATCTGCATTTGTTACAACATTGTACCTGCTTTGAGGTGTTAATGCTGGCCACAATGCCCCTCAAGTGTTCATCCCAGTCATTCTGTTCCTCTCCGCAGTACTTGGAAAGTGCTTTTTTGATGGTTTGGTTGGTACGCTCATCTTGGCCATTGCACTGGGGATGGTAGGCTGAAGTGATGCAGTGTTTTACACCCAGTGCATCGAAAACACCACGGTTGACCTGCAGGTGGTTTAGTGTACACCAATTACCCTGATCGTATTACATTGTTACACATAACACATACACTGTATTAGATAGATTATTGTACCTCATTCACAAATTCCCGTCCTTGGTCGGTAATGATCTTCTCGACAAGCCCGAAATCGAGAAGAATGTTGATGATCTTTTTTGAGACCTCAGCAGCTGTTTTCTGGTAGAGAGTTTTTTCTACCACCCACTTGGTGAATAAATCGGTCGCTGTTAGAATGTATCTGCAATATGAAATGCAGAATGTTGTAAATACATACAGAATAACTGTCAATTATTTCCTTTCTTTTTAAACCAGAATCTTCACGTTTAGAACCTTTAAAGGAGGTTACACATACTTCAGCCCATCATGATAGTACCTTTTGCCCTTAGCAGTGGTGGGAAGTGGGCCAATGAGATCCACACCAAGGACAGTCCATGCCTCGGGAACATGAATCGGATGCAGTACGGGTGCAACCGTTTTAATGGCCTCGTGTTGCTGGCAGCGGGGACACTCATCAACCTTCGCAAATATCATACATTTTCAATCAGCAAAACAAAAAACTTTAGGTATAAAAATGATAGAACAGAGAAAACTTTCAGAGGAGACAGAATTAAACTGTTCAAGTTCTGAAATATGTTTTTAAACAGCTCTGATGTAGCTCAAACTGTCTCACTCTGTTTCAATGTACACATACAACACATTTCTATAGATCAATAATCAGTCAGTCAAAAACTCCCACCCATTTCTTCACGTCTTCCCGCATAGTGGACCAGTGGTACGTTGCCAAAACCTTCTCGGTGGTGCGCCTTCTCCCTGCATGACCTCCGGAACCCAGGTTATCATGGCACTCCTTCAGGACATCGATAATTTGGTCCTTGGTGCACACAACCATCCTCTCATTGTCCTTGTACGTGTAGTACAAATCTCCAGCTGGCACATCAGGAACAAAAAAACAATCATTTAGACATGGGTAGAGATGACATTATGACTAAAAGCTGTTCAAGAAATCCAGTGGCAAATGGGGTTTAGACGTAACAACTACAGTAATAGTGTGTATACTAATAAAAAGAAAAAGGAGAAACAAGCTGTGGAGTCCTTGCGATTTACTGAAACATTTTGGAATTGCAATATGATAAACCATTAGAGGTATGATCACTTTTGCACCAAAAAACACCATTAGATAAATAGATATATAGATATATACTTTATTGGTCCCTAAAAGTAAAGGGATGTGATGATGTCACATGTACAGGGGGTTTATACCTCATAATAAAAACGTATGTTCATGACTTAACCATGGCCTTATTCTGTTACTTACCTTTGATCAGGTATTGTTTGGATGCCCTCCGAATTAACGCCTTCCTTGTATCAGGCTTTTCAGCGGCGATGGTGAGATCGTGGTAACCACCATTGAGCACGTAGTGCTTTATCTCAATATAAAAGCTCTCCATTTCTGTCATGAAAGTTAAGAACAAAAGAAAATATTACATACTACCTATGGCGCAAAAATGTCGCGGTCATTATGGGGAAGCGGAGGGATCGAGATCGGCATGAAGGTGTTCTTTTCACCATAATGACCAAGTCGCTGCACATTATCCCGCTTATTACATGGACACATTCTCAACAAAGTAACGATATGACTCCCAATATTAATTGAAATGCTTTTGTGGATTTAAAAAATGATTTTATTGATTTAAAAATAGTTGTATGTATTGATTGAAATGTACATGCATCCGCTAAGAAAAATAGTCCGTTGTTACAGTTTGAACTAACGTACCAACGGCAACATAACAAAAGAACATATTACATATTACCTATGGCGCGAAAATGTTGTATACATATTTCATGGATTGTGATTGATGCGCATTATCCCTTACTTAATAAATACTTTTTTTGATAATCTATTATATAGAAAAGTATATCATATTGATATATAATATATAATTAATTGAAATGCTTTTGTGGATTTAGAAAATGATTTTATTGATTTAAAAATAGTTGTATGTATTGATTGAAATGTACATGCATCCGCTAAGAAAAATAGTCTGTTGTTACTGTTTGAACTAACGTACCAACGGCAACATAACAAAAGAACATATTACATATTACCTATGGCGCGAAAATGTTGTATATATAGCCTACATATTTCATGGATTGTGATTGATGCGCATTATCCCTTACTTAATAAATACTTTTTTTGATAATCTATTATATAGAAAAGTATATCATATTGATATATAATATATAATTTCTTGATAATATATAATATAATCAAATATAACAATCAAAACGAAATAAAAAAAATAGTCCGTTGTTACTGTTTGAACTAACGTACCAACGGCACTGAACATATTACATATTACCTACCATATTACGTTATATACTTATTACCTTCGATTTCTCATATTCTTCTCCTCATTCGTCTTTGTTTTTCTTCAAGTTTGTATTGTATTTCTTCAAGTTTTTATGTTGTTGGTCGAATGCACTTAATTATTCTAAAGGCAATGTAATGTAATGATAAAAAAAAACCCTCTATACTCTATACAGCGTGGGTAAATTACCGTACAGCCAATCACAATGCGTGACATCATTGACGTCATTACGTCGTACGTCGTGACGTCACTGGTAAGAGACGGACCCCGAACACATCTGGTACCCCGAACACATCTGGTACCGACACCGGCTCAAAAAGCAGGCTCTTTTAAGTGAACGACGGGAGCTGGTTCGCGCCCGCGAACGAGCCGGTTCTTTTCTTTTTTTGCAGAGGGATCTTGATCGGCACGAAGGCACATTATGCAATGTGCAATGTGCACATTATCCCGCTTATTACATGGCCACATTCTCAACAAAGTAACGACATGTTTCCCAATATTAATTTAAATGCTTTTATGGATTTAGAAAATTATTTTATTGATTTAAAAAATAGTTGTATTTATTTAAATTGACATGCATCCGCTAAAGAAAAATAGTCCGTTGTTACTGTTTGAACTGTAGCAACGGCAGGAACTGCTTCGATAGTGTTTTTGAGGAGCTTTTTGATTACAGATTTGAAAACATTGTTGCTTGCTTTAAAAATAGCACAATTCATTATGTCAAACCTTGGAAAGTATCTAGATATCCCTACCCTAATGCCAAAGTAAATATCAACTGAATATGTGTCGCCGTTTGATGTCTATGTCTGGACCGCTGCGTAAAAAGGAGGGTTTCTGCCCCGTTGCTTCTCTTCTTACTTCTATAAGAATAAAACACGGAGGAGGGAGATCTCTTTTTCTCCCCCTCTTCTGAGAGCCCAGCAGCTGATCTCAGAGCACGCTCCCCTCTCCTGCAGCTGGTCGTGGTCAGTTGCAGCTCACAGAATTGGCCTTTTCTTTAAAAATAATTTTAAAATGTCGATACAGTAGCCCCTTTTTAAAAATATTTTTTATAGGTGTTGCTATCTGTTTTGTGTAGCGTGGTAAAGCAAGTCAGTGCATTCATTGGGTGGTATCAGAGAGTTACAAGGGTCTGTAAATGCAATGAAAACATTTGGCCACAGCAAATCATTTATATTAAACATGTAATATTTACTTTTGAATACTTCAGTACAAAGGATGTATTGATTCATTTAAGTGATATATGTGTACACATAGGCCTATACACATCAAAACAGGGCTACATTTGATTTAATTAAAAGGTATAATATGTGGTCAGTGGCGGCTGGTGGAAAATATTTTTGGTGGGGCTGTTGATATAGTGAGTAAAAACCTTTTTTTGGGAGAAATTACCCCTTAAATTGGGACTTCTGGTGATGTAATGGCCCCATAAAATCGTGGTTCTAGGGCCAGGAACAACCAGGCTGAGTCGGGCTGAGTATGCTAAACTAACTGCGGTCAAGCCAGCCTCCACTCGGGAAAACCTAGTCAAGCCAGCCCTCACGTGATATTGCGGTGCGCGAATATCCTATACATTACGGTAGAGTCAAAAAAAATCATCCCCCTGTGTTTAGATGAGAATAAAACTAAAACTGTCCAGTATCAGAGACTCATTTCACTTCAGGGTGATAGCAGGACATCCCATCTAGTCACTCAGAAAAAATCAGGACATTCTGATGTAGAGTTTCAAAATAAAAGACCTTTGAAATCTCGAGTCTATTGTATGAGCTATCATCCCTGTTTTTAGATGAGAATAAAACCAAAACTATCCAGTATCATAGATCCATCTCACTCCAGGGTGATAGCAGGACACCCCATGTCGTCACTCAGAAAAAGTCAGGACATTCTGATGTAGAGTTTCAAAATAAAAGATGAAGTCTCATATATGAGCTATCATCCCTGTCCCCAAAGGTCTTTTATTTTTGAAACTGTACATCAGAATGTCCTGATTTTTTCTGAGTGACTACATGGGGTGTCCTGCTATCACCCTGGAGTGAGATGGATCTATGATACGGACAGTTTTTGTTTTATTCTCATCTAAAAACAGGGATGATAGCTCATATATGAGACTTCAAAGGTCTTTTATTTTGAAACTGTACATCAGAATGTCCTGATTTTTTCTGAGTGACTAGATGGGGTGTCCTGCTATCACCCTGGAGTGAGATGGATCTATGATACGGACAGTTTTTGTTTTATTCTCATCTAAAAACAGGGATGATAGCTCATATATGAGACTTCAAAGGTCTTTTATTTTGAAACTGTACATCAGAATGTCCTGATTTTTTCTGAGTGACTAGATGGGATGTCCTGCTATCACCCTGAAGTGAAATGAGTCTTTGATACGGGACAGTTTTTGTTTTATTCTCATCTAAACACAGAGGGAGGATTTTTTTGTACTCTACCGTAATGCATAGGATATTCGCGCACCGCAATATCACGTGAGGGCTGGCTTGACTAGGTTTTTCCGAGTGGAGGCTGGCTTGACCGCAGTCTAAACTAGAGAGAGAATCGCTGTCAAGGGGGCTACAACTACAACAAGATGAACATATTTGCCCGTGATTTAATTGTAATACACGTTTCAAAATGATGCCGAAGTAACAACATACTGATACCGGATAGTAAAAACCATGAATTAAGGCTTTGACAAGTCTGCAGACAGACGGCAGGCGAAAAACCTTTTAAAATGCGTGTTTTCTAATGGAGATTTGGCTAAGCTAACGTTGTAAATGCTCCGACCTTCCACACTCACAACAACGGCCTATACAGACATAAATAAACCAGCGACTGTATTCGCCATGACACAGACAGTATGTGGTTTGTACTTGTTTAACTTTTGTTTAGTTTCTGAACAGATATGAAGAGCTGTGAGCTCTGAGTGCTAAGAGCTAACAGCTGTGTTGTTTTTCTGGGGAGCTCATTGAAGATGACGTCACGGCTCCCCCTAAACTGCGTTACTATAGAGATACTACCCCAGTTCCTCACGAGTCTAAAAAACAACTCACGTCAACGCACGTAAGCAACGTGGGCGCCGAGTGAGCGCCCTCGTGACCAAAATATTTTACGGCGCTGATTGGCTGAAATTATGTTTCGGCGGCACAGTTTACTATTGAGACTTTTGCAACGTGCTGGTTGCTGCTGTTTGGCTCGGGGGCAGCGCCCCGTAATGATAAACTAATGCCAAGGGCAAGGCCAGGCAGGAAACATGTGACTTATCAGTAACTTTAGACATCGTAACACAATTTTAAACAAGATTTTATTGTAGATTATACATTTTACTGATACCAATTGTATGATATTTACCTTGTTCATTCAAAATAAAAAATATAAAATATATATATTTTGGAAATATTTTTTTTTGAAATATTTTGTTTTTAATTTAATATATTTTTTATATATTTTTTTGTATGTGGGAAGAGGTGGGGCGGCGCCCCTAGCGACCCTATGGGCCGGCCGCCACTGTGGTAAACTGAAGAGCCGTTTGGGAGCCGACAGAGCCGGCTCTTCTTGGTGAGCCGAGCCAAATGATCCGGCTCACCAAGAAGAGCCGGAATTCCCATCACTAGTGCGGACTAGTGCCCACTGCCCACCAGCCACGCCCCGACACATGGGGTCACACAGGCCAATCACAAAGCTTTGATGCGTTCAAGTGCATTATTCTGGCACAGGAAGATTATGTTATAGGACATTAACGATAAAACAGAATATTGTTGTTCTATTTTTAGACACATCTCCTGATCAACTGGGAATCTCCCCGCGATCGACCGCGATCGACTGGTTGGGCACCCCTGGTTTAATGGAATGTATATCAGTGTATTAAAGTCAATACTTCATTCATTTAAACCAATATATTTCTTGATTCTTTGTACAGTATGAAAAATAGAGTCTTTATACCTGAGCTCAAGTTCACTGCTGTGAGGAGTCCAGTTCTGTCTCTCACTCTCTGGTCCAGCCTGTCTGCATCACCTGGACACCTTAAACAAACAGATATATGTAAAGTACCATGTGTACAAACAATATAACTGATTCTCTTCTGTTGAACATGTTGGATTGTGTATTGTCCGAGTCAGGGTCCTTTTTATTTTACTGTAACTTTGGAAGTTGTGTTACCAATGCTTACTGTTTATTTGATACCCATTTGGTAATGCAATTAATAAAAACAACAAGGTTTGGGTTCTTTCTTCAGATGACTGTGACGTTAACGTGTAAGCTCAATAATGAACTCCAGATCAACCAACCATATTGTAATATCTAAGTAATCATCTTGAAATATGACATTAATAATTGTAATATACACACATCTTATTGTGAGGTTGATTTCACATACACTACTTCGACATTAGCTTGTCTACATACTTGAGCACAGCCAATCTAAATTAACCTTAGCGATGCATACAGTTTCTACCTACATAATAAAATATCTCTCTAATTTACAAGGATGACCTTATTTTATCAACCTCAAACAGAAGCCTTTTGTTGTACAGTATTATCCCACTTAACGCTTAACACTTGTCTATTTCGTTTTAACCTTTATATATAGTCTATGATTTTAACTTGGAGGATACTATTCGCATCGTTAGTACCGATGTAGCTACCACTCGCTTACACGCTAACCCAAGCCTTAACATTAATTACGTAGCTGATTAAAATAATTAACACATAAATAAAGTACTCGAATTTCACCTACCGCATTAATGCACCGTCTGTTTTAACCGCAGAGCGAGTCACAATAGTCCGATATATAAGCATGAAGAACAAACAACCACGGCCGGATGTTGAGTTCAGAATTCCAGAAAAGACGGACAACTTTATTATTATCTGCTGCTCAGATCATATTAGATTACTTTGTTATCCGTGGTGCGAAACCCCCATACAGAATGTGTGTGACTGTGTGAGCCTGTCCCTACCCCCTCCTCCCCCATTCATGCCATCTTGTCAGTAGATAGAGGGGAGATGGAGTTTAAAAACAGTCACCTTACACTTGTATTGTCATCTGTAAAACACAGTGTCTGTAAAGTTGGGGGAGACTGTGTGAAAACTTCAAAATTAGAAAATAAAATACTTTGCCTGAATACATTTTCTTTAAAGGCACTTATGATTTGAACGCTATTTCAGTGAAACAATCCAGTTTTGTTAACATCAATGCTTTTTTCTCTTTTCTTGTGTTACTAAGATACTTTTAGATACACTTTGATGTATGCAACACTTAACAACTGGTAGAATATGAAGGAATTTGTAAGGAATTCGGTTTCTTTTAATGGCCGTTTTTTTAAAACACTTGTTCAGTTAAACAATATAGGTTTTTTTCTGACCTTACATATTTTTTGTTTCATTCCTTGGGTAACTCGGACTTGGACTCGGACTCGACTACGACTCTACTCTCCCTTGGTGACTCAGACTTGGACTTGGACTCGAAGAGTGGTGACTCGAGAGTGACTTGGACTCGTGAATTGGTGACTTGACTACAACACTGGTTTGCTTCATTAAAGGGTGTTAATGAATAAGTGTTCTCCATTGCCTTTTGTACACTTTAAGGTATCATTAAGGTAGGGTTAATGTTGCTCTCAAAGTGCACCAGATTGATGCTTTTAACTTCAATATTTTAAAAAAAATCTTCCCGGGGGAGTATGCCCCAGGATCCCCCAGAGGAGGTGACGACCCCCCTAAAGGATGTTCGGTCCATCCCCCACTTGTCAATGTGGTGGGTTTAGATGAGTTCCTTATTATGCTAAGGAATGGCAGTGAGTGTGAATAACAAATTGTTACACTTTTATGTTAAGTTTGTGAGAAAAAAAAAAGATGTTCCTTGTTGTGGTTGCCGCCCACAGTATTCTGTAAAGCAACTGTTTACAGCTGATTGTTTTGTTGTTATTGCAGAGAAGAATTATGCTTAAAAACACTGATTAGTAAATAAATTTAACAAATGCAAACCCTGGTTGCACACATTGTCATTTTGAAAGGTACATATGTATTTTCAATGATCATAATCCTAAAATATACTCAATACGGAAGAAGTGATCCTTGCATTTTTACCCCATGGAGTAAAATTAATAATGCCTGTCAAGAAAATTAGCCTAACAGGTATAGTGAGGAATTGAAAATTCCATAATGTGCACGAAAAGATTGACCTGACGAAAGATTGTGGTCGTGATTTTTTGGGCATTAATTACCTCCATTTCTTGAAACAAACTTAATTGAAATAGTCTGTATCGATATTTGCCACTATTACACATTTGGGAAATGTGAACACAGAGTACTGTCAGCTTTGAGAGTGATAGTTGTTAAATGTTTAGCTATAAAATGCCCTGTCAGAAAAATTTGAATCACCAACTGTAGGAAGATATGGATTCACAACTCTGGACACCAAGCCCCCAGGACTTTGGCTGGATTCGAAATGACACACATATTCAGGGTTCTTACACCTTTTCCAAAGTCAAATTCAAGCACTTTTCAAGGTGCATTTTCAAGGTGCATTTTCAAGCATCTTACAGCTGTACATATTTATATACACATAATCATACTAAAATAATTATTTCCCTTCCTCACATTAAATCAGATGTTTTTTATGCTATAAACTATAAACAACCAATTTCATAATAGCATTCTACACAAGGATGACAAATTAAAGAAAAGAAAACTAAGTTTAATATTTCAAAATGAGTGACCTGAGTGATCTGTAAGTAGACTGGGAATCCCATATAACCTGGCTGAGCCAATATAAAACAATCAGCCAAATAACTTTTCAATACATTATTGATTACTATTGTTGAAGTACTTTTAGGTTGGCAGTAAACATAAGTCAGAGGTAAATGTTGTACTTTTCCTCCACTACATGTATTTAACACCTTTAGTTACTTTACAGATGTGAATGATGTGAAATATCCTCGAGTGTTAAATCAGACTTTAGTTCCACCTGTAGTAAATCCACAAGCTACCCTGCAGTATACAAAGTCATTCAAACTAGCTGCACCTTTACCAGCTTTGAGAACACTTTCATGATCAATCATTATAAAACATATCATATCTATTATTCTGAAATGGACCAATCTGCACAATGACTACTTTTACTGTCGCTACTTTCACTATATTTTGATGATAATACTTTTCTACTTTCACTTGAGGAACATTTTGAATGCAGGACTTTTACTGTAACAGAGTATTCCTACACTCTGGTACTTCTACTTTTACTGAAGTACAACATCTGAGTACTTCTACTTTCACTACAAGATCTGAGTACTTATACTTTTACTCAAGTACAATATCTGAGTACTTATTCCACATCTGGTAGCGTATTAGCGGGAATTGTAGCCGCAAAATCACGCAGAGCTGCATAGAAATAGACTCACACTGGTAACAAGTGGAAAATAATATTTACAAATATGTACAATGATTTGTAGGTAATGTTGACTACTCAAGACACCTGACTTATACATCTTCAAAGGAAGACTGTGTTTATTCTACAATTACATGGGATTAAAGCTAAATGTAGTTTTACTTGCATAATACTTCAAGATTTTATATAAAAGCCTGTTTCTAAAAGTATCAACCATAGCGACGCGGTCAAATCCTCAGTTTATAATTTATAACAACATACTAACAAGCACCTGAGGTGTACCCCCCTTGTGTATTAGTTTCCTGTTAACTACCTGTGCCTTCCCGGTCAACATTGAGCGTTCCCTTATAACTGATTGTAAATCCAGAATACATATATTATCACCTAATGTTGTGTTTCAGTGTTTTATCAACTCAAATTATTGTGAATAATACCAGTTTTTAACTTCCATTTGCTATTTATGGCCAGATATTGTCCCATCATGCCCACCCACCAACGCCACCTTGTATATTTATATATATATATATATATATATATATTAGATTATCTGTGCTATTTTCCGCGTATTCCAGCTTTTTCCCCCCAAAGTTAACGGCTAGTCGAAGTTTGAGTATTTATTTGATAGCACTAGTGTGTACATGCGATTTATACTCACATCAGCTTTAAGGGAGATGCCATCCTCCTTGAAGTGGGCAATTCGGCATAGATAATGCGGATGGCCTTGTAGTCAGCAGGGTCCCCCTCTGGCTGCTGCCCTCTGGCTGCTGCCCACTGGCAGAGGTGTTAACCGAGGCATAGATCACCACAGTATCATCCGTCTGAGAACATACTAAAGCTTTAGACAGTGGATAGCATGGGGATGACATAGTTGTGCTGTATACTCATACTGCAAAAGCTTCCCTTATATCAGCTTTTGGAGCAGTCTCATGTTGACTGAGTGGTTGATGGAGGCATAGGTGATGATGTCATCAGGTTCATCCTGCAGGTGTGGAAGGTAGGATTATAGAAACGTTAAAAACAGGTCCTCTGTAACGTTACTCTAATCAGTTGAAACTTGACATTTATTGATCTTGCCTACTCATGGAGGAATATTTCATGTTCTACTGGAGTTACTAATATGAAATGACTGATATTATTTGACTGATATGACTGGTACTTTTCTCTAACCTTGTCTGTGCTGGTTGGTGGGTTGGGCTGGTTCCCTGTGGTGTTGGTAACATTGCCTGCACTGTAAAAAAAAGACTCGTAAAACAACTGTCAAAGTACTGGCAGCGGCGGCTGCCAAACAAAACCCCTTAAATTAAAGTAAAATACTTTAACTGAAATAAAGTGAATAAGCCATTAATTTACGGGAATTGTCCTTAAAGATTTTACACACACACACACACACACACACACACACACACACACACACACACACACACACACACACACACACACACACACACACACACACACACACACACACACACACACACACACACACACACACACACACACACACACACACACACACACACACACACACACACACACACACACACACACACACACACACACACTCAAATGACACTGAATTGACTGGCAGGCTCCCAGGTGTCTTCCCATTTTCTCCAACTGAAAAACACAATGAATAAAAACAACCATAAGATCATTGCATGTGCCACAAGATAATTTCATATGCATGGGTTATCATAAAACAACAAATTACTGAGGGTCAGTTTTGTAGAAGCCTGATAGTAAACTAGTTATGAAGTAATACATTTATTTATAACGCACAGTCTAAAAAAAAGCTAACCAAAGAGCTGTGTTCTCACCTTGATGCGCAAGGCAGCCAGCAGACCATTACCTCCTCTCTTCCCTACAGACGGGCACACAAACAGACAAAAACAAGTGTTAGCCATATCAGCGACTACGGGTAAATGCATTGCTGCTTCATGCTCTGTCAGTTTCAACATCTTACCTTCTCTACCCTTCTGTCTTTTATTCCGTTGTAGTTGAATATCTGCTGCCTTGAGCATTTTCTGCAGCCTGAAATGGTGCAAATAAGAAGTTATAAACAAATGAAGAAAAGGTTTGGACATCCTCCAGACGAATATTTGATTAATGACTTTCATATAGGAAGAGAACATTAGCTAATCTGCAATGTGGCCTATTTGTGTCCAACTTCCTTTTTGTTTTATTTCATGAAACATCATTTCTAACCACCTTATAAAAAAAGACAAGTCATTGAGCAAACCTTTATGGTTTTTTATGGTTATTAGAAAGAGAGGGATTATGGAAACCTGGATCTGATATCTTGTGTGCAAAAGGACTTGCGCGTGAATGGGAGAATAGTATACAGCTATTTATTTGTTCAGTAGGATGTACCACAAAAACAAAACATACCCTTATTCTTCTTCTTCATCCCTTCACCTGTGGTACTGCTACACCCATTTGCTACAGAGGTAGCAAGTTGTCCTAGTGTTGGAGAGGAGGAGCGCTCTGTGGGCAAACCTGTGACAGATGTGAGAAAGTTAAATGAGTGACGGTAGAGACTGGGGCATAGATAGCATCACAACCTCTGTGGGCTATAGATTATTTTTGCCCTTCATGTTCCTGATCTACTGACTTCAAATATGGAGTATGTCAAAATGTATTATGTAACTTAAATAACTTTCATAATATTTGTTGTTAGCGTCCAGCTGTGACTTTATGACAAATCACACCCTATTTATGGAAAGACGGTTTCCCTAAGATATCTGTGAATTGTGTTGTATTTGTTTTTCTGTTGTATATGTAAAATGACCTTGGGTTCCTTGAAAGGTGCATTTAAATGACAAGTGCTATTATTATAAACCATGATGCCAGAGGGCAAATAACACTCAACACTCAACACTCATTCTTTAAAATGTAATGAATCACACAAACAAAACACTAACCCTTCTTCCTCTTCCCTGGCTGGGACGCAGCCGATGGTGTAAGGAGTGAATAGGTGCTTGCAGCTGGGACAGGGATGAGTGTCAGGGTGTACATCTCCTCGGATAGGTTTCCTACATAGAAGTAGAAAGAGTAGAATGGATGTACGCCACCTTCTTCAATGTACAGAACCTCCTATTTTACTGGAATTCGCGATTAACTATGCTGTGCTACTTACCAGAGGACTTGGTGGGGGTGTCTGCGGTGGCAATGGCGACTTCTGAAAAAGAAAAGGTTACAATTTGTAAAACATACAAATTACTGTTAAAAGTGACAATGACTTTGAAGCTTACAAAAATAACACAAGTTTATATTGCATCAAGTACAACCACTCAATGCACCATGCAAACATAATTTTACCACAGAAAAAGGACACATTGGTCTCTAACCCCACTGGATCTAGAGAAGGCCTTTCATGTTGTTATGGCAATGGATGGCCACTGTAGGTTTTTGTACACGCTTATAAAGGGAGAGGTACTCAGTTGGTTGCAATTTAGAAACCTCACTATTACACAGTGTACCTTTCAATTACATTGAATTAAATTCAGCGATGATTCGCTAAAGTTAAATAAACATAACTTATCCCTGTGTCTACAGTAGTTGTATTGAGAGGGAGCAGACACACTGATGAAAATGTCTATTTCAAATGTAAGTTGAATTGGATAAATGATTAAATAGTGCAAATGTATTTAGCTGTGTTCTGACACAGTGCTTTAAAACTTGAATGTACATATAGTCACATTTTTTGGGGGGGCACACAGTTCATGCAGGTCATGACATTTGCATAATGTGCACCAGATCAAAGCCCATTTCTACCTATGGCTTTGAGCAGCAGATTTGTATTACGTAATTATGATCAGATATGGTCAGATGTTACATTTCTGTATCAAATGTAAATATTTTTTCCAAATCCAGAATGAACAAGTACAGGGCTGTTATTAATTATGCATGCAGGCCAACAAAAAAAAAGTCCATCACATACCACCAATGCAGCTTGATCCCTCAGGTGGGATGAAGTTTTATTCTTTTTTTGTGCCTGGACCCAGGTGTTTGCTTTCGTATCAAACTTGTCCATTCGTTTGCGGGGCTGAACCGCCTTGCAGAATTTGCAAGTTTTGCATGCCACATTCAGTGACATGCAGCAGCTTGAGCAATGCCTCGAAGTGGAACCTGGCATTCTTTTGGAGATAAAGACAAATAAAAGACAAGGTCATTTAAAACTGGGTTTCAAATTCAGAATGCAATCAAATACAAATATTGACTAATTTTCCTTTGTCTAGTCTGTGACTGTAAGTCCCTCCCCAAGCTACAACAAAAACGGTATCCTGTTTAGAATAGAATAAAAACACTTGCATTTTTATTTAATTTGAGTAAATTAATTTAGTATCAATGCAATAATGGCCCCTTACTTAGTTTTAGTACAATTTCAAAGCAAAGCTAAAATTCAGTGGTAAAATATTATGTCATCGAAACGTAAGGTTACACAACTTCTACTATCTCACAAGCTTGACCATGACATTGCACTGTAAAAGCACTATCTTGAATTTGACGAAAATATATGATAATGTTAATCTGTTGAAATCCTATATATAAAATTGTTTTTATAATATAATCTAGAATTATAGCAGCACTACAGTATAATACACTGCAACGTCGTCTACTGTGTTACCAGCTCGAATAAGACCATTTTAAATGTCCCTGTAAGTTTTGCATAACAAAGAGATAAATATATGACACTGTTAGTCGATTGTAATGCTATATATAAATCGTGAAAAGTTTAAGTTCTTACCTGTGGGCACAACTACGTGTGTGTGTGTGTGTGTGTGTGTGTGTGTGTGTGTGTGTGTGTGTGTGTGTGTGTGTGTGTGTGTGTGTGTGTGTGTGTGTGTGTGTGTGTGTGTGTGTGTGTGTGTGTGTGTGTGTGTGTGTGTGTGTGTGTGTGTGTGTGTGTGTGTACAAACAAGAAAGTGGTAAAGAGACAGAGATGAAGATGGTGTAAAAATGGGGAGAAGACAGGAAGAAATGTAGGGAATATAGCTCTGAGGAGGGAGAAGAGAAGAAATTAAAAAAGGCTCTTAAAAGTGCTGTTTGATCTTGCTTTGGTTTGGTATCTGTTGAAAGAAAAAAATACAGTGAACACTTTAGAATGCATGACAATTTACAATCTCACATATCATCAACAAGCTTTAACATTGGGTGTAATTTACGAGTTAAAGCATTAATCAATCAGGGGCGGACTGGAACAAGGACAGCTCTGAACGTTTTGTCCTAAATAGGACCACAACAATCAGCGTGCAGTAACAGTCTGTAGATGGTTGTCATGACATTTCTTCACAATACTATTAGTTGCCACTGTATGCAAGTATGACAGCCACAATAGGCATTTTTCCAAGCTTTGTATATACAGTGCCAAAAGTATTTAACTCAACATTTTCTGACATTAACTTTGTTTCCAACACAGCATTTACATTTTTAGCAGTTATGTTTTGGTGTACTTCTAAAGGTAATTATTCTAAAGGTTCTTATTATACATCCATGGTCTGTAGTTCGTTTATAGCCTAACGTTAGCATTTTGCTTCTGGCCATTAGATTTATGATTCGAAAATTATAAAAGTAGGGTAGATATGTGGAGATTATCCGGCTGAACAAAAGGTGCATTTATCAAGCAGGTTCGTTTTCCACAGATCTTATTTCGAGCTATTTTCCAAAATCCTATGGAGAAATCCCATTGACTCTGAGACGAGGGAACCAATAGTTGTAAAACTGTCTTGTGAGCTCGTGGCAGAACCATGAAACCAAAAAAACAAAAATATACAAACTCATTTCCGGGTTGTCGGACTCACCACTGCACTATATCTCCGGTCAAGTAAAGCTAATATGTGTTTAGCTAGCTCGTGCTTTAAAAAGATATGTAACTACAACTGATTTACTTGCAATAAACATTAAAATATTGGAGGCGTGCGGTGCAGCACATTACCTGCTTTGCTTGGCGAAGTCAGACAGAGAGGAGGTTGTTGCCGATGTCCGGTGCGTTCATGGTCATCGGATAGTAATCGGTAGCATGGTGTTCACTTACTACGCGACCGCACAATGTAACGTACAGTAATTCCACAACCACATAAATGGATTAACATCGATTTAGCTGGGGCAACAAAAATAAATAAATGAATGAATCTACTGGTTTCATCATTTGAACCAAAAGTGGTGCATTTTGCACTATGTTTTATCTCTCTTTATTTATTTTCTTATTATGTCCAATTTATATTATGTTGCACTGTTGGAGGAGCTCGGGATCTAAGATTTAAAATGCCAAAATTACACTGTAGCTAGCATCTGATAACAAAAACCCTTGACCCTTGAACCCTAGTGGTGTTTATTTTTCACGGAGTTCAGTTGCTAAGCGATCACACAACGTCACGTCCGGTATTTCCACAACAACACAAATGGATTAACATTGTAGCCTTTGTTTCTGCTAAAAGAGGTGTCGACCAGCTAGGGCCACAAGAAAATCGGCGAAATCGAGTGTGACGATTAGTAGACCATTTGCTTGGCACTTCCGGGTATTTCTCCCTGTTAACAATACCGTGTAACTGTCACGCTTGAAGGGGATTAACATCGATGTAATACATGAATGTAGCCTTTGTTTCTGCTGAAAGAGGTGTCGACCAGCTAGGGCCACAAGAACATCGGCGAAATCGAGTGTGAGGATTAAAAAATAAATAAAAAACATCTAATTTTGACAATAAAAACCGACCAATAGGCGCGGTAGAGCCTTTGCTTGGCACTTCCGGGTATTTCTCCACTGGTTAACATGGGTTAACAATACCGTGTAACTGTCACGTTTTGAAGGGACAAAACCGTGACATATTCACGTCTCCCAGCATGGTAAATCGTCACATGTTCACCTCTTGCCGTGATACCGGGTTGGTTTTGACCCTTATTAAAAGAAAAACATACATTCTTGTTCTCAGGAGGGGACATTGACAGAGGAGTAGGCCTACTGGAAAAGTACACAGTAGGCCTAAGTACTTCATAGTACTTGTGGGGGTAGTTTCACTAGTACTGAGTCCAACAGGATCAATCCCACGAAGAACTAATGGCAACAAAAAAGAATTCCCTTATGAAACTTAGCAGAAGTGGCTTGATTTTGTTCTCAGCAGTGGACTTTGACAGAGGATTTCTCAAAAAATACACAGTAAAAGTACTTCAATGTATTGTAAGTAGTAGGCTAATACAAAGTCAAACAGTATCAATTTCATTAAGAAGTAATGGTAAAATTATATTTGTATCATTCATCAAAGATAGCAGAAAACATGCATTATGGAGGGGACTATGACAAGAGGATTACTCACAAAGTACACAGTAGAAGTACTTCATTTTATTTCTGGTAGAAGTCAAACTAGTCCAACAGTGTCAGTTTCCTTAAGAACGTGTGGTAACAAATATTTGTATCACTCGTCAAATATAGCAGGAATAATGAAGAGCAGCTGATTTGAAAAAGCAAACTCGAGAGACGGCTGAGTGACCCCCCCAAGGGTCGGACTCGGACCCTCTCTTGGAACTTCCGGGTATTTCTCCACTGGTTAACATGGGTTAACAATACCGTGTAACTGTCACGTTTTGAAGGTACAAAACCGTGACATATTCACGTCTCCCAGCATGGTAAAACGTCACATGTTCACCTCTTGCCGTGATACCGGGTTGCTTATCATCCCCTGTTGTGCCATATCCTTATCAGAGCTATATCTGGTTTACCATTGACCGATCATGACCAAGTAAGATATTAACAGGGACACATTAAAGGGCTTATCAGCCGCTATTGGGCAACATTTGCACAAACAAGTCATAAAAGATAAGGGGGGTTCAAAGGTGACCGAGTAAAATATTAACAGGGTCACATCAAAGGGGCTTATCTGCCGCTATAGGGCAATGTTCGCACAAACAAGTCATAAAAGATAAGGAAGTCAAAGGTCAGAATAGATAAGAGGGTCAAAGGTCTGATTTCAGAGTGACAGGTGACACGTCAAAGGGATTTTTGCCGGGGTTTGGGGGCGGGACTTCCGGTTTGGGAGGCGGGACTTCCGGTTTTAGGATCATAAATCATTCCTTATCAGGGTCATTAATCAAAATCGGACACAAACCTACGTCTTATAACTACTGATAGGGTTAGACGTTAGGAGCTGATTTTTGGATTATCCGACCGCAACCCTTGTCCTGGAAATAGTTTCTACCGTATAAATTGTGCAACAGTACAGTAGGCCCACACAAACTGCAGAATACCGGGGTTTTGGGAACACTCAAAATTACTTAAAATGATTTAATTCCCATTTAACCTGTTAAGGGGCTTTCCCCCACCGTTTTTTTTCTCACGAAACTGTGTCTCAGGGCTTCTTAAAATGTAATGAACTATTCATGCGTCCTACTCATTTAACGGGAAGAAACTCAGCTAACTCATGATATGAAACATGTTCACCGAAACAAAACACAAGTCTCACAAGAAGCGTCTAAATGAGCCCTGAGCGAAAAAATGCTAACGCACCCTATAAATCAATCGATATACTGGATATGCACAAACAAGCTTAGCTAACAAGCTGAGATTCCACAGATTCTAGAAATATAAATATCATCACTGAGCGATCAGAACTCGCGAAAGGGGAAGCAAATACAGACATCACACGACGTAGCTTTAGGTAGCAAAACACGGAGATATGCTCACCTTTTGCTGTTATTCTGATCAAAAACTAGAAAAACGCGATTGAAAGTTAATCCATAGGTTATTCCAATGTGTCTGTGACTTTGAAAAAAATATTGATAATCCATAATTCCATTTTTATGTCAAAAACGGAGTTTTCTGAGCTGCTAATGATAGCTTCAGAGTGTATGAAAGCTTCCTGTTTTGTCTCCTTGGATACGAGTCCAAACAACTCACAGACTGCATCGGGGGCTGACGTAGGCGTCCTGTGACCATCAGATTTGACTACGCTGATTGGCTGAAATTATGTTTTGGCGGGATAATTTAAAGATAGCAACAGTTGGCTTCTGCTGCACTTGCTGCACTCTCGCCCAGACGAGAGAGGGCAGGGGCGGACTGGGACTACAAATCATCCCGGGACTCTCGACCGGCCCACCGCGGTACCGCAAGTAAATACTGCTAGTAAATTGTCGATGGGGGGACGGGGGACGGGGGGGTGCTAGTGACTTACCGCAGAGGTATACATTAAGGGTGATATGCCACTGGCCCTCTGGGCCGGTGGACTTATATTATCACTGGCTCCACCATTGTAACCACTGGCCCGGAGCATTCGTCCAAAATAGAATCGACTAATAATGAAGAAAATTAACACATTTGTTGCAATAGTCATTTATGCAACTACATTACTACTTGTACTACATTTGAATCATCAGTTCTTCCTCATTTTCCTCAATTGTTCATATTTGGTTTATTAAAATAATGATATTGTGGTCATTGTTAAAAAATGTCTGCTATTATTATGAGTATTATTATTTGTATAATGCACTTTCTGCCTTCCTGTCATTAGGAGTTAGACATTTAATGGCTATGTAATTGATTTGATTAGAGTCTTCATTATCCTAAACTGTTGGGAAATTTCACCAATACCTTTATATTGTCTACACTTCACTTACTTGTCAGCATATAGGTCGGCATTGATGTACAGAGCCGACAGAAGACCTTGTTTATATTGGCATCATGTTGAGAGGTGCAGCCAGTGACGCATCCTAAAACCAGGAAGTAAGCTGCTGGTTCCCTTGACAAAAAGCAATGGGATTTCTCCACAGGGTTTTGGAAAATAGCTGGAAATAAGGTCTGTGGAAAACAAACCTGTTTGATAAATGCACGTTTTGTTCAGCCGGATAATCTCCACATGTCTACCCTAGTGATGGCAAAATGAAGCTTTGAATGAAGCGTCGAACCACTTGGACAATTTTGTCGGAAATAGGTTCATTTCTCGAAGCTTCAGTTACAGCGACCTGAGTAGTAAGATTCATCCCGCTTTCATCTCATTAGTATGCATAGAGGGTGACAGGTGCTGTGACAGGTCACACCTCTACCTACTTATGCTAATGAGCTAAGTCCCGCCTCCCTTTGTTCGAGGTGTGAGATCTCAAGTAGGTGTGATATCCTAAGTAGGTGTGAGATCCGTCGATAGGAGGGGGGTGATGTGTATTCACAGGTGTGAAAAGCCCCCACTGTTGCGCCTTATGGTGTATCATAAAAAATGTTTCAATCACATTAGTATGCATAAAAAGTGACAGGTGGGCCCGCCCCCAAGTCTATTAAAACAAAATGCCGCTTCCATCACATTAGTATGCATAAAAGTGACAGAAGGGCCCGCCCCAATTATGTGATGTCAGAAGACCGAGGGGGTGGAGTGAGATAAAAAAAAAAGAACCCCGTGCAGATAAAAAGCCAGTCATTTCCAATCATCAAGTCATCTTTCCAAAAAGAAAAAATGGCCAAGAGACGCCTCGATATGGGTTTAATCAGCGAGACGCCTGTGACAACTTACCGCCATCCGTCCGGAGCGCCAATCAAGAAACGGATGCAGTATCTGTGCCGGGTTCAAACACCTCCGGTCGAAGATCTTGAAGAGAAATGGCTTCTGGAAAATGAACATGTTTGGGGATACGTATTCAACTATATGGCGAATGAACTGCATTTCTACAATCTGAAGAATGGAGAAACGTATGGACCCCACAGTGTTAAAGCGACGTTGACCTCAACAGATTGGGCTGTGTTAACTCTGGTGTCTTCCAGAGATCTCCACGCAACCATTGTATCGGAAGAAGTAGTGCATCAAGAAAATACTGTGAAACCAGCGGTGTACAAGATATTTGCAACAAAAAGCAAAGAAACGCAAACAAAAAGCGAGATCAGAGAAGAGTTTTCACCGTTACCCCTCAATGTGGAGGAAGAAGAAGGAAAAGAGTCCTGACAAGCACCGTCTGGGAAACTAAAAGCGGACCATCTGGACGATGGTATTACCGCGCAAGCCATTTGCTGACGCAGGGGGGAGGGGTTCTCTCTAAAACACAGTGTCCTGCCATCTCTCTCTGTTTCTGCTGATGTGTAAAATATACAAAATAACGTTTTATATACTTACTCTCTTGTTAAAAGGTGATGAAGTTTGTAGCGTAAGCCAGCCATCAGTGTTCTAGTTTTAAGGATCGAAGGATCCAATGTATTTTTAAATGGAGCAGAAATAGAACTAGTCTCCCAGTGCAAGTATCTTGAACAGAGAGTGTCATATTGGACTCGCACTTGACTTTTTAAGAAACATATCCGGAAAGTATCCAATACCATGAAATTCAACTTGCAACATTTTAAAACAAATTAGACCTTTTTCTTAACTGTCAATGCTGCAAAGTCATACCTCCACTGTATGATTCTATCCCACATTGAATACTGTTTTACAAACTGGTCGTTTGCTTGTGCCACACACCTGAAACCCATAGAACAGCTGTTCAAGAGAGCTATCCAGGTGTTTGACAGAAAGCCACAGTCATACCAGCACTGTACCATCCTTGAATATGCTGCTCATGCTCTTTCTGCATATCGTGTATTTATTTTTGCTGTATGTATATATATAAATGTCATGTTCTTATATGCTGTATGTGACGGGACTATAGATGGAAATTAGCTCAAAGCTAAAATCAGGCTCATTTACACTTGTAAGCATTATATTTGTTTTAAAGTGTTCATCAATGTGCACTACGGTAGCCCTGAAGAAAATTAAACATTAAAATATGTTATCGATGTCCCCATTCCCAGTTTGTTTTGGGAATAATTGCGATGTTTACTATGTTTTGGTAGCTCTTAACAAAACAGAATTTTCGTAAAAGACTGCGACTCTAAAAGGCAAGTTTGTGATTTTAACACTGTTTCGATGAAACAATACATTATACAATATTACGACTTTTTGCCATATTTTTAACACAATCTTTTTTTTGTGGTTGTAGGGCTTCAATATATTTTGCATGTCATGCATAAACACGGTGTCATCTTTTCCTTGAAACTGACGTGCTGCCCGTTTTACAAAACAAGTTATTTTTCTGCTTCTTCATCCTCTGAATTTTCCTCCCCCCGTCCCTCTTCCTTCAGCCAGCACAACAAGAATCAAGGTGGATCTGTGAAATGAAACACCTCTTCCCAAAGCGTGACTTCCCTATTGAGAGCATGCGTCTAGGGCAGTAGGGTCTAAACCAATTGGCCAGATATACTAACATGCAGAACGTACGGTATGTTTGAAGACTAACCATTTATCCAGTTGAAGCTGTCTTTAAGATGTGACAATGCGCTCTGACTATCCCCCGTAAAATCGTGACAAAGTATTACTTATTCTTAAATTTGACCTCTTGCTGCTTGGTTGAAAATGATAGATGAAAAAATTACTTTAAAAAAAAAAGACTCAAACAGCGAGGGACATTATACTGGTGAAAAAACTCTCAACGACGATGTTCAGTAAACGATCAATCAAAACCGAAGGATCAGATGTATTTTTAAATGGAGCAGAAATATAACTAGTCTCCCAGTGCAAGTATCTTGAACAGAGAGTGTCATATTGGAACTCGCACTTGACTTTTTAAGAAACATATCCAGAAAGTATCCAATACCATTAAATTCAACTTGCAACATTTTAAACAAATTAGACCTTTTTCTTAACTGTCAATGCTGCAAAGTCATACCTCCACTGTATGATTCTATCCCACATTGAATACTGTTTTACAAACTGGTCGTTTGCTTGTGCCACACACCTGAAACCCATAGAACAGCTGTTCAAGAGAGCTATCCAGGTGTTTGACAGAAAGCCACAGTCATACCACCACTGTACCATCCTTGAAAATCACAATTTCTTGAGTTTTTGACATTTTTTATGTCTTTTAAAAGTATGTGTTTTTTAAAAATAATATTTACATGGGCTGGCCCCCCTCCCCTTGGGGGAATTCATCCACAGAAAACACACTGGACGCAGCACTAGGTCAGAAACCAGAGGAGACTGTGAAGTCCACCACAGACGGACCACCTTTGGACAAAATGTCCTCTCCATTAAAGGCAGCTCATTGTGGAATAGCCCCCCAACTGAGATACGGGATTGTCCCACTCTCAATAGTTTTAAAGGTCAACTTAAAGAATGGTTGAGCAACAAACAGACGTGTAATCACCGCTAAATAAATGCACTTTAACACAGGGGTATCTCCTCTTGCACTTTATGTAGCGCTTTTATCTTATCTTGCACTTTATATATCATAGCTGCTACATTGTACTGCCATGTGGTAAATGCTTGTATGCTGCTCATGCTCTTTCTGCATATCATGTATTTTATTTTTGCTGTCTATATATATGTATATATATATATATATATATATATATATATATATATATATATATATATATATATATATATATATATATATATATAAATGTCATGTTCTTATATGCTGTATGTGACGGGACTACAGATGGAAATTAGCTCAAAGCTAAAATCCGGCTCATTTACACTTGTAAGCATTATTTCTGTTTTAAAGTGTTCATCAATGTGCACTACGGTAGCCCTGAGGAAAATTAAACATTAAACTATGTTATCGATTTCCCCATTCCCAGTTTGTTTTGGGAATAATTGCGATGTTTACTATGTTTTGGTAGCTCTTAACAAAACAGAATTTTTGTAAAAGACTGCGACTCTAAAAGGCAAGTTTGTGATTTTAACACTGTTTCTATGAAACAATACATTATACAATATTACGACTTTTTGCCATATCTTTAACACAATATACTTGTACCTTTTTTTTTTTTGTGGTTGTAGGCCTTCTAGATATTTAGCATGTCATGCATAAACACGGTGTCATCTCTTCCTTGAAACTGACGTGCTTTACAAAACAAGTTATTTTTCTGCTTCTTCATCCTCTGAATTTTCCTCCCCCGTCCCTCTTCCCTCAGCCAGCACAACAAGAATCAAGGTGGATCTGTGAAATGAAACACCTCTTCCCAAAGCGTGACTTCCCTATTGAGAGCATGCGTCTAGGGCAGTAGGGTCTAAACCAATTGGCCAGATATACTAACATGCAGAACATACGGTATGTTTGAAGACTAACCATTTATCCAGTTCAAGCTGTGTTTAAGATGTGACATTGCGCTCTGACTATTTCTCGTAAAATGGTGACAAACTATTACTTATTCTTACATTTGACCTCTTGCTGCCTGGTTGAAATTGATAGAAGAAAAATAACTTTAAAAAAAAAAGACTCAAACAGTGAGGGACATTATACTGGTGAAAAAACTCTCAATTCTACAGATGACTCCCCCAATTCAACGCAATAAGTCCCTCCCTCCACTCAGCAAAGCATATAAAACTAAGGACCCCACTAAGACGACAGTTTGAAAACTAGCTATGGATCTGAGAAAAACCAAGTCTGATGTAGCCTACCCTTATTATCACCAGGATAACGTATATGGGCTTAATGAATGGAGGTTACAAAGTAGGGGAGAGGATGTTCCCGAAGAAGAGCTCTCCTCTATATCATATCCATGTAAGGTCTTTAGGACAAAAGAGGACTATGATAACATGACATATGAAGAATATCTTTCTTTAAAAGATAGTATTATAGATAACCTCTATAGAAACAATATATCTCATACCACTCACCAAGATCGCAAACGACATTTAGCAGATAAGAAAAGCAAAAGTAAAGAAAACCGAAGAAAAAGAAAAAGCAAAATGAAAAGGAGAAGAAAAATGAAAAGCAAACGCAGAATGCGAATGAAAAGAAAAGGGATCATAGGATGTAAAACGAAAAAGACAAAAAGAAGGAAGGTGAAAAGAAAAAGGAACAAAGTGCAGAAATGTCAACTAACTATAGAGGATGGTGTTGTAGACCCATTACCGAATCATAATAATCTTATAGATCAGCTACCGCTAACCGACTGTTGCGAATGTGTTGAACAAATACCAAAAGCAATGGCAGAGCTTTGCTTCAATATAATGAGAGAAAAAGCACGATACTACGGAATTGCCCAAATTGGCGACAGTGCCAGAGCATGTATTAAAAGACTGTTGGAGGATCTCTATTCTAGTGTCGGTTGCCATTACATCGAAGGATATGCCAAAACGTGTGACGACATAGACAAAGCTTTTGAAAACAATGATATGGTACCTGTCCTTACAGCTAAACAAATCCTAGGACAGGTATTCAACAGACCACAAGAAGCACAAGAAGCCCCAGAAAGGATTACATTCAGAGCTAATAATGGTGAAACCGAAGAACAAGCAAAGCAGATTATAATCGTTGCGGGTGAAAGGATAGAGAATTTGCAAGTGATGTTAATGCATTTATCTGATATAAAAAATGCATTTGTTTACTTCCAAGAGACCCCTAAACATCTACTTGGGCAATGTGAATTGAACGATAAACCGATCACTGTAAATGAAAGGCGGAGAGAAACAGCAGTGCAAATTGTTAAGTCTATTACCTTGTATGCACTACGACATTAACTTGGTAAAATGTAATATGTTTTTCTGAAAATGGGGTGAATGTTGTGTTTTCAATTAAACAACCAAAACAAATGAAAATGTGTTTTATTTTTGCTTTCATGTATAGTAATAGTATTGTAAACGAAACATTTAAAGTGGTCCTGGAATCTTCATTTTCCGAAACATTCTGTAACATTACCGAAGAAATGAAACAAACACCAAAAGTGTACCATGTGCTCTCATTGTATGCTCTGTTTGTAGATGTAATGCATCTTTGTGTCAAAAACAGCATACACATGAATATTTTGACTGAAGTGAAAAAACTCCATCATGATATTTCCATTAATCTGGGGAATTCTAGCTGGAGACGGTCCTGGGGATGTTACAATCAGTATAACTATTGAATTTGTGTGTGAAAAAATAAAAATGTAAATAGAAGATACAAAAAAAAAAAGTTTTTAGATTTTAAAAACTGTTGTCTTCATTATAGCAAGGGGAGGGTAACAGGGAAGATGTATGATACAAGTGTATTGAAACGTGTGTATTATACCCCCACAGAAACACAGAAACACAGAAACGCGGAAGCACAGAAGAACAAAAACACAGAAAAAACACTGAAACACTGAAACAACACAGAAACACTGAAAAAACAGAAACACCGAGACACAGAACCACAGAGACACCGAGACACAGAACCACAGAGACACAGAGACACAGAAAACACAGAAACACAAAAACACTGAAACACCGACACACAGAAACCCAGAAAACACAGAAACACAGAAACACAGAAAGACACAAACACAGGAAACACAGAAACACAAAATTGCAAAAACACAAAAACACAGAAAACACAGAAACACAAAAACACTGAAACACCGACACACAGAAACCCAGAAAACACAGAAACACAGAAAGACACAAACACAGGAAACACAGAAACACAAAATTGCAAAAACACAAAAACACAGAAAACACAGAAACACAAAAACACAGAAACACAAAAACACAAAAACACAAAAACACTGAAACACCGACACACAAACACCGAAAACATCTCGGTGTTTCTGTTTTTTCAGTGTTTCTGTGTTGTTTCAGTGTTTCAGTGTTTTTTCTGTGTTTTTGTGTTTCTGTGCTTCCGCGTTTCTGTGTTTCTGTGTTTCTGTGGGGGTATAATACACACGTTTCAATACACTTGTATCATACATCTTCCCTGTTACCCTCCCCTTGCTATAATGAAGACAACAGTTTTTAAAATGTAAAAACTTTTTTTTTTTGTATCTTCTATTTACATTTTTATTTTTTCACACACAAATTCAATAGTTATACTGATTGTAACATCCCCAGGACCGTCTCCAGCTAGAATTCCCCAGATTACTGGAAATATCATGATGGAGTTTTTTCACTTCAGTCAAAATATTCATGTGTATGCTGTTTTTGACACAAAGATGCATTACATCTACAAACAGAGCATACAATGAGAGCACATGGTACACTTTTGGTGTTTGTTTCATTTCTTCGGTAATGTTACAGAATGTTTCGGAAAATGAAGATTCCAGGACCACTTTAAATGTTTCGTTTACAATACTATTACTATACATGAAAGCAAAAATAAAACACATTTTCATTTGTTTTGGTTGTTTAATTGAAAACACAACATTCACCCCATTTTCAGAAAAACATATTACATTTTATCAAGTTAATGTCGTAGTGCATACAAGGTAATAGACTTAACAATTTGCACTGCTGTTTCTCTCCGCCTTTCATTTACAGTGATCGGTTTATCGTTCAATTCACATTGCCCAAGTAGATGTTTAGGGGTCTCTTGGAAGTAAACGAATGCATTTTTTATATCAGATAAATGCATTAACATCACTTGCAAATTCTCTATCCTTTCACCCGCAACGATTATAATCTGCTTTGCTTGTTCTTCGGTTTCACCATTATTAGCTCTGAATGTAATCCTTTCTGGGGCTTCTTGTGCTTCTTGTGGTCTGTTGAATACCTATCCTAGGATTTGTTTAGCTGTAAGGACAGGTACCATATCATTGTTTTCAAAAGCTTTGTCTATGTCGTCACACGTTTTGGCATATCCTTCGATGTAATGGCAACCGACACTAGAAT
Organism: Notothenia rossii; assembly: GCF_949606895.1. NCBI lineage: Eukaryota > Metazoa > Chordata > Actinopteri > Perciformes > Nototheniidae > Notothenia > Notothenia rossii. The sequence goes on along the minus strand of NC_136910.1, from coordinate 27,942,390 downwards.
AGAGATCCTCCAACAGTCTTTTAATACATGCTCTGGCACTGTCGCCAATTTGGGCAATTCCGTAGTATCGTGCTTTTTCTCTCATTATATTGAAGCAAAGCTCTGCCATTGCTTTTGGTATTTGTTCAACACATTCGCAACAGTCGGTTAGCGGTAGCTGATCTATAAGATTATTATGATTCGGTAATGGGTCTACAACACCATCCTCTATAGTTAGTTGACATTTCTGCACTTTGTTCCTTTTTCTTTTCACCTTCCTTCTTTTTGTCTTTTTCGTTTTACATCCTATGATCCCTTTTCTTTTCATTCGCATTCTGCGTTTGCTTTTCATTTTTCTTCTCCTTTTCATTTTGCTTTTTCTTTTTCTTCGGTTTTCTTTACTTTTGCTTTTCTTATCTGCTAAATGTCGTTTGCGATCTTGGTGAGTGGTATGAGATATATTGTTTCTATAGAGGTTATCTATAATACCATCTTTTAAAGAAAGATATTCTTCATATGTCATGTTATCATAGTCCTCTTTTGTCCTAAAGACCTTACATGGATATAATATAGAGGAGAGCTCTTCTTCGGGAACATCCTCTCCCCTACTTTGTAACATCCATTCATTAAGCCCATATACGTTATCCTGGTGATAATAAGGGTAGGCTACATCAGACTTGGTTTTTCTCAGATCCATAGCTAGTTTTCAAACTGTCGTCTTAGTGGGGTCCTTAGTTTTATATGCTTTGCTGAGTGGAGGGAGGGACTTATTGCGTTGAATTGGGGGAGTCATCTGTAGAATTGAGAGTTTTTTCAGCAGTATAATGTCCCTCACTGTTTGAGTCTTTTTTTTTTTAAAGTTATTTTTCATCTATCAATTTCAACCAGGCAGCAAGAGGTCAAATTTAAGAATAAGTAATAGTTTGTCACCATTTTACGAGAAATAGTCAGAGCGCAATGTCACATCTTAAACACAGCTTGAACTGGATAAATGGTTAGTCTTCAAACATACCATACGTTCTGCATGTTAGTATATCTGGCCAATTGGTTTAGACCCTACTGCCCTAGACGCATGCTCTCAATAGGGAAGTCACGCTTTGGGAAGAGGTGTTTCATTTCACAGATCCACCTTGATTCTTGTTGTGCTGGCTGAAGGAAGAGGGACGGGGGAGGAAAATTCAGAGGATGAAGAAGCAGAAAAATAACTTGTTTTGTAAAGCACGTCAGTTTCAAGGAAGAGATGACACCGTGTTTATGCATGACATGCTAAATATCTAGAAGCCCTACAACCACAAAAAAAAGGTACAAGTATATTGTGTTAAAAATATGGCAAAAAGTCGTAATATTGTATAATGTATTGTTTCATCGAAACAGTGTTAAAATCAAAAACTTGCCTTTTAGAGTCGCAGTCTTTTACAAAAATTCTGTTTTGTTAAGAGCTACCAAAACATAGTAAACATCGCAATTATTCCCAAAACAAACTGGGAATGGGGACATCGATAACATATTTTAATGTTTAATTTTCCTCAGGGCTACCGTAGTGCACATTGATGAACACTTTAAAACAGAAATAATGCTTACAAGTGTAAATTAGCCGGATTTTAGCTTTGAGCTAATTTCCATCTGTAGTCCCGTCACATACAGCATATAAGAACATGACATTTATATATATATATACAGCAAAAATAAAATACATGATATGCAGAAAGAGCATGAGCAGCATACAAGCATTTACCACATGGCAGTACAATGTAGCAGCTATGATATATAAAGTGCAAGATAAGATAAAAGCGCTACATAAAGTGCAAGAGGAGATACCCCTGTGTTAAAGTGCATTTATTTAACAGTGATTACACGTCTGTTTGTTGCTCAACCATTCTTTAAGTTGACCTTTAAAACTATTGAGAGTGGGACAATCCCGTATCTCAGTTGGGGGGCTATTCCACAATGAGCTGCCTTTAATGGAGAGGACATTTTGTCAAAGGTGGTCCGTCTGTGGTGGACCTCACAGTCTCCTCTGGTTTTTGACCTAGTGCTGCGTCCAGTGTGTTTTCTGTGGATGAATTCCCCCAAGGGGAGGGGGGCCAGCCCATGTAAATATAATTTTTTTAAAAACACATACTTTTAAAAGACATAAAATGTCAAAAACTCAAGAAATTGTGATTTTCCAAGGATGGTACAGTGGTGGTATGACTGTGGCTTTCTGTCAAACACCTGGATAGCTCTCTTGAACAGCTGTTCTATGGGTTTCAGGTGTGTGGCACAAGCAAACGACCAGTTTGTAAAACAGTATTCAATGTGGGATAGAATCATACAATGGAGGTATGACTTTGCAGCATTGACAGTTAAGAAAAAGGTCTAATTTGTTTAAAATGTTGCAAGTTGAATTTAATGGTATTGGATATTTTCTGGATATGTTTCTTAAAAAGTCAAGTGCGAGTCTCAATATGACACTCTCTGTTCAAGATACTTGCACTGGGAGACTAGTTCTATTTCTGCTCCATTTAAAAATACATTGGATCCTTCGATTTTGATTGATCGTTTACAGAACATCGTCGTTGAGAGTTTTTTCACCAGTATAATGTCCCAAGCTGTTTGAGTCTTTTTTTTTTTAAAGTTATTTTTTCATCTATCATTTTCAACCAAGCAGCAAGAGGTCAAATTTAAGAATAAGTCATAGTTTGTCACCATTTTACGGGAAATAGTCAGAGCGCAATGTCACATCTTAAAGACAGCTTGAACTAGATAAATGGTTAGTCTTCAAACATACCGTACGTTCTGCATGTTAGTTTATCTGGCCAATTGGTTTAGACCCTACTGCCCTAGACGCATGCTCTCAATAGGGAAGTCACGCTTTGGGAAGAGGTGTTTCATTTCACAGATCCACCTTGATTCTTGTTGTGCTGGCTGAAGGAAGAGGGACGGGGGAGGAAAATTCAGAGGATGAAGAAGCAGAAAAATAACTTGTTTTGTAAAACGGGCAGCACGTCAGTTTCAAGGAAAAAGATGACACCGTGTTTATGCATGACATGCTAAATATCTTGAAGCCCTACAACCAAAAAAAAAAAAGATTGTGTTAAAAATATGGCAAAAAGTCGTAATATTGTATAATGTATTGTTTCATCGAAACAGTGTTAAAATCACAAACTTGCCTTATAGAGTCGCAGTCTTTTACAAAAATTCTGTTTTGTTAAGAGCTACCAAAAACATAGTAAACATCGCAATTATTCCCAAAACAAACTGGGAATGGGGACATCGATAACATATTTTAATGTTTAATTTTCTTCAGGGCTACCGTAGTGCACATTGATGAACACTTTAAAACAAATATAATGCTTACAAGTGTAAAAGAGCCAGATTTTAGCTTTGAGCTAATTTCCATCTATAGTCCCGTCACATACAGCATATAAGAACATGACATTTATATATATACATACAGCAAAAATAAATACATGATATGCAGAAAGAGCATGAGCAGCATATTCAAGGATGGTACAGTGGTGGTATGACTGTGGCTTTCTGTCAAACACCTGGATAGCTCTCTTGAACAGCTGTTCTATGGGTTTCAGGTGTGTGGCACAAGCAAACGACCAGTTTGTAAAACAGTATTCAATGTGGGATAGAATCATACAGTGGAGGTATGACTTTGCAGCATTGACAGTTAAGAAAAAGGTCTAATTTGTTTTAAATGTTGCAAGTTGAATTTAATGGTATTTGATACTTTCTGGATATGTTTCTTAAAAAGTCAAGTGCGAGTCCAATATGACACTCTCTGTTCAAGATACTTGCACTGGGAGACTAGTTCTATTTCTGCTCCATTTAAAAAAATACATTGCATCCTTCGATCCTTAAAACTAGAACACTGATGGCTGGCTTACGCTACAAACTTCATCACCTTTTAACAAGAGAGTAAGTATATAAAACGTTATTTTGTATATTTTACACATCAGCAGAAACAGAGAGAGATGGCAGGACACTGTGTTTTAGAGAGAACCCCTCCCCCCTGCGTCAGCAAATGGCTTGCGCGGTAATACCATCGTCCAGATGGTCCGCTTTTAGTTTCCCAGACGGTGCTTGTCAGGACTCTTTTCATTTTGGCGGCGGGGGGATATTTCCTTCTTCTTCCTTCACATTGAGGGGTAACGGTGAAAACTCTTCTCTGATCTCGCTTTTTGTTTGCGTTTCTTTGCTTTTTGTTGCAAATATCTTGTACACCGCTGGTTCCACAGTGTTTTCTTGATGCACTACTTCTTCCGATAAAATGGTTGCGTGGAGATCTCTGGAAGACACCAGAGTTAACACAGCCCAATCTGTTGAGGGCAACGTCGCTTTAATACTGTGGGGTCCATACGTTTCTCCATTCTTCAGATTGTAGAAATGCAGTTCATTCGCCATATAGTTGAATACGTATCCCCAAACATGTTCATTTTCCAGAAGCCATTTCTCTTCAAGATCTTCGACCGGAGGTGTTTGAACCCGGCACAGATACTGCATCCGTTTCTTGATTGGCGCTCCGGACGGATGGCGGTAAGTTGTCACAGGCGTCTCGCTGATTAAACCCATATCGAGGCGTCTCTTGGCCATTTTTTCTTTTTGGAAAGATGACTTGATGATTGGAAATGCCTGGCTTTTTATCTGCACGGGGTTCTTTTTTTTTTATCTCACTCCAGCCCCTCGGTCTTCTGACATCACATAATTGGGGCGGGCCCTTCTGTCACTTTTATGCATACTAATGTGATGGAAGCGGCATTTTGTTTTAATAGACTTGGGGGCGGGCCCACCTGTCACTTTCTATGCATACTAATGTGATTGAAACATTTTTTATGATACACCATAAGGCGCAACAGTGGGGGCTTTTCACACCTGTGAATACACATCAACCCCCTCCTATCGACGGATCTCACACCTACTTAGGATATCACACCTACTTGAGATCTCACACCTCGATCAAAGGGGAGGCGGGACTTAGCTCATTAGCATAAGTAGGGGAAGGTGTGACCTGTCACAGCACCTGTCACCCTCTATGCATACTAATGAGATGAAAGCGGGATGAATCTTACTACTGACCTGTCCTGGCGAAGTGCAAGGCTGCAGTGGGTTTAACGTATCTTGGCCTTGAAAAATATTCGATACACACACACACAATAAGACTGAATATCATGTTCTATTTGCAATTAAAGATTGATAATAGTATGTATTTGGTTATTGAGAAGAGACTAGAGAGTGCTTGACATTTTTTTGGGCGGAGAGGGCCTTTTATCAGTTATTAAAGTATTAAAGAAGAAAAGCAATGATTAAAAGTTTAACTATTCAGAGCTTTGAACCAGGAGGATATCGCCGCATCCTGGCCGCCGGCTCTATCCACTGGGCTATCAATTCCTTAAACCATCAAAGTGTTTTTATATTACTCATTGTCTTTTTGTTCACAACTTCTCCACATTTCGAAGTGTTTCACGAGCCAGAACGACCTATTTTTCTTCCTGGCTTGCTCTATAATGATCCAATTCAAATGCAATGCCAACAACAACTCAACGGCAACAATGCAAACTACGACACACATTGTGCATTGTTTAGAGCGGTTATAAAGTGTTGAAGCGCTCAAATTTGAAACTGTTTCAACCTGTCACCTGTCAGAATCGAGACGAGGCAGTGCATTGAATCACCTGATTGGACGGCGAACCAGTGAGTTGATTCATTCAGGAAATGAAGCAGTTGCTGGTTCGGACGTCACATGTCACGTGATTTGAAGCAGTTGCTGCTTCGGACGTCACATGTCACGTGATTTGAAGCAAGCTTCGAAGCAATGCTTCTATGGAATAGGAAGTCCAGGGTTGAAGTTCCGTTCGAAGCTTCAGTGTCAAACTGCCGTCACTAGTCTACCCTACTTTTATAATTTTCGAATCATAAATCTAATCGATAGATTATAAAAGGGTTTTAGGACGCGTCACTGCACCACTAGAAGCCAACTCCATCGATCAAGCTAGCTGAAACTTTCTCTCCCTCTTCTTCTCATGCTCCCTGTCACTCTCCTTTAACTCCTCCGGTGACTTTCTTTTATTTGAAGATTGTTTTTTGCCCGGCGCTTTGCCGGTTACCGCTGGTATTAAAAACATTTTGGCGAATGGTTAGATGGCACGATAGTCTGTAGTCAAGGAGCGCGCTCCCGCTCACGGGAGCCTGCTCGCGCTGCACTCCGCAGCAAACAGCTGTTTGCTTTTCACCCAACAACGACAACCGACTCACGGAACGCTATGTTGTAACGTTGTTAAACTAAACAATTTAACTAAATTGCTTGTCAAAAATACCTATACCACAAGACAATTTTTTTAAAGCAATATTTTTTGTGGCCCGAGTGGGCAAGTGGAAAGTACGTTATGCTGGCCCGGGGTGTCTAAATAGTGTTTCCGGGCCAGCGGGCCATTTAATGTCGAGCCCTGCCGGTTACCGGCCGGCCCACATCGTCCGACCGGCCCACTTCAGTACCGGCCCATCGGGATTCGTCCCGAACGTCCCGATGGCCAGTCCGCCCCTGAGAGAGGGTAATGATCAAGCCCCCAGGAAGCGTGCCGGACTCAGGTGAAAATATTCGTGGTGGCCAAACGGCGATATTACACTTCCGTTTAGTTGCCAGGCCCGGAAACACTTTTTCCCATTGACTTACATGGGGAAAGAGTGGTCTGTAAATCGTTGGATAATTTTTTTAACTAAATAAACTACCCAGTATGAACACTTGTATAGCCCTTATTAAACACATTCGTTGCTCAAGTTGTAAAAATCTGCTAATAACGTTATTCTGAGAGTTATTTCCCTCTGCATTATGAACGTGCAACCGGCACGTTCATGTTACGTGTTCAGCATGGTCCCGACCAATCAGAGCACACTGTGCTCACAGGGAGGGTGGGGGCTGGAGCTACAACGAGCCGTTAAAGGCAGAGAGTTAAATTCAGTGAATACAATACACGTAGTTTACTATGGAGGATGGATTGTGACACAATTAAATAAATAAATACATCATTAAATAATTAATTAAATGTGTCATTAATGAATTAAAATTGGAATTAAATACATAAATATGTGATTAAATGTGTCATTAATTCATTCAAATACGTATTCATTCAATGTAAAAACCACATATAATTATTTCACTATTTAATTAATTATTTCATGGACCTGTGTTGCAGCGCTTCATGAATTTATTTTATCTGTCAAACTCACCCATCAAAGTCAGGGGGCGGGGCTAACGCAAATCTAGTCTATCAATTGCTTTCGTCTAAAGCCTTTCCAAGCATGGCGGCTACGGAGGACATTCTTCAACTTTCTCAGGAGTTGGTGAGAGATATTTTAAACCTTGCTGAAGATGTGGAAGCAGGACCTGCTGACCCAGAGCAGGTAGCGTGTAAAGCAGAGGAGTTTATTGAAATTGTTGGAGTTATTTCCGCCCTTTCCGATCAAGATATTGATCGTAGAGTGACTGCAAATTTAGAGGAAGTACTCCACCGCTTCTCTGGTACCAGGGCGCAACAGATACAACACACACAGGGACCAGGACGTTTGGCGTTTGACATACCGAGTGCAGTCTTGGAACACCAAGTTCTTTCTGGAACACCAGTTTGTCAAATTGCAGCATTGTTCGGAGTCTCAAAGAGGACCATCAGAAGGCGTATGAAACAAAATGGTCTAAGGTATTTACACTACATTCACGAGTTTTCAGTTTATGAATGGCCGGTGTTGTGTAACAAACTCGATACTAATATGTTTTTTTTGTTTGTGCAGAAAGACCGACCTCTATTCAGCAGTGAATGATGAGGAGTTGGACCATATTGTAACAGAACTCCACAGAAGACATCCAAACACCGGCTACAAGCTAATGCGAGGTCATCTGAATGCAAGAGGTGTGCGTGTTACAAGTAAGTATAATAATATATGACCTGATGTAAGGGATAATATAGAATGAGACGGTCATTTCTCCTATGTTTTGCTAACTCTATTCTGGGTCGTGAGAAAACGCAAAGCCGTTTAGAAATCAATGCATGGAGGGATTACATACGCGTGTATATCAGATGTGGGTAGTAATGAGTTACATTTACTTGAGTAACTTTTTGGATAAATTGCACTTTTAAGAGTAGTTTTAATGAAAAATATTTTATATTTTTAATTGAGTAATATTGTTCTAAAATAACAATACTATTGAGTACAATTGTTGGCTTCTCTACCCACCTGAGTATTAAATATATGTACATATAATATTTGTGCCTTGATTTATGTTACTTTTGTAAAGATTTAATATATGTGTGCTGTAGTTAAGAAGTATTGTTTAAAATACATGAATTTGAAGTTTATTCATTTATAATATCGTAGACAATCCCAATTAATTGACTGTAACCATAACAGCAGAAAGGGCAGCTTTAGCCAACAGAGATATTATCAGCTGTAGTCCCTGGCCAGATGAAAATAGACAGCCCCCCCAAAAAAGAGATTATTATTGATTACATTCATGTTCTTATTTGACAAATCAGATGTTACTCAACAGTTACTCAGGACTTGAGTGTTTTTTTCTTCCACCAAATACTTTTTTACTCTTACTCAAGTAGTTATTTGGATGACTACTTTTTACTTTTACTAGAGTAATATTGTTCTAACGTAACAATGCTGACTTGAGTACAATTTTTGGCTACTATACCCACCTCTGGTGTATGTTTTATATGTGTGTATTTATGTAGTGTTGTCAGACTCTGATCTTGCATGGTTGTTTTCCACGCCTTCACTCTCCCTGTAACAAGTTATGAGTAATTTTTCTAACCATCACCATTAGTCCGAAGCTGATTTTAAATAAGGCAAATATCCTACATAGTTCCTCTTGAACCTCTTTTCCTTTATGCTCCTCTAATTGTAGCGGTGTCCCTAACAACTGCGTGTTATACATAGCAGTGGTGAGAACAGACTGTAGAATGCAACGATTGACCAATCAATTTAACAGAATTGGTAATGATTACATTTATTTATACTGTATCTATTATTTGAAAATGAACTATACAGTAGTGAGCCTAGCTAATTTTAAGATAATGTTCATGTAGCCTATGTTTCTATTTGCAATGCATCCAGTCATTTTATTTGCAGTTAACTTGAAGCCAGTAGCCATGTATTAAAATATCCTATCACTAAGTTTGGTGTAACAACTTTTTTCTCTTTCAGAAAATTTAGTTAACTTTGGTTATTTTGACATGGTTCTGCACTGTAATAGTTGTACACACCTCACTATGTTATGACACTGTTTCCTCAAATTAAGTGACTCCACAAGTATTTTTGTTCCAGCACTAGTCAAGTAGATTGAACAGGTGTGAGTGTGTGGTTTTTTTATTTCATTCTTCTATCCTCAGTCTCAAGACTGCAAGACTCATTACGCAGAGTCGATGCAGAGGGAGTCCACATGAGACGTCTAAGGCTGCGTGTGTTAAGACGACGCCAGTATTCTGTTCCTGGCCCGAACTCTTTATGGCATGTAGATGGCCACCATAAGCTCATCAGGTCAGTGATATTGGCAGATAAAGAATGCATCTGTCAGTAGAATTGTTTTACAGTAAAGTTGTTTTTTGTGTGTTTACAATTGCCTTACAGGTGGAGATTTGTTGTCCATGGTGGGGTGGATGGATTCAGTCGTTTGGTGGTCTACCTGACTGTGGCTGGCAATAATAGAGCTAGAACTGTCTTGCAGAGCTTTATCGCTGCTGTTGAGCAGTATGGGCTGCCATCAAGAGTACGGTCTGATAAAGGAGGAGAGAATGCAGATGTAGCAGAATTCATGATCAGGAGCAGAGGTGCCAACAGGAATTCGCACATCACAGGAAGAAGTGTCCACAATCAGCGGTAAAAAATTGTTTGGCAACTAGGCTCACACAACAAACATTACCAGTTGAATATGTCACTCACAAATTAACACCAATTGTCAATTTGATCCTAAAAACAGAATAGAGAGGATGTGGAGAGATGTGTATGAACATGCCCTGGACCTCTTTCATCAGATCTTCACTTCACTGGAAGATCAGGGAACACTGAATCCAGACAATGAAGTCCATCTTTTCGCACTGCACCGGATCTTCCTTCCTCTGATTCAGCAAAGCCTAGATTCTTTCAGAGATGGATGGAACTTTCATGGTCTTAGAACTGAAAGGAATCAGTCACCACAGCAACTCTGGAGAAGATACAGAGAGCAAGGCCCAATGGAGGACCCTACTGAGGTTAAAGAAAGATCACATTTTAACACTTTTTAAATAGTCTGTTTCCCTAATGGAATTATATGAGAAATTATATGCTATAAAGGTACTTTAAATGAATCATACATCTTATCAAGGTCTCCTGAGCTTTTAAAGAACAACCTGAGTTATAGTTATAGTATTCATGGCTGTATTATTTTACAAAACTATATAGGCGACCAAAAACCAACAGGGTCCATAGTGCTCAGTAATTTTTTTCATAAGAAGGCTGTTTGCTGATATGTGGGTTGTATCCCATTTTGAATTATGTACTGACTAGTTTTAACCATTTCATCATTAAGTGGCCATCCTAAAGGCTTTTTATAGTTTTTTCACTAGTGCCTTGGATTTTTTCTTCGGTTATTTGTAATATGTATAATTTCTCAACTGACTTAGTGACCAAAAATAACAAACTTAACCCTTGTGCACTGTTAGAAACCACTACCGACTCGTTATTGTTCATTTTAGTGGCTTTTTTCCCCCAGCCACGACTTTGATGCAGGTAGAGAATTTGCCCAGTGTATTATTGACCTAGTGACATTTTTAAAATTATATTTACAAAATTCATTTCAAATTAATGTGTCACCAAAAATCATTCCATTTTCTGTAACACAGCAACATTTATGGCCACATTTAAGAGTGAAAACATCCAACAGTGCATGAGGGTTTAATACTTTGAGTAATGAAACTAGTTTGATGTATTAAGTACAAGATTGATGCTGATGATTGATGCTTGTCCTCCATTCAGGTTTATGAAGACTATGGGATCGACTGGAATGGACCTCACAGTCTTCATGGAGGCACTGTGTCAGTCCCTGAGATTCAGCTGGCCCATGAACTCTCCGATGAAGAGGCTGCCATTTTGCGAGCTCCAGGAGTTTCTGTAACTGATGCACTTAGATCATATATAGAGACTGTGCAAGTTTTATCAAGAATCATAGCAGACTAATGTCCAACCAATGCTTTTATTTGGCATCTTAGAACAAGCAATCATATTTGTAAAACGCTTCATTCCTTAAAATCAGTTTAGCCTTAAAGCTCTTCCATCACTGTTATGAACTTGTAAATGGACTTTATGCACAGCTCCATTACTTCCTAAACTTAAAACACACTCCTTTTACTTGCTGTCTCATTATTGACCACTGAATGAATAACATGAATACTGCTCTCTTAACACTGAAAGCTGATGATGCAGAATGGTTGGGTGTAAGTAAATGGAAAAAACTATTTTGAATAAAACAATTGTCAACTACTGGACACAGTATGTTCACTGTTTGTTTTCAAAGACACTGAACTTGTGTCAATTGACCTGACCAACTGCACAGTGCACATCTGTCCGAAAAACACTTAAACAAGTCCAAATCCAGTCTGAACACTATTTATGGCAGAGACGAGTGCTTTCTCAAAGTCCATGAATGTTTTGAAATGGGCTGGCAGCTTTAGTGTTTCAAAGCATGTGGAGGATGTAGGAAGGGTTCCACCAGAAATCTCCACTTTCAGTTCAGGAGGAAGCTTCTCCCAGCCAACCCAGAACGTCAGCAGCTGGACCAGTGTAGCCGATGAAGCTAAAAGTCAAAGTGGATTCAAGACTATATTTAGTTCAACTTAATTCATATCAATGAGACATAGAAGAGTTGCTAAAGAGAATAAATTAGCCAAATACAGGTGAAACTTGGAAAATGAGAATATCTTTCAAAAGTGCATTCGTTTCAGTAATTCCAAAGGTGAAACAAATCTCATAACATGCAAAGTGAAATATTTCAAGCCTCAGTTATAATTTTGATGATTTGGCTTACAGCTATGAAAACCAAAAATAAAAGAATCAAATTAGAATATTTTATGAAATCAATAAATGTAATCATCAAAATTATTAAAAAAAATGCTTGAAATATATTGCTTTGCATGTAATGTGTATATCAGTTTCACCTTTTAAGTTGAATTACTGAAATAAATGAACTTTTGCACGATATTCTAATTTTCCGAGTTTCACCTGTAATGCAGAGCTGCCAACATACACGATTTTGGCGTAGCAGATACGATTTCCAGGCCCTAATTACGCCGCTACGCTTGACTTGAATATCCTACGCATTACCTAACAAATCGAAAAATGAATCGGTGAGCTGGCAGCCTCGTGCATGTGTTGACATCCAACCAGCACTAAAGCTCACATATAAGCCGTTTTATGATTCGTCCCTTGCGTTGGCAAAGAGCCAATAGGATCGGCTGTACTTCTTTTTTGTAATGCCCTCACTACTGTTACCAGGATGCTATGCTGTTTTGGCTCCCGCTGTTGATGAAGAATTCTATTCATGTAGACCAGTGCCGTGCGGTGAGGTTCGTAGCTGGCTTTCAGAGTCAGATAGGCCTATGTGAAAAATATGTGAAGTCAATAGAGTATATTAAAACATACCCGTACTTTTCGGACTATAAGCCGCGCCTTTTTTCCCATTTTTCGACGCTGCGGCTTATATAACGGTGCGGCTAATCTATGGATTTTTAAAGCTAACGGCCACCGCCTTTAACTCTATGGGCTCTATGGCCGGTCCGCGGACCCCCACCTTTAAGCGGCGGGTTCCAGCAGGAAAAGCTGGAGGTCGGAAAAGAGTGAGACAGGTAGCGCGCAAAAGTAAAAGTGGAACCGAGAGTGGTACGAGAGACAGAACGAGAGCAAGACAGACAGACATTACGAGAGCGAGACAGTTTGTCCCCGTACCACTGGTTGAAAACCGCTGCTCTAGATCACTGCCGGTACGTGCTCTGGGAGCGCACCGTTTAAGTTTGAAAGTTGAAAAGTTTGTGTGTCTGAAACACTATGTGATACAGTACAGTTTACACAGCACAGTACATGTTCTGTAGCTACTATTGCAATAAATGCTAACACTTTTATTAATCCTGTGAGGGAATTGCACATGTTATAGCAGCAGGGTGATAGGAAAAGGAATAGGGAACTATATATACACATACAATTTACAGTAAAATAGAAATAGTTGAATACAAAAGATAAATAGAAATAAGTAAAGTAAAAATGAAATAAGGGGGCATTCTGGGGGCTTCGGCGGACCTCGGACCCCCCGCCGGAAAAAAAATTGCCTTCCTCCGCTCGGCATGCTACTACTTTCTATAACACAATGTTGGCAGCTCTGTGTAATGTTAATTACCTGTTTCAATGAACATCCTTAGAAATCCAGTGATGCGGCACGTAGACTCTATGTCAAAGTCTTCATCATCACTGTCCTCAAGTGGCCATGTGATTTTGTCTAGAACAATCTTACAGAACAAAGTAATTATTTTAAAAAGAACTTATTTTAGTGAAGGAATAGGCAGAATACATTCTTGGTAAAGGAAAAGAGAACCAGCTCAGTCATTGAAGATGTGTGTACATTCATCAAGTGAAGTCAAATCTAACTAAATTACTGATTTACCTGTGGTGTGAACTGCATTTCAGTCATTTTGGGGAGAAGAAGAGGGACAACATCTGGCCTAGATGTCAACAGGGGCCATACCATCACATCTTTCAGTCCTTTTCTCAACTGTTTGATTTGGCGCATGGTCCTCCCAATAACCTAAGAGGCAGAAAAATCCATATTACAGATGAAATCCTCAACCCAAATTTGCCAATAGTAGGGAAAATGTTCATAAAAAGCAAATTACTTGATTTATAAAATCCATCCTCACTCTACTACACAATATAGCAACCCTTTATAACAGCGGTCCCCAACCTTTTTTGCGCCACGGACCGGCTTAATGTCAGACAAATTTTCACGGACCGGCCTTTAAGGTGTGGCGGATAAATACAACAAAATAAAATGACAAGACCATGGTATTTTGTAAATATAATAATAAAAAGCCTGAATCCACTGTGTACTTGTATGTAACTTTATTAGCAGCGTCCTCCTGACATTTTTTTTTTTTTTGCGTCCTCCTGACATCCACCAACAACAATAATAATAACATAATAATAACAATAACAACCTCTCTGCCTCGCGCTCTCTGGTCGCTTTGGTAACACTTAAACATACCTTCAAAATACAACATAAAACATATGAAGTTCATGAAAAATACAACTCACCATAACGCTAAATTAATGAGAGCCCTGAGCTTGTTTCTCTGCAATGAGACGGTCCCATCTCGGGGTGATGGGAGACAAAGACACCCGGAGTGTGTTGCTTATGTCCAGTCTATTTCGTGATTTTGTTTTGGTTGCTGTGACTGCAGAAAACCCCGCTTCACACAGATATGATGTCGGAAATGGCAACAGGGTTTTCAGAGCTGCTGTGGCAATCTCGGGGTATTCTGCCATGACTTTTATCCAGAATACCGGCAGAGTTGATGTCTCGAACATCCTTTTCAGGCCGCCGTCATTTGCGATCTCCAGCAGCTGATCTTCTTCTTGCGCGGACATGCTGGATTCGCCCGGTTTGTTGACAAATGGGTCGCGGATCCATTCCTTTTCAGTTCGTGGGTCTTTTGCGGTTGGGAAGTAGCGCTCGAACTCTTTTGAAAGCGAAGACAGGTGATCGTGCACCAGCTGGGAGAATGACTGCTCCGGCTGAGTCTCCTCCAAAATCCCCGCCAATGTTTGAAACATGTCAAATATGCCTCTGTTCACACGTCGTCTCCACAAATCCAGTTTGGCTTTAAATGCAGCTACTTTATCTGCCAACTTGAAGACTGTTGTCATTTTCCCCTGAAGAGACAGATTGAGTTCATTGAGCTGGCTAAATATGTCGCACAAGTAAGCCAGTTTTGCGACCCACTCCTCATCACTGAAATGTGCTGCCAGCGGTGACTTTTTTTCTAAGAGAAATCTTTGCAGCGGCTCTCGTAATTCATACACTCTGGCCAGCGATCTCCCTCGGGATAACCATCTTATTTCTGTGTATAACAGAAGGCGTCTGTGCTCCGCGTTCATCTCCTCACAAAGTTGCTCGAATAGGCGTGAGTTAAGTGCGTGTGCTTTGATGTGGTTGATAACTTTAACAACATCATTCAATACGCTGTGAAGTTCCGGTGGCATTTTTCGGCTCGCCAGCATCTCTCTGTGTATGACACAATGTGTAGATTCACATTCAGGTGCAACCTCCTTAATCCGAGTAGTTAAACCAGACAGCCGTCCGGTCATGGCAGCAGCTCCGTCTGTGCATATGCCGACACAAAAAGACCATTTAAGTTTTCCTGATACGTAATTATCCAGCGTCTTAAATAGTTCTGCGGCTGTGGTTTTGGTTGTCAACGATAGTGCACACAACACATCCTCATGCACATCCTCCTGATAAAGGTATCGCACATAAACAAGCAGTATTGCCCTGTTGTCAATATCTGTTGACTCGTCAACCTGCAGTGCGTACCACGGTGATGTATTAATCCTCTCCAACAACTGTGTCTCAATGTCCTCTGCTATTTCCTCGATGCGCCGCGTGACGGTGCTAGCTGACAGAGGGACCTGTGCTATCTTTTTAACCGCAGCCTCCCCCAAAAGTTCACCGCAAATGTCTTTAGTAGCCGGAAGAATCAATTCTTCACCAATCGTGAATGGTTTTTTAGCCTTAGCTATTCGATTAGCCACCAAGTAGGATGCTCTCAGTGCACTTGCATTTGTTGTTGCAGAGGCCCTCAGTAATTGCTTCTGTCCTTCTTGTTCCTGCTTTTTTCTTTCAAAGTACTCCAAAGGCTTGTTTTTTAAAGCAGGGTGCTTAGTCTCTAAGTGGCGAAGCAGTTTTGAAGGCTTCATTGCCTCATTGGAGAGCCGGTCACCACATATTATGCACAGCGGGCTTGGTGCGTGGGAATCACCTGTAGCGATAAATCCATATTTTAAGTAGGTCTCCTGGTACTGTCTGTTAAATGCAGCTTTCTTTTTCTTGGTGGGTATAGGCTCTTCTTCTGTCTCCTCACTGGCCCTTTTCCCCTTTGCAAAGAAACTTTCCAAAGACGTCTGTTTTTTACTCATCTTTCTAGCTTGTGAGTTTCTAGCTTGTGAGTTAGCGCGACCGTTAATATTTAATATTAGCGCTAACCGTTAATGTATCACGTGACCACAATATTGACATGTGTCAATCGCATAGGTCAAGCGGTGTCAAGAGTGGGTCACGTGAGTCATAGACGGATGTAACGGGGAGAATTCGGAGAATTTTTCAAAATAAAAGATTGTTCAGACTCGAATAATAAATAAAACGGAAATAATGAAAGTTATTTATTCTTTCTGTGCGGCCCGGTACTTAACGACCCACGGACCGGTACCGGTCCGGGGCCCGGGGGTTGGGGACCACTGCTTTATAAGACATTTTCAAGTTCTAGAATAATGTACGTACGCCGCTAATCAAATGTGTTTTCCTGGAATGTCCCTTTATTTTTCAACAAAAAAAATTCTACCTGGGTTACAAGTTAAAGAGAATGCTAGTTCTCCTGCCTACAGTCCCAAAATGCCTGTGAGAGAATAAGTGGTGCTTCATGCAAACCTGACATAACTGTTCTGCTTAAGACAATGATGGATGATGGGGAAATGCCACTTTCTAAGTTTCAGCACCTGGTGTCTAGTGCTCAAATACGGTACTAAGAGAAGTTAACAGTGGTGAACACCTAACTATCACCTTTTTAGAGTAGATTATCAAAAGGGAAATTCACACAACCAGATGAGTGTTTTTGAGCTGCTTTGATGTACTGTAGTGTGATTTTCTTTTATGAAGGATTGCATTTTGTTTATGATGATTTTTCCTACTGGGTCAACTTTTGTGAAATTGGGGTTTCTTAAATATACCATTGTTCTAATAACACTTGCAGGAATGAGAAACATTGTAGTAGTTAAACTGTATGTATTTAATGCTGGTTTTGAATAACTAACATTACTATGGGCCAAGACCAAATATGTTTAATGTTTCCATCTCTTCCTGTTTTGACATAAGAACCCAGGGTTCACAACACTTTATAATTTCAACAACTACAGCAATGAATTCCGTCAATAAATAGGGACTCACTGCATGGAGTAGAAGTTTGTTATGTAGCCATCTCCGATTTGTTTTGGTGACTGTTGGGAGATCCCAGGACATTGAAAGATCTGAAACGGCGTCCTTCTGTTCCGGTGTAAGTTCTTCATGTTCAAGCTAAAATCCAAATCATACAAGTGATTACATTTGCCCAAACAATAATTCTGCAAGGCAATTTTTTTGACATTACATACCAGTTTTATGATGCTCCTGATGTGCAGATCAGGACAGTCTTCTGTAACAACAGTTGCTGTTTCAGGGTCCCCATTGAACAGTACATGAATTACAGCAGGACTTAATCCTGTGACATGGGGGCCGTCATGCAGAAAGCTGTGGGCCAACATCCTTCCTGCAACCCGGAAGAGGTCACTTTCAATAAGCACCTCTGATGCAGCTGGAACAAGATGATCAGGTTCACCCTCAAATAGCAGTGTTCGGCCCATTCCTCCTGTAAAGTATCCAGAGATCTAGAGATTAAATCAAAAACAATTAACCACTGAAATACATTTTCATCTTTACAATAGGAAGAGACTTACCAAGATCTAGACTGAATCCAAACTGAAGTTTGGATATTATTGTTGTCATAAAGTACCGCATCACTCCCTCCCCAACAGCAACGTCACCTGAAATAAAATTGATGAATTAATTATAATTAATAAATAACAGTGGCAAAACAATGGCTGACTGATCCAGGTAACAGGATTAGGTAACATTTAACAAGCAAGGAAAAAGTAGTCAATATTGTATGTGTGTATTATGCAAGATCTTTTTTCATCAGTGATCTTCAATTATATGATTTATGGATCCCATTTAACAATTTCATATAAAAACCTGAGTGTTATAAACTTTACTGATACATTTATATTAAAAACTTTGGTAATACTTTACTTGAATGGGTATGCATAAGACTGACATGATAATGTCATAATCATGACATGACACCTGTCATGACACTTTATGAATGCTTATGACAGTCGTCATCAAGTGTCATTCGATAAATGATGTCACTTTTAATGCCAAGTTGACTTTGTTTGAGATGTCTTTGTTATGACAACTTGACATAGACCAAAACAACGTAACCTGTCATAAACATGACATATAAGACCTGATTATCAAACTTTGAAAATATATTTAGCTTTATGTCTTAACGTAACATTAAACTGTCATATATTGATAGCTTTCACATTGTAGTGTGGAATCTACAGAATTGACGAGGCATTTTGTTGGTTCTTTTTACTGCTTTATTTACGTTTTTACATTACCTTTTTTGTTGGAAATAGGTTGAGAGATAACTGGCACAGAGGACACCAGATTAGACATGCAAAAACGTTCAAAAAGTTTGATAATAAGGTGTTCTGTGTCATGTTTATGACAGGTTATGTTATTTTGGTCTATGTCAACAACAATGTCAACTTGGCATTAAAAGTGACGTCATTTACCGAATGTCACTTAATGAATGCTTATGACAGTCATAAAGTGTCATGACAGGCATCATGTCATGATTAAGACAGCATCCTGTCCGTCTTATGCACACCCATTCAAGTAAAGTGTAACCCAAACTTTATATTACTTACCAACAAGAATACAATGAAGTGGACATGCCCATTCTTGCTGCTGTTTATAGAATGACAGAAGTTCCCGTTCCCTGTCTTCTTCGGAGTCCCTTACATCCATCTTCATTCTCAGTGCTTTTCCAGGTGCATGTTCCCTTAAAAGATGCTCTTTGAAAACGTTTGCAGCTTCAGCTGGTTCCTTAATAAGCTTCCAATCTAGAAAAAAACAACAATAAAGTGATCAATTCCAGACAGACATGTTGTTAGTTGGGATGTTACCCGCAGATTAAGATATCCTCTCAGTCTACAGAAAAGGAGAACATTTACAGAATATTTTACAAAGCTGAGTTGATATAAAAACCGCTTTCTGTAAAAAAACCAAAATATTTTAACAATATATAACCCTATTGCCCATTGTTTTGTGTAATTGTATTAGCTTATCCAATTATATCTTACAGGTGTTATTTTTCTATTGACACAGTTTAAATTACACACAATCTTATAGCAACTGTATTGTGATGACACAGACCGTTGTTTGTTTCTTTGGGACCAAAATCCTCATCAATCGCTGCTGGGGCAACTGAACCCTCAGCTGATGTTGATGGCCTCACTGGAAGACTGTCAGTGACTGGAGCTGTCCCGCTATCATTTTCTTCACTTTCACCTCCCTCTTGTTCTCTTTCTAATGCCTGCATGGGTGCCCTTCAAGTTAACAAAATTGAGATTATATTCACACTCCCTTGTTTGTGTGCACAACACTTCCCAAAGAAAAAAGAATACACCATCCTTCAATTTCTATAGGAAGTACATACCCATTGCAGCTCAATCTGTGCAGCTTCATCTCTCATTTCATTTCATTTCATTTCAAACCTTTATTTAGACAGATTAGTCCCTTGAGATCATCGATCTCATTTACAAGGGAGACCTGCATCATTTAGTTCCACATGAAACATAAAAACAACATACAAACAACAGAGGATATCATATTTACATATTCAACATTTACAACTACCCAGAGTGTCAGAAAGCATTTCATTTAGACATGCCTTAAATACATTCAAAGAAATAAAAATGCTCAATTTCAATTATTTTGCCTGTAGACTGTTCCAAGCAAGTGGAGCTGCGCACATAAAAGCTGTCTTACCTAAGACAGTCCTTACTCTTGGCACATCTAACAAGACTATATCCTGTGATCGCAGACAATAGCTGCTTGCAACTTTCTGCTTTATCAATGAACAGATATAATACGGGAGTTTGCCCAACATAGCTTTATAGATAAAAGTGTACCAGTGACTGAGCCTCCGTACAGTGAGTGATGGTAAACCTGCCTTGGTATACAGTGTACAGTGATGAGTAAGTGCTTTACAGTTAGTGACAAATCTCAGAGCACTATGATACGCAGCATCTAGTTTGCTTAGGTAGTTGGCAGGTGCATTCATATACAGCAGATCACCATAGTCCAGCACAGGTAAAAAGGTCACAGTGACTAGCCTTTTCCTGGCCTCAAGCGAGAAACAGGACTTATTCCTGAAAAAGAAACCTAGCCTAACCCTCAGTTTTTTAAGCAGGTTATTGACATGAAGTTTAAAAGAGAGACAGTCATCAAGCAAGATACCAAGGTATTTGTAACAGGCAACAACTTCAAGTTTTGTTCCTTGCGTTGATACAATATCTAAAACAGGCTCTGGTGACTTTTTAGCTTTTGAAAAGAGCATTATCTTGGTTTTATCCACATTTAAAAGAAGCTTTAGTTCAGAGAGCTGAGTCTGAATAATGTTAAAAACAGCCTGTAAATTAACAACCGCCTCCTGAATGGAGGGACCTGCACAATACATCACGGTATCGTCCGCATAAAAATGTAAAGTAGCTTCATCCACATTTTCACCTAAACTGTTGATATATATGGAGAATAAAAGTGGACCTAAAACAGAACCTTGAGGAACACCATTAGCAATGTTTAACCACTCAGAAGACAGCCCATCAAAGTGAACACATTGGGACCTTTCAGAGAGGTAGTTCACAAACCACCCCACTGCATGGCTGGATATGCCAGTACTGAGTAGCCTCTGTTTTAAGACACGATGATCAACGGTGTCAAACGCTTTGGAAAGGTCAATAAACAGAGCTGCACAACTCTGTTTATTATCTAGCATACTAGTAATATCATTTACCACTTTCATTGTTGCAGTGATGGTGCTATGTTTCTTCCTGAAGCCTGACTGATGTTTAGACAGGATATCATTTATACATAAAAACTCCTTTACTTGTTCACTCACAAGTCGTTCGAGCACCTTAGCCAAAACTGACAATTTAGAGATTGGCCTATAGTTATTTAAAATAGTTGCCTCCCCTCCTTTCAGTAGAGGCAGGACATAAGCAGACTTCCATACTTTAGGAATTGTATTTGTGCTGAGGGAGAGGTTAAAAAGAGAAGTAAGAGGTGGAGCAATAAAATCTGCAGCTATCTTTAAAAAGAAAGGTTCTACGTTGTCCGGGCCAGCCGGTTTCTTAGGATCTAACTTGGATAAAGCTTCATGGACAATACCAACAGTTAAAGGAGTAAAACTGAAAGGGTTTTCCAGACCACATTGTTCAGAGTCAAGGACTGGAGCGTTCACAGAAGCAGAAGCACAGTCAGTGACAGAATCAAACAGAGAGCCACAAGAGACAAAATGCTTATTAAAGCAATTTAGCATGGTGGCCCTGTCTGATATAATGCCAGATGCTGTGGTGAGGTACGGAGGTAGCTCATTTGGGATATCACCAGTGGAAATCGATTTTATGGCTTTCCAAAATTTACTAGGATTATTCAGGTTTTCTGTGGTAACTGACAAATAGTACTTTGACTTAGCACTTTTGACATTTGAAGTAAAGCTATTCCTTAGCTGCCTAAAGCGTAGCCATTCTACCTCTGAGCCTGATTTCCTAGCCTTTGCCCAGGCATTGTTTCTCTCATGAAGGAGACTGGACATTTCAGCAGAAAACCAGGGATTGTTTCGTCCCTTCACTCTAAATTTACGCAGAGGTGCATGTTTATCTATAATTTTTATAAAACCAAGATAAAAATAAGACCATGCAGTTTCTACATCAGCACACAGATCGATTTTTCCCCAATCAAAATCAAACAGATCATGTAAAAAACCCTGCTCCACTAAGTGTTTTTTATCTCTCTTTGTGATGATGCGTGGTTTAACTTTTTGGACCTTAGTGTCCCTAATTGTGGCTACAACACAGTGGTCACTCACATCATTAGCAAATACTCCCACAGATGAGTATTTATATGGAACATTTGTTAAAATTAGATCAATTAAGGAGGATTTATTTGGGGACTTAATATTTGGGCGAGTAGGACTGTCTATAATCTGAGTAATGTTCAAAGAGGTACACAGGTTTTTAAAATCCTCTGACACAGAAGTTAACCAATCCCAATTAAAATCACCAAGCAGCACTATTTCCTTGTAGGAAAGTTGAGATAACAGTTTTGCCAATGAAGATAAGGAGTCCTTGACAGCCGAGGGGGCCCTGTAGCAACCCACCACCATGACCTGTTGACCCTTTGTTACTTCGACATTCACAGCTAAAAATTCTAGTTGTTTACTAACAGATTTGGAAACCATTTTTGTTACACAAAACTTATTTTTCACATAAATGGCAACGCCACCACCTTTTTTAGGACGGTCAGTGCGATATACATTGTAACCATTTATGTAAATGTCAGAGGCCAAGATCGATTTGTCTAGCCACGTTTCTGATAAGACAATGACATCAGCATCAGTTGAACTCGCCCAAATACGGACAAAATCTAATTTAGGTAACAGACTGCGCACATTTAAATGAATTAAACCTAACCCCGATCTAGAACTAAAATCAGCAGGAGTAGCTATTTGACTAAAACTACCAGGTGGACCCGGATTTGGCTGTACATTTCCTGATAGTAACAACAATAAAAATACCAAGCACCTTTTCCTCTTAATCAACACACATACATTTTCAGCTGTTCTAGAGTCACCAGCAAACTTCGCAAAAGTGAGATTAGAGTTCAAAAAACAATTCTGAAGGACCATTGTGGCAGGCATGTGAGAAAGACAGACATTTGACGAAATGAATGTCCGCGACAGTGCAACTAGCAATTGTTTGTGCAACCCATCCGAACCTGTACAGGGGATGTCCACTGCGGGCGGCAGAACGGACCCGCATCCAGCAGAATTGTCAGGATGACTAGCGAACTTCTCCTTGTCCAGCACAGTCAAAAAAAGGCACAGCAGAAACACGACATTTGCCATTTTCCCAGACCAGCTCAACAGCATCCACGATGTTCCCGAAGCAAAACCACGTCAGGACAGCAGCAAGGAAATAGGCAATCAGCAGTGTGGCAACACTCCGGTTTCTCCGCGGTATCTCCAGACCAGGCCTCCCCCGCACAGTAGCACCCAACAGGTGGGAGTAGGCCTCTAACAGCAGGTGGATAGCGGCCTTCAGCCGTGGGAACCACCACCAGCAGAAGCAGAAATGGGTGGACGGCAGGCCCTCAAACCGCGGCAGATCCTCCACAGATCAATGGCGTTAAAGATGGAACATAGATGGACATAGATGGAGCCTAAGCCGGAGAGCTAGATCTATGCTAACAGATGCCAGATGCTAACAGGTAGTGGGAGCCTGTAAAAATTGCGACTGCCTCACGCGAGGCTGGAAGGAAGGAATGAAAAGGGAACTTCATTCTGGCAAGTGATGCAGGGGATTACTGGACCAGAGACATGACCTGAGCTCTCCTAGCAACAACAACAAAATACTTTTAATTAATGATTAAATGTCACCAGTGAGCTTTGTTTTAATTATGCATTAAACTGAGTGTGTGAAATTATGTACACTACACAATCTAAGGTTAGATCCTGTTGAAGTGGACGTATGTAGATTGTGGACTGTCCAATCATCGTTGATGGATCTTTCAGAAAGGCAAGTGTGTATCCAGAGCTGGGACACGGAAGTAGTGCCAGATTTCGACTACGAGTAGATCCTGCAATTTTAAGAAATTCAAAGCCTCCGCCTTTTTGGAGCTTCGGGAACACTTCCATAAGTTTGTTTGATATGACCATTGGATCGCTGTCATTCCCTGTGGAATAAAAGCACATCATATTGACTCACCAAAAACTAAGCAAATAAGCCTGTTATAACGTATTCACAACATGATAAATCAACCTAAGTTTGAGTCTAATATGAACATATGGAAATACTTGTCTATAAAAAGAAATGCCGAGCATAACTGCACAATTTCAACTTTCCACAGACAGTACAGTACTTTCTTTATGGTTTTGCTAAAGTCTTAGTTTCTTACTCACCTAAAAATGTCACTTTTTGCTCTCCAAGTCCTGAAGAAAGAAGTTCCTGTTTATGCTGTACGCTTGGAACTTTCTCCACCTTGTGGTCTGCCAAACAACAGACCGTGTGTGTGTAGCTTCTTCGAATGACTTGTGCTGGTCGTCTCATAGTCCTTCTGGCGCCACCGGTATACGGCGCGAAAAGCCTTGCTACCTCGGCTGCAACACAGAACAATGACAACTCAATCGGTCACCAGTCAGCTAAAACAGTTAGCCTCACCGTCTATTTAAATTTAGTGGTTGCTGCGAGCTAACACTATTTTGCCGATTAGCGTTGTATGCCCGCACCATTGAACACACACAAAGCATACCGCGCACACCTACCGCATACAAACACTTTTCAATCCATCTCCAAATTGTTCGCTAATTTAACCTACACCTGTGTCCAAAGTCATTGATTACTAACACACTTGGCTGATATTAAATGACTGAAGGATTATTTGAATTATTTGAAGTATTAAAGTAACGTGGTATGACAGGAAAGTTAAATCTGGTATATTCCTTTTAATGCCACCTTATTTATATTCATGTGTGTTAAATTAGAAAAGGACAAAGTATCTTTTCCCTCCCCCAATATATTGAGGTGAAGTCCTTGTGTATGGAGAGAGAGGTGAGAAGGGGACACCATATTTGGGAATAGTGCCAGACGCTGGAATGTTCCCCTCGTAAAAGAAGGGGGTGCTTACACAGGCTTGAAGCAGATGTGTGTGTGTGTGTTTTCATTGCAGTAAATAGATCTGCTACATGATTACTGGTCAACTATACCTCTGTTCTTATTCTTTCATGTGTGGGTACTAAATGGCTACAAACATTGTGGAGAAATTAGCTTAAACATCTTTTATTACTCTATATGAAATGGAAGCAGTTTTTATGACAGGGACGAGAGAGGTGGGGGAGGGACACATTCCGAAGAGGTTCAGCAGGTCAATTGTCAGGGGAATCGACTTGTTTTCAATAGAGGTGTGTGGTTAGTTACTTTGTGTTAATAATAGCAGTATGTGTAAAGGAAGCTGGAAATATACAATGTGAAACCTTTTATTTGAAGTAAAGATGTGAACAATAGCTCAAACAAATGGAGGGGCTATATGAGGCCTGTGTGAAGTTTGACTATTTGAAAAGCATCTCTAATACTGCTTAAGAGCATAGGTAATGTGTTCCTCGTTGTTATTGATATGAAAGTAATTAACATGTATTACGTATATTTAGCCAACTATAACAACTATATCTTAAAACATACTTTTAACTTGTGTGTGGTAACCTGAGGGGGGGAGATGGACTCAGGGACCAAGGGCCATAAAGGGGATGTGTGTGTGCTGGCTGCAAGATGTGAAATAAGATAAGGAAACTTGTTGTTGAGAGCAAGTTCGTACCAGACACCAAAAGGTGTCTGGTCTTCGTCAAACTGAATGAGACTTTTTGTTTCCGGGTTTCTTCTGCTGTGTCGCACTGATTGGGTGCGACAGGCCATGTGTTGGTCTCTGCCAATAAGATGACCTCTGGGGGAAAGCACGTACACCTCCTCCTCCTGTGTTTTAGTATGAAAGACTGTGTTTTCCTTTGGTTCGCGCTCTTGTTTTTCACCGGCCGTTCCTGAGACCTGTCTCACACGTGGTAGAACCTGAGCCCGGAGTACTCTGCAGAGTGCTTCGTGATTTCTTTGTATTTGTATTTTGTATCGTTACTGTATATCATTAAAGCCGGATTATTGTTTAACTTGTATTCTGGTGTTTCTTAATCCTTCCCTTTTCCCGAATTCACCTAGCTTGTCAAACGACACGCGGAGACGAGGTTGGTTTGCAACATCCTCCAAATCTCCAACAAGTGGTGACCCGACGTGTCTGAGTGGGGTGTTTTCGGGGAAGAGACCACCGGCGGCAAGCGGACGAATGGTCCGGAGAAGAGGCCTAGAATAATCTCTGACAACTAAAACGAGGATCCTTCAATTGAAAGGTGAGCAGACAAGCCTGTTTCTATCGAAGGTCTGTAATTGGCTAAACTAAATGTTAGAGTTGTCAGAGACATATTCCGGTGTCATAGTTGTTGCGGTGGAATATACAAATACATAGTTTAGATAGGTAGGAAAGTTATATAACATAAAAGTGAATCAACGAGGTATGTAAGACGAAGGTGAAAGGCCCCGTACTTTTTTCAGAAAGGAGACGGCTGAAGACTCGTTGGGGGACGTCCAGTGACCGTTTTCAGACGGCATCCAGGAGACGAATCTGAATAACAATTCTTAGGTTCATAGGAATCGAAGTTGAGTTATAAGTAAAATCCAAAGGAGAGTAACGCAACCTTCAAAAAGCAATTTTGAAGTGACCGGACCTCATTAATCCTTTGTTCT
This sequence comes from Notothenia rossii, assembly GCF_949606895.1. Taxonomy (NCBI): domain Eukaryota; kingdom Metazoa; phylum Chordata; class Actinopteri; order Perciformes; family Nototheniidae; genus Notothenia; species Notothenia rossii. The sequence continues at coordinate 27,915,906 of NC_136910.1, read as the reverse complement.
GTGGGGGTTGAGTCTGTGAATATTTACTGGTAACAAGGACAGTAAGTCAGATCAATAGATATGAAGTCTGTGAATATTTACTGGTAACAAGGACAGTAAGTCAGATCAATAGATATGAAGTCTGTGAATATTGACTGGTAACAGAAACAGCCTAAGTCAGATGAATAGATACGAAGTCATAATGAAGGGAACATTTTAATGAGAGGAGCGTGAGTTAAGAGCTTACGGGGACAGTGGGTTCAAGCAAAAAAAAATTGAATAAAAGGATAGCAGAAGTGTTAATTGTTGAAAGAAGCCCCCCCTTTTCCAAAGGAGAGGCTGAGAGCTACAGCGGGGGAGAGAGAAGGGGGTGTCAGTATTTGTCTGTGAGAGTTCCCCCCACCCTTTTTCCTCTCGAGAGCAGCGGCAGCAGCCCGGAGTGTGTCTGCTTGCTTTTTTCTCTAGTGATCTGAAGTTGGAGTGAAATACATAGAAAATTAACAGATCAAGGTGTGATTTGAAGTGGAAGATATATTGAAATAAATAAGAAACAATGATTTGCTGCTATTTAAATATAGTCTTTGAGAACTGATTGATACCGTTGCATTGCGTTGTGAATTTCATGGTATTTGTCATTAACTAAGGATTGTACTTAATTATATTCCAAGGGGAAAATTATATTAAATACAGGAACAAAAGAGTAGAGAGTAAAGAGAAGGTTTTTGTAAGTTTGTCAGAGGGAATCTGTTAATGTTTAAGCATGACAGAGGTCCTGCACGAGGTTTTACTCCAGCCATCTCACACGGTTACACAAAGGGGTGATTTATGAGAAACTTGTGGTCAGGAGAAATGAGATGTTTTGGAGAGTAGACAGAGAGAGAGAGAAAAGTAAGGTTGTTGCTAAAATATAGAGAGTAAAAGTTATATAAAGTTAACTACTATTCGGGAGAATGTCATATTGTTGGATGAGTAACCTAAAATAAGTGAAGATGGTGAAATAGTTTGATTAAGGATACAACCGGTAACAACTGATTAAATACACAGTGATGGTGTACATGAACATTGAGAGTAGATTAAGTTGTTTTGTTCTTCATGCGTTTCACCAGAAGTCATTTGAATTGTTATTATTTTTAAGTAGTGTTGTTTTGGGTTATATTTCTAGACTATAATGTACCCACATGCATGTGGTTTCTTTGTCCCAGTTCATTTTAAAGTCAGCCGCCTCATGGCTAAATCTATTTGACCCCAGGAGGTCAAGAGTCATTCTGTTAGACCACCATCTTGTGAAAGACAAATCATTGTTCTTTTGTCACATTTTGAATTAGAAAAGAGTTCATTTTGCTAGATCAATTTATCTATAAATGTTGTAGTGGGAGTTTTGTGTTTGCTAACATTTTTAGGAACGACAACACCAGGAGATGAGTAAACTCAAGAATCCGTGGAGTGTAAATACATTGAGAAAAACACATTTTTATGCTCTAACTTTTTGCACATCATAGACAAGGAATTTAGACAGTATAAATAAATATTCACCAAAAGTAATAAGTGAAATGGAAAGTAGACATGGGCCTACACTTGAGTCGAATTATATTACTGTGATCTGATCAGTGTGCTCTGCAGGTTTACTATTGTTCTAAGTAACAGTGGGATTTAAAATATTGGAGAAAGTATGGAGATGTTCTTTCGTAGTGTGTGAAATATGTGATGCTTGAAACAGGTATTTCAATTTATGGAAGAAAATGGTTTCCTGAAAGAGTCAGGTTGGGTAGATATGTAACAATGGATGAAACAATTTATAGAGGGAGTTTTTGTAATATCATTAGTAGACATTAATGGTGTTGTTTAGATGGCGTTTAGCAACTAAGACAGATAGTATGATTAGAAAGAGACAGAATGGAAAGGGTTGGATTGATTCAATCTCAGTGTGCTAGATTTCTTATGGATAATGCGTCCCGGGACCTGGACTCCCCCTCTGAGTTAGAAAGGCTACGACCCCGTCCCTCCAAGCAGACAAAAGACCCAACCCAAAAGGAGGCTCCTCCTTCTCCATCAAACAGACAGAGAACCGGAGCTGAACCGTCTCCACCTGAGGCATCCAGAACCAAACCGCTTGCTGACATACAGAAATACTCTCATCAGTCCCTCAGACAGGGCATGAAGCTGAGCCACGAGATTTGGCACAGGAGCAGAGTGGGGGACATGAGAGCAGAATCCGCCCTCCATGAAGCAGCGGAGAGACTGTAAAGGGGAGATGAAATGCAAAGCAGTGCAAGGAACAGTGGCATGATGTGGGCTGCCGATGTGACTGGGCCAAAGGCTGCCTAAAACAGTTACAGCGGATGGATTCAAGAGCTGATGGACTGAAGAGAAGACAGAATCAGAGGAGTTGGCATAGTCGATTTGAAGTGAGGAGGTCGGGGTCACGGCTTGAGACAACCAGGGGAGGAGAAAAGGAAAACGGGAATGAGTGAGTTTACACATAAACACACTTATTCACAAAACGCGCATAGAAGACACCACATTTAAAGAACTTGAATTGACTTGATAAATAAGTAAAGATAAAAAGAGGTATTAACCATGAATTAATCGATTGGTAAATTCAAAATAGCAGTAAAGAGGAAACTATTAATGTAAAATGAGAAAATCATCCTAAAAACAGACTGAGGGTTAAAGGGGGAGACATGAGGGAAATATGCACTACACTTTAAGCAGGGGGTGTTTTGGAGTAGCACAGTGTAGAACCATATTCTTCAATCTTTCCATCATATTAATAAATTATTCTTCAAGAGATTTTTATTCATGTGTGAATAAAGTAGTGATCTCATTTGTTACAATATTGATTTCACCATTGTGGCATAGTTATTACCATAGGAGGGCTTTAGGATGGAAACTGTTTTTAATCCTTGATAGAGTAAAGGGTGATGGTTGCATGTTCGGACACCCAAGGTTCCACACACTGCTAAAGAGTTTAACATTGTTTTTAAGTAGACCAGAATTGAAGATAAATGAGTATAATGAGCTATGAAATGCAGAGCTACACAGATCCTAGTAATGTTTTGACTTAAGATAATAGTTATGTACACAAGTTTCTGAATTAGATTTCTTAGACATTTTAATACTACTTAGTTGTAAATAAATTGCAGTAGTAGTAGTACTATTATGAAGTGAGTTTTGTACCAAGTTGCAGGAAATGTGGGAAGCAGCCGTCCCGATGACAAGTTAGAGATATCTGACTTAAGGTGGTAATCGTGAATTGATAAATGATGGCGCTCCATATGTGACTGATTTTTGTAGACAAAGGATACTGGCCTATGCTGAAATATCAAAGTCTCTGCAGAGCACGACACATGGCCAATGAAACTGAGACCGAATGACCGTTGACCCTGACTGACAGTGTGACTTGAGAAAAGCACTATCAATGACTGACTCTGGGGCTGACCAAACTTGACTTTACAACCTGACAGAGTGAGTGTGGAGGAATTTCTGCATGTGATCAGTGTAACTGCATGATTCTAAAACAATAACTAACCGAGCATGTCTTTAGACTAATACATTATTTTGGAGCTCCATGGGAAACACAGGTTTCCTACAATTTCACACATTTGGAAAAACGCACATGTGACCCGTTTCTAATTCCCACAGGAGTTGGCGGTTTGCAAATGTAAAACTCAAACTAAAATCTAAAGATTCTGTTTCTTTTAGGACTGCCAGCTGGAAATGAACACTTATTTTCCCTGGAGTGTTTACTGTGAAAAATGATGGATGTACTTTTGTGAATGATGTTTGGTATTTTCTTATAACCACTGGTTAACTGAAGGTTTTCTTCCCATACAGGATTTTATTACACATGTTTACATGTGTAAAAAGGGGGAGTGTGGGATATTTTCATTTAGGGACTGGAAGAAACCTGCCGCCCCAACTCAGATGTTCAATCTGACCATTGATTGACAGTTTTAGATTTAACCTGCTCCATATCTGGGGATAAGATACTGTTTGATTAATGTTGACATGTTTCTAATATTGATTGAGTTATAACAGGTAACACAGATGCAGAATCAGTGGCCAAGGGGCTACTGAGAGAGATGTCATTCCAGAATGAGAATGAGAAGGTGAACTGTGATAATGAAAACAATTTTGTAATATTTCAACAGGTATTAAAGTAACTGAGGTTTGAAATGTAGAAAGAACATATTACAGCTAAGTTAAAACATAGTAATGTAATGAGATAGAATTTAATTTAGACAACATCTTGTAACTAGCCTGGTAAAGAAGTAAAAGCCATAGACTGTTTAGATCATTATGGGAATGTACATTTAATTTAAAGTCATAATAGAAAGACATTTGATGACAGTATGTTGGATTTCTGTATTCATTTTTCAGCTTGATAATATCCAGGCAGGGACAGGTAGAAGCAGTCTCGCCTGGAAATTATTCACTTTGTCAGTATCATGATTTTAGTTGTTTTTAATCCATAATATTAGTGTGTTCCATTACCAGAGACGTTAGCAGTTCATATTATATTTAGATTTTAAATGGGATCTCAAAGATTTCATTTATAATAACACAGATGCTTGTCAGGAATTCAGAGCTATTGAGATATGTTATTTAGTTCACCTGAAGATGTTGGGGTTTATTTTGTTGACACAGGCCAAGTATTAGAATTCTGAAGCGGCCTACCAGTGGTGGGTCAAACACCTGAGGGCCCAGAAGCCCTGAGCGTAGACTTGAGGGGTGGGTATCAGATTTCTCCACACAGGTTGCTGACGCCAAAAGGGGGACCCGAGGAGCAGGAGGCCGACACAGCGGAGTTCGTCGGGCTGAAGGTCGTCAGGCCTACGTGACTCAACCCCAGGTTCTCCGGCCTCTACAGAGTGACCCAGAGGACATCTCATGCCGTCCGCCGAGGAGCAAAGGGGGACATCTGGTACTACTGGAGCCAGTGTGCGGCGAGGAACACTCCGGCTAGGACCTTGGAGGACATCAGGATGGACCTGGCTATCGTCAACGCGGACATCCCTACAGCAGACGACTTGGAAGCAGGCATCAGCGGACTGGAGGAGAAGGACCTCGCGGACATCCCTACAGCAGACGACTTGGAAGGAGGCGTCAGCGGGCTGGGGGACTTCTCGAGGCAGCAGAGGAGTCTACTTCTCTCTGATCAGATTAATCAGTTCCACCTTTGAAGGAAAGGCCGCATCTCCCCCTCCCTATCAGCTGCCCTTGTTGGCGTATTCCGCTGAGGGGGGGGGGGGGGCCCTGATGATTCAACAACACGCAAGGATGCTGCTGTCTGGCACTCAGGCTCTCACTCTGATAGTTTCTTCATTGTCATTGGAGGTTGTTTTCTGTTCTCAAGGGTTTAATGAAGGGGGACAGACACCGTATTAAAGAAGGACAGTAGTTTTGTTTCAAATGTCTTATGTGTGTTGGTCTCGTTAATGCGAGACCAAAAAGGGGGAATTGAAGGATTATTTGAATTATTTGAAGTATTAAAGTAACGTGGTATGACAGGAAAGTTAAATCTGGTATATTCCTTTTAATGCCACCTTATTTATATTCATGTGTGTTAAATTAGAAAGGACAAAGTATCTTTTCCCTCCCCCAATATATTGAGGTGAAGTCCTTTGTATGGAGAGAGAGGTGAGAAGGGGACACCATATTTGGGAATAGTGCCAGACGCTGGAATGTTCCCCTCGTAAAAGAAGGGGGTGCTTACACAGGCTTGAAGCAGATGTGTGTGTGTGTGTTTTCATTGCAGTAAATAGATCTGCTACATGATTACTGGTCAACTATACCTCTGTTCTTATTCTTTCATGTGTGGGTACTAAATGGCTACAAACATTGTGGAGAAATTAGCTTAAACATCTTTTATTACTCTATATGAAATGGAAGCAGTTTTTATGACAGGGACGGGAGAGGTGGGGGAGGGACACATTCCGAAGAGGTTCAGCAGGTCAATTGTCAGGGGAATCGACTTGTTTTCAATAGAGGTGTGTGGTTAGTTACTTTGTGTTAATAATAGCAGTATGTGTAAAGGAAGCTGGAAATATACAATGTGAAACCTTTTATTTGAAGTAAAGATGTGAACAATAGCTCAAACAAATGGAGGGGCTATAGGTAAGCCTGTGAGAAGTTTGACTATTTGAAAAGCATCTCTAATACTGCTTAAGAGCATAGGTAATGTGTTCCTCGTTGTTATTGATATGAAAGTAATTAACATGTATTACGTATATTTAGCCAACTATAACAACTATATCTTAAAACATACTTTTAACTTGTGTGTGGTAACCTGAGGGGGGGAGATGGACTCAGGGACCAAGGGCCATAAAGGGGATGTGTGTGTGCTGGCTGCAAGATGTGAAATAAGATAAGGAAACTTGTTGTTGAGAGCAAGTTCGTACCAGACACCAAAAGGTGTCTGGTCTTCGTCAAACTGAATGAGACTTTTTGTTTCCGGGTTTCTTCTGCTGTGTCGCACTGATTGGGTGCGACAGGCCATGTGTTGGTCTCTGCCAATAAGATGACCTCTGGGGGAAAGCACGTACACCTCCTCCTCCTGTGTTTTAGTATGAAAGACTGTGTTTTCCTTTGGTTCGCGCTCTTGTTTTTCACCGGCCGTTCCTGAGACCTGTCTCACACGTGGTAGAACCTGAGCCCGGAGTACTCTGCAGAGTGCTTCGTGATTTCTTTGTATTTGTATTTTGTATCGTTACTGTATATCATTAAAGCCGGATTATTGTTTAACTTGTATTCTGGTGTTTCTTAATCCCTCCCTTTTCCCGAATTCACCTAGCTTGTCAAACGACACGCGGAGACGAGGTTGGTTTGCAACATCCTCCAAATCTCCAACATGACTTAGCTAAACTAAGTTAGCTTACCTTGGACAGGTGTTCGCAGTGGAGCGGCAGGTAGTGGAGCCGCCGATGTCGCCGGAGCCCCCGCCGCCGCTGAGGTCGCCGTCGGGGCCGGAGGAGTTCTGCTGAGAGCTTCCTCGATTAAAGTCGCTGCTTCTCTCAGCAGCTCCGGGCAACTCTTCGACATGTTGTACTGCACGCATGAAATTCGTCGATGTAGGTGCAGGCATGGGTGCAGGACGGAGTCTTCAACTTGACCCAACGTACTGTAGCCTATAGGTGAATAGCGCCATCCAGTGTATCGGGGTATTTTCACTATCAATCCATTATCTGGAATCCATCTGTCTTGACTTGATGCGCTGGGTAACCAATCAGGTGTTAGAACCCGCCCCCTGACTTTGATGGTGAGTTTGACAGATAAAATAAATTCATGAAGCGCTGCAACACAGGTCCATGAAATAATTAATTAAATAGTGAAATAATTATATGTGGTTTTTACATTGAATGAATACGTATTTGAATGAATTAATGACACATTTAATCACATATTTATGTATTTAATTCCAATTTTAATTAATTAATGACACATTTAATAAATTATTTAATGATGTATTTATTTATTTAATTGTGTCACAATCCATCCTCCATAGTATGTTTACAGAGGTGCTGTATGAGAAAACAATGTGAGTTGCGACCCATATCGTCTTAGAGGCCATCCCACGGAGCTGTAATAATGGATATATTGCACATGTTTGCTGTAATTCATTATTATACTATGGGCTGTATGATTAAATATTGTACCGTAAATGTTGTATTAAATAAAGTTAATATTACTGTGGAAGCTATTCACATTTATTTCGTGTATTTATTTGTTTTGTAGAGCTAGCTAATTTGCAGCCATGTAATTTATGTTAAGTTGTGTTCCAGTTGGGATGTTTTTATTTTGAAGGTGATGGGTCAATTTGGGCACGCAGCTGGGTGTATTTAGAACAACCGGGGCACAGCAGCAGCGAGTGAGCACCGGGAAGGTGTATGTTTTTTTTTACCAGCATCAGAGCAGTATCAAGGCTGAGTCTAGCAAATATTCAACACCTTTTGCTGTATTGTTCTTACCGAGGTGAAGACAATAAACACCACAAAACGTTGATGCCTTGACTGGACAATGGACTCATTTACTCACTCATGATCTGCGTAAGATCCGCCGTACCTGGTGCCTCAGTGGCCTTTTGAAGTTTTATTGTTGTTGACAAATGGCCACTACAATTACCGACGTTAGATTGACGTCCCTGTAGCTTCTTATTGCACTAACAAGCTTATGCACTGTGTGTATATATATATACTGTATATATACAGTGCAATAATTATTTAATGCTAAATGAAGCTCTGTTGCTTGGATATCACTAGATCCAGCGTAATATAAGTACATAACGATTGATGTGTACATTAGCATAATTACTAGCTAGCTGCTAACTGCCGCCTCGTTAATATCAAATCCATCATAATAACAAATCATTACCATGCTGTCATGAACGTGTGGTGCTGTTACGTGTATGCAAATTGACGTCCTTGATGTGAACGAGCATTTTGGTTAAAGTTTCGCATGCGCTATGAGCGTACATACGGGTACTTCTCAGGCATGCCGAGTAATCTGTGACTTTTCGCTCTCTCAAAGGTTGGGCCATTTTATCATCATGCGCCAATAGAGAGGCGAAGTCACGCCCATCTACTTCCGGTCCATGGTGTAGATCAGAGGTGCCCAGTACGTCGACCGCGGTCGACCGGCAATGCTGGTAGATCGCGAGTCATTCATAAATTAAAAAAAATCCAGCTCCGTTAAAATAGACAAAACAGGTTTTGATCCCTCCTCCTTTGGCCTCCCTGCCACTTAATTCAGGAGTTGACTTGATTGACAGAAAAAGCGACCTATTGCTTTCCAGTCTGTTAACACAGAATGCAAAGAGATACAAAATCAGTCAAGTGCCGGGAGAGACAAACAACAAAATGAGTGCGGGAACGAGCAAAAAGCTAAAGACATACCACTTCCACACAGAATGGGAGGGAGAATCTTTTTTTGTGATGTCACATTCAAAGGTTATTTGCCTTATTTGTAAAGCAAGCGTCGCTCTGCCAAAGAAAGGTAACGTGGAGAGGCATTATCGGAGTGTTCACAAGGCATATGACAGCGACTTCTCTCCGAGTAGCGAGTTGAGAAAGAGAAAGGTCATGTATTATTGCTACACAAACATTATCTCTTAGTCTTAGTGTCGCCAACTCGTTTCTAACATGCAAAAAGACAAACAAATGCGTCTATGGTCGGTGTATTTTCTATCTTTCCAATCGAGACGAGATCTCTCTCTCCCCCGTCTGTTTGCAAGGGGGCGGGGCAGTTTACACACACGCATCTGCTACATGCAGCAACACACGGAGGAGATGGTGGAGAGAAGCGCTCCAAGGTGTGGTTACATGTTACCCGTCTTGAGGTTGACAATGCTCGTCACCAAAAGTGTTTAGCATGTAAGGGCGGTAACACGAGCAATTTGTCTAAACATTTAGCAAAAGTGCACCACATTCAGACGGAGGAATGCACCGGGTTCGACTGTCTTTCTAGTAGCTCTGTAGCCCCATCCACCAGTAACGTTTCCACGTCAGGTGTTATGTATGCTAGCAGCAACACACGGAGTTAACTACATTATACAAACATGGGTTAATGATTAGAGGTAACTGAGTTATTTAGTTTGTTAAAGTTTCAGCTATTCTGTTTCCAGTTCTGTCATCAGATTATTTAATACGATTTGTTAAAACATTGTTGTTTCTTTTGATGTGAAATATTATTTATTTAATTCAAATAAAAAGCAATGTTAATTTTGTTCACAATTTGTTTAGTTAATTTAATAATATATGTATTTTTGAATCAAGTATTCATCTTTATTGTCTTCATTGTTAGTTTCCACATGCCTAAAACAACCTCAAACTAAATCCAAAAGTTGATGGCTAAATAAGAGCGTTTGAGAAATTGTGCAAGGCACACAGTAGTATTCCGAATAGTCGATTAATCGTTTCATTAATCTATAGATTAATCGATAATCAAATTAGTCGTTTGTTGCAGCCCTATTGTAGTTATCCCATGTAAAAATAAAACGTGTTATTCAGCAACCCTTGCAATTTGGGTTTTTATTTTTGGTTGGTAGACCTCGGTTAGCTGGTCATTTCAAAAGTAGCTCACCAGCCAAAAAAGTGTGGGCACCCCTGGTGTAGATCATTCTCATATGATTAAGTTTGTCCTTTGCAGGCCACCGTAGATGGTGCGCCACCCGGTGACGTGTTAAGATAATAGGCATTCAGTTGTTAGTCGGCATGCAACGTACATGTTCACTGTTCATGCTGTGGTCATAAATAAAGCCACCACTTGCCTATGCATTGTGTATTCCTTGTACATACACACATGCATGTATTAAGAAGTATCGACAACTTCTACATGGTGTCAGAAGAGGGCACAAGCCTCTCCTCGTCTGGAGAATTTCTTTTCCACGGACCGTGCTAACGCTAACTAGCTGGCTGAAGCTAGCCCCAGCTACAATGGCGGATGGATTTCGCCGTCCGGACCCTGTTATGTTTGAAGGAAACGTCGCGGAGAGCTGGCGGATCTTTGAGAGGGAATATGAAATCTTCATCGCCGCAGCGCACCCAGACAAGGCTGCCAGGACTAAGGCTTACATCCTCCTCAATCTTGCTGGACCAGAAGCCATTGAACGTGAACGATCCTTTATGTATGCAGCTGAAGTGCGCGCGCCAGGCCCCGACGCTGCAGTGATCTCCCCAGCTGAATCAAGGGAGGACCCGGACTGTTTGATACGGAAATTCAGAGAAATATGCAACCCTCAACATAACAAAATAATGGAAAGGCACAGGTTTCATTCAAGAAATCAGAAGCAAGGTGAGAGCATTGAGTCATTCATCAGTGATCTGAAGATAAAAGCTAAAAGTTGCCATTTTGGAGACTTAGCTGAGGAACTAATCTGTGACAGAATAGTATGTGGCATAATCAATGACTCTTTAAAAAAAACTCTGTTGAGAGACAGTGAACTGACACTTGCTAAAGCTGTTTCAGTCTGCCGTATACACGAAATGACAGAGGAAAGCAGCAGGACGTTAGCCGTTCAAGCTACCAGTGTTGATGCAGTGAGACCTGTTTCTAGCAGAAGATATCAGCCAAAGCCACAGTCACTCGCTCACTCCCAGAGCATCTCTAACTGTAATAATTGCTGAGGCAGCCATGCAGCTATGCGAGAAAAATTTCCAGCTTTCGGGCAAAAGTGCCACAACTGTGAAAAAGTGAATCACTACAAAAAATGCTGCAAGTCTAAACCACGCAGCTACAGTCATTCAAATAGAAATAATTTTAACCAGTCTGTACATGAAGTAACAGTGGAAGAGCCCACAACACACAGAGAAGACACGTTCTACGTGGATGGCGTAGATATCGAAAGACATGTTGATAGTGTTAATCCTCAAGCTGAAGACAAAGAAGAAGGATTTGTTACAATTCACATTAATGGCATACCAACTGAAATGAAAGTTGACACAGGAGCTAAATGCAATGTGTTGTCTCAAGAAACGTTCACACAAGTGACCAATGGCGAGCAACTTGTGAAGCAAGAGACTGCTATAAACGTTGTTGCTTATGGAGGAAGCAGGATTGAGACCAAAGGCCTGGCCACACTGCCTTGCTGCTTAAAGGAGCAGCACCATTCGTTGCCTTTCTTCATAGTGAACAAAGATGTGCAGCCACTACTGGGATTTCGGGCATGTGTGAACATGGGAATTGTCACATTGAGCAAAGATGTCCACCAGATCACTACGGAAAGCAACACGGATTTCACCACACAGACACTCATGCAGTACAAAGACCTGTTTGATGATGAACTTGGAGAACTACCAATCACTTACTCCATGACAGTTGATCCTAGTGTACAACCTGTGGTTAGACCTGCCCACCGCATTCCTATTGCAATGCAAGACAGAGTTAAAGCTGAACTTAACCGCATGCAAAACATAGGTGTCATTATACCAGTTACTGAGCCCACAGACTGGGTCTCATCTATGGTGGCAGCACACAAAAAAGACAAGCAGGAAATAAGACTGTGTATCAATCCACAAGACCTCAACACAGCGCTGAAAAGACCACATCACCCTATGAGAACAGTAGAAGAAGTTGCAGCAAAGATGTCAGGAGCAAAAGTGTTTTCTGTGCTAGATGCTAAAAGCTCCTTCTGGCAGATACGTCTCAACAAGAAATCCTCCATGTTGACAACCTTCAGTACTCCATTTGGGCGGTACAGATTCCTAAGGATGCCCTTCGGCATTAGCTCTGCTAGTGAGGTATTTCAACGCTCGATGGAACAGCTATTTGCAGGTTACCCATGTTCTGTCATTGTTGACGACATCATCATTGGTGGCCGCGGAGTTGCTGAGCATGATGCCAACCTCAAGAAGGTGCTGGAACGAGTGAGAGAAGTCAACCTAAAGCTGAATCCAGCCAAGTGCAAGTTTCGCCTGGATCATGTAGGATATGTAGGTCCCATTTTCACAAGTGAAGGCCTAAAGGCAGACCCTTCTAAGACAGATGCAATCACTAACATGCCAGTCCCCACAGACGTTGTCTCACTACAGCGTTTCCTCGGTATGGTTAACTACCTCGGCAAGTTCATCCCGAACTTCAGCGACATCGCAGCACCACTGAGAAAACTCATCCACAAGGACACTGCATGGTGTTGGTTCCAGCAGCATCAGGATGCATTTGACCTTCTTAGATCATGCTTATCAAGTCCACCTGTCCTGTCATACTATGATGTCAGAAGACCAATCACGCTCACCTGTGATGCGTCATGCTACGGACTTGGAGCAGCGTGCATGCAAGATGGCAGGCCAGTAGCGTTTGCATCACGCACCCTCACTGACACAGAGACAAGGTATGCACAAATTGAAAAAGAACTGCTAGCTGTCGTGTTTGCCTGTACAAAATTCAAAGACTATGTGTATGGAAAGCCTGTAGTGGTGGAGACTGACCACCAACCTTTAGTGACTATCTTAAAGAAGCCCATCCACACAGCCCCTGCCCGTCTGCAGAGAATGTTGCTCCGGCTGCAGAGCTACGACATCAGTTTGGTGTACAAAAAGGGCAAGTATATGTATGTAGCAGACACACTTTCACGTGCCCCAACCACACAAACATCTCAAAGCCCTGCTGAAAATGATGCTTATGAAGTTATGTCTGTGAGCTACATCTCCACAGCCCGCTTGGAAGAACTCAGAAAGCACACAGCAGAGGACGAAGATCTGCAAGCCCTCAGTGCAGTCATTAATAGAGGATGGCCCATCCGACAGAATCAGCTCCAACCTTCTGTCCGTCTCTTCTTTCCCTACAGAGATGAAATGACAGTAGAAGAGGGAATTGTCATGAAAGGCCACAAAACTGTCATTCCTCAATCCCTGCACAGAGAGTACATCAAAATAGTGCACAGAGGGCACCCCGGCATTGAAGCAACCAAACGCAGAGCAAGAAGCATCATCTTTTGGCCAGAAATGTCTAGAGACATCACTGAGGAGTTGCTTTCATGTGCGGTGTGCAACAGCACCAGATCCCATCAGCAAAAGGAGCCCCTCCAGCTTCATCCTGTGCCAGATCTCCCATGGTCCACAGTGGCAACAGACATCTTTGAGTGGCATGGAAAACGGTATCAGGTGCTGGTTGACTCATACTCTGGCTGGTTTGAAATCGACCTTCTCCGGGATGTGACCTCATCAACTGTGATAACTAAATTAAAGAGACATTTCTCTGTTTTCGGCAAACCACACACACTCATCTCTGATAATGCTGGACAGTACGCCAGTCAGCATTTCAAGGACTTTGCAAAACAGTGGGACTTTGTTCACATCACCAGCAGTCCTGAATACCCACAGTCAAACGGACTAGCAGAGAGAGCAGTTCGCAGTGCAAAGCAGCTGATGGAACGTTCACATAGAGATGGCACAGATGTCTTCCTCAACCTGGTAAATCTCAGAAACATTCCCCGTGATCTGACGTTAGGCTCTCCTGCTGAACGCCTGATGTCGCGACAAACACGTGCAGCCATCCCTGTGAGCACCAAACTGTTACAGCCAAACCCAAAAGATGCACAACTAATCAGAACACAACTCCTCAACAAGCGGCTCATCTTAAAGCGCCACTATGACATCTCAAGTTCTCCTCTAAAACCCCTGGCAGAGGGACAAGTGATCAGGATGCAGACCCCAAAAGGATACGATCGGCTTGGCGTTCTCAAGGACGTGAGCGAGAAACCACGCTCTTACATAATCCAAGCCAACGGGACTTCATACAGACGGAATCGTCGTCACATCATTCCTGTTCTCGAGCCGTTGCTCCAGCAACAGCAGCCTCAAGATTTCGACCCTCAAAACACTGACCCCTCTATGATGGACTGTGTACCCCACACACCACAAACACCTGAGAGAAACAGCAGGCTGACACAGAACAGTTCCCCTTCACTACCAAGACACACATCACATTTCCCTTGCAACAACAGTGACACACCATACATAACATGATCAGGTCGCACATGCAAACCAAACACTAAATATGTGCAGTAACACTGTTGGACAATCTTGTTAAAGTGATATGTTTAGTCATTTCCTTTTCCTGTTACCTGGTAAGGTATTTAGTAATGGTTTATTGTTTGTGTCACCAAATGCTAAAGGAATGTTCAATATCCTCTGCCTTAAATGTTATTTACTTTCAGATAGAAACATCAGCTAAAGAGAAGGGATGTAGATCATTCTCATATGATTAAGTTTGTCCTTTGCAGGCCACCGTAGATGGTGCGCCACCCGGTGACGTGTTAAGATAATAGGCATTCAGTTGTTAGTCGGCATGCAACGTACATGTTCACTGTTCATGCTGTGGTCATAAATAAAGCCACCACTTGCCTATGCATTGTGTATTCCTTGTACATACACACATGCATGTATTAAGAAGTATCGACAACTTCTACACATGGGACCCCGGAAGCGAAAAATTATACATTGAATTCAATGGAGAGAGAAAACGTATCTTTTGATCCCGTTTGAATTGTGCCACGAACTACACATATGATGTTTGTCAATCTTAAACAATCATTTCCATGTCAAAAAAGTCACATTTTGTCGTAAAACTGTTGAAATATAAGACTATGAAAAATACGCGACTACAAAGACTACAAATCCCAAATCCCATTCTGGGTCGCGCATGTGATGTCACAGGCGACAATGCTCCAAGTGGTTGCGACTCGTAATTAAAGCGAAGAAGAAGATTTCATAACTGATTTATTCCCTCCAATTAATATAAGAGATTGCTCCAATAAATTCACTTTTACAAGATGCCTGTGTGCTTTGTACCATGTTGTAATCACAAAAGTGATCATACCACTTGCTCGTTCTATCGCTTCCCCTCTTATGAAAGGACCAGGAGTCGCTGGATCAGACATATCAGGTAATATCATAGGTAATATACATGTTGTGCATGGAACATAGTCAAGTTAGCTACCTAGTTAGTAGCGACGAGTAGCGAGCACGTTAGTTAGCATTACATTACTTAGCCTTGTCATTTTTAGTAGCCTTACCATTAAGTTATTATTTTATTACATGAAGTACACCAAAATGTTAAACAGTAAGAGTAGTCATCATGGTAAGTATTTCGTGAAACATTTGAAGAGTGGCCTACTGCGCCCTCCACCGGGTGCTAAGGAAGCAGTTCAGGGAGAGTCGAAGGAAGGCAGGCAGGCAGGGAGCTTTGCATGACATTCTTCTGGACATGTGTCATTGTGATGACAGTGAGGGTGAGTCAATCTGTTGGTTGGAAAGACAGTAGTTGAGTGATTACTGAGAGAAAATTATTAAAATAGATAATTATTCAGTGTTGTTACTTTAAGTGTTGTTACTGACCTTTTTCTCTTTTATTTTCTTTACCTCACCTGTAACTGCTGAGACCCTGAGGAACATGCACACTGGACTGACCTGCTCTGGCAACCTGATTTCCACTGTACTTAATAGTTTAATATTTGGTTATGGTATATTATTTATATACATCAAAGGCACAATGCACCCCCCAGAGAGACACATGTATTGAGTGTGATATTTTGCATAGGTCATGTGAAATCATCTTTACATACTAGAAAACTGTAGGAGCGGCAACTTGTTTTGAAATTGAATTTTTAATATCCGATAATAAAGTTGATCTGTTTTCTTTATTCTTCTCTCTTCCCAGCTCCATCCATCACCGTTCTCTGTTCCTGCAGGTCCTGCTTGCTAATAAATGCTTAATTTTTTTACACAATTACAAATAAAGTCATTGTATTGTATGACATGAAGTTGTGCTTCATTCTGAGTCAATAATAAATTCATTCTGCCTTCAACTGCAAAATGATTGTGGACTGCACCAACATCCATGTAACTGCCCCCAGTAAGATGAACCAAGCAAAGTTGACACTCAACATACAGCTGTGCTCTTAAGTTGACATGAAGAATTTGTGAAATATTGGTAATTATTTGGAAAAAATTACTGATGATGCAGAAAACTTTTTTTATTTAGGAACAGTGTTCAGGTGAAGCATTTATCACTACATATGTGTCACACTTAAAAGGCCAAACACACTGGCCAAACACACCTGGTTTACAACTCCCCAGTTGACAGCCATGACTCCGTCTAAATTGTACCCCCCAAGCACCTTCTTCATGAGGGACGCGCATGGAGTGGATGAAAGTCCCGACCTCAGCACAGCACCAAAATTGCTGGCTGTCAACCTGCCCTGCCTGTGTAACTGCCACTGAGGATTTGTCCGCTGTCCTACGGTGGCTGTCTGGATGGCAGCTTGCTGGTCTCTGCTCAGTCGCATTGAGGCAAGAATTGCCTCAAGCCCCCGACCCCCATGCTCCTTCACCAGCTCCGGCACGTTGAAAATGGCCTGATGTTGAGGCTGCAGCTCTGGCTCAGGTGACAAAAGCCATGCCATGCCACGCTGCACCCCTCAGTGGAGACCTGAACAAGTCTACTTCCTCAGTGGCGATGTCTCTGGCCAGTGGGTTGTATGTCTCCTCTTGCTGTTGGTAGAGTTGAGACACCGGCTGGACTACTTTTGAAGTGTCAGGCTTCCTCCACTGGCACTCAACTTCTGTGGAGCTGATCTGCCACATGGCAAACATTGCCAATGCTGCAGCGTGGCTGCATTTGTACATCCCCCGTGCACAACCACAGACAGCGCTCTGCATCGCGCCATCCTCTCCCATGTAGATCTGTACAAATAAAGTAAGTACCGTGTTTGTTAACATGCTATAATAGATTGAATGAGCAATACAAGGATGGTCCGGATCTGGGGGTGGGAGGGTTTATTTTTCCAAAATGTTGTCCTCTTGTCTGATTGTTGTTATTGTTTGTTTTTTCTGTATTTTTTGTAATTTGTGTTGTATTGGTTGTGATTGTACATTGTATTTTTTTAAATGTGTATTACATTTTTGAAAAACATTTGATAAAAAAAAAAGGATTTGGTCAGGATCTAGACTCAGTGTGTAGTTTATGAATTAATCAATGCTCTCTACATTAGGAAAACATACCAGTGTACCAGAGGGAGTCACACACAGCTGTGCCTAGATAACCAAACAAATTGACAAGATAACCAAAATCCTTGAATCTACACACAGCAAATAAACTCAAATGACACAACGAGATGTAAAAAGGAGATCACACATATAGTCGATATAAAACTGTCCGCTTCAATCTGAAGAGCAACTAAAACAAAACACGGGAGTGTACCTTGTTCTTGTGAACACTAATGTTATCCACAGCATCCACACCCGTATACAGTACACCCGTTCTAGGTTCTGATTGGCTCTCTAGGTTGGCATTCTAGCTTCTGACTGGCTGTCCAGGTTGTCAATCACAGCCGTGGGCATATTATACTAGTCGACTCGTAACATCGCTAAACTTTTTTTCTTGACGGTTTTCTCAGTCAACTAATGCTATTGATAACAGTAACATAAATTAACACAGCCCTGCACACTGCAGTCATTATATGCCGGGTCTGTGGTTCATCATCTTCTTTTTCATTCTCCTCCTTATTGACTGACATTAACGTTAAACATTGCACTCATGTTACTCACCGAAACCTTGTAAAGCCGGTCCCGCATATTGGCTCTTACAGAACCGACTAACTCCCCTTTCGTGTATGTACAGCTCTCAACGGGCCCAGACTTGTAGTGATTTTCACCTCGTTTTATACTTTTATTCTCATTCTGAAAGAATGAGGTGAAATGTGCCAACGTGACGGTCATCTTTGTGTTGGTGACGCGTATTGTGCGGGACCAGAGACATGTAGTTCACTGAGCGGCTTATCACAAAAAAATGTGTTACTTCACAGTTTTACGACACATTTTAATTTTTTTGACTTGCAAAATGTTCTTTTAAATTGACAAACATCATATGTGTAGTTCGTGGCACAATTCAAACCGGATCAAAAGATACGTTTTCTCTCTCCATTGAATTCAATGTATAATTTTCCGCTTCCGGGGTCCCATGGAGGCTCCCGGAAGGGGAGGGACTTCGCCTCTCTATAGAGAGGCGAAGTCCCTACCTTTCCGGGGGAGCTCAAAAGAACATTTTGCATCATGGTAAGTATTTCGTGAAACATTTGAAGAGTGGCCTACTGCGCCCTCCACCGGGTGCTAAGGAAGCAGTTCAGGGAGAGTCGAAGGAAGGCAGGCAGGCAGGGAGCTTTGCATGACATTCTTCTGGACATGTGTCATTGTGATGACAGTGAGGGTGAGTCAATCTGTTGGTTGGAAAGACAGTAGTTGAGTGATTACTGAGAGAAAATTATTAAAATAGATAATTATTCAGTGTTGTTACTTTAAGTGTTGTTACTGACCTTTTTCTCTTTTATTTTCTTTACCTCACCTGTAACTGCTGAGACCCTGAGGAACATGCACACTGGACTGACCTGCTCTGGCAACCTGATTTCCACTGTACTTAATAGTTTAATATTTGGTTATGGTATATTATTTATATACATCAAAGGCACAATGCACCCCCCAGAGAGACACATGTATTGAGTGTGATATTTTGCATAGGTCATGTGAAATCATCTTTACATACTAGAAAACTGTAGGAGCGGCAACTTGTTTTGAAATTGAATTTTTAATATCCGATAATAAAGTTGATCTGTTTTCTTTATTCTTCTCTCTTCCCAGCTCCATCCATCACCGTATTAATTGGAGGGAATAAATCAGTTATGAAATCTTCTTCTTCGCTTTAATTACGAGTCGCAACCACTTGGAGCATTATCGCCTGTGACATCACATACGCGACCCAGAATGGGATTTGGGATTTGTAGTCTTTGTAGTCGCGTATTTTTCATAGTCTTATATTTCAACAGTTTTACGACAAAATGTGACTTTTTTGACATGGAAATGATTGTTTAAGATTGACAAACATCATATGTGTAGTTTGTGGCACAATTCAAACGGGATCAAAAGATACGTTTTCTCTCTCCATTGAATTCAATGTATAATTTTTCGCTTCCGGGGTCCCATGGACCGGAAGTAGATGGGCATGACTTCGCCTCTCTATGAGCAACTCTCATAGGAATTAATGAGGCCCCGCCTCCCCCGCTGTATCCAGTTCTTATTATACATCCTGATACATGGGCAAGGCCAGGCAGGAAACATGTGACTTATCAGTAACTTTAGACATCGTAACACAATTTTAAACGAGATTTTATTGAAGATTATACATTTTACTGATACCAATTATATAATATTTACCTTGTTTATTAAAAATAAAAATAAAAAATAAAAAATATATATATATTTTCTTTTAATGTTGGAAGATGAGGGGCGGCGTCCCTAGCGCCCCTATGGGCCGGCCGCCACTGTTAGACCAGTTACTGGAGGGTATCGATGATTACAAATATACACAAACATTAGTGTATGAGGACAACCAGGGAACAATTGCCCTAGCCAAAAACCCTGTTAACAGACAGAGCGGTGTAAGCACATGGACATAAAGTACCACTTCATAAGATCAACTGTAAAGGATGGGAAACTAACTATTGTGTAGCCTACTGTCCTATTGAAGAGATGGTGGCAGACATAATGACAAAACCTGTAAATAAGCTGAAACTGAAGAAGTCAAGCAAAATAAAATACATTTAAAAAATAAAACTATAAGTTGCAAACAAATCATTTGTGTAATCATGTGAACTATAAGTCTTTTTTTTCTTTGTTTTAAGATAGGTTTTTGTTTGCAGTTCTTGTTTCTTCTTTCTCAATGATCAGACTTTTGCTCTCGCTGCAGCTTTGCGCTCCCTCATTTTTTGTTTTCGATTCTGACACAAACGTCCCAGGTGGGCGGGACTTTCAGGGGTATGTCCCCATTGGCTACTCAGTTTTTGAGTGACAGCCCACTACACCACAGATCATACATTGCAACTCATGCAGCAAACTCCGGAGTCCACTCGGCCACGTTAGTGTCGGTGTCTCCTGGGGAGTTTCATGAACATATCGGACTTCTCTTATGGATTGCTGTGCATTAGACTTGTGTTGTATAGTTTATACTTTATTCCAACTTTAAATATTTTAATACCTGAACACACTGCTGCTGTTAAATAATTTCCCAATTTGGGATTGATAAAGTGTCTGTCTGTCTATTTATTTTATAGATTAAAAAAACACATCTATGTATTTTCAAGCTAAAGGTGATAAATACTGTATACTATTATTATTCTTAAAGACATGTTACATTTCAAAAGCATATATTGCTATGTTTAGGATAAACAATTAAAGACTGCTTTAATTTAACAAATTCTACAATATAAAAGTGGCAGATTTGCTTTATTAAACAGACCTGGCCTAGGCTGCATACCAACACAATTAAGAACACGCTCACATCTTACTATGTTGGTCTGAAGAGCTGAAGCATTCATCCACAATAGATAAAAACTGTGTTGTCTCATTCTATATCCTGTGAGAAAATGATATTCATTTAGCATTACAAACTCGACATACTATTCCTAGCCTGAGGAAGATCTGAATAATCAACAGAGTTGAATGGAATCTCTAACATTTTCATGTAGAATAAAGACAAAAGAGTGATTATACAAATTACATTTATTGAAATTTGAACCAGAAGATGAAGTCTCAAAGAATGTTTTAAATAAAAGGACATAAAACAAAAAGGTGGATAATAATAAAATCTATTAAATTTAAAGACATTTGGTCAAATGAAATGACACTGAGCCAGTGATAACAACAACAATGCATGGATGAAGCTGGTGCAGGTCTTTCTTCATGCACCCCCTCCGTGCTGTCCCCTCAGAGGAAGTGGGAAAACACCACACCACGCTGTCTCAATGATCCACTCTGTTAATATGAGAGGAAAATAAATGTTTTAGGAAATGAAAAATATGAAGTTAACAAATAAAACACAGCGCAGGGGCGTCATGGACGGTAGGTTTTCCTACAAAGTTAACTCAGCCACCATTGATTTTCATATCAAATTAGCGTGTTAATAAAATAAGCTATCATGGCTTATACTTGCATATCTAAACAGAATCATGAAAGCCTGTTGGTAGAGTCAGGCACACGAGTCCGTTTGAGTGTGTGCGCCGGTGTCTGAATGCTCACTCACTGCTAACTATGTAGCTAACTGTTAGGCTACTTAGCTTGCATTGTTATTGATCTAAAGGTAGCAAAAGCTAACTTTCATAGCACAGCTTTTCTTCTCACTTAAGACCAGTGCTTGAATTGGGCCGGTACTCACCGGTACGCAGTACCGGCACTTCTGATTTTGACCCATGTGGTACCGGCACTTCTTACTGAGTACCGGCAAGGTGCCGGTACTCAGTAAAATGCCGGTACTCAGCCGCCGGCAATATACGTATATATTGTAAACGCAACGCAACGCAAATGTGGGTAGGAATCTGCCTCACAGAGGGTGACTGGCTGTCTACATGACGTGGCCTGCCGACATTGCCACTTTCATACAGATCATACTAATGCCCTCGATTGGTCTCTGTGTGTCATTCAAGCTCGGGAGGGTGTGTGTTGGTGTATGTGTGGCACGAGCGAGCGAGAAAGCGCGCGCACCGGTTACGTGTATTGTTGTTAGCATCTGGTGCTAGCTAGCTGCGCTAACGGATATAAGGAGCTGTTTCAACAACAAGGTGGAGGGAGAGTCCTTTGCTGTCAGACTGAGAGGCTGATAACTACAGCTCTGGTGAGGTAAATTACTCTCTTAGTCTTTAGATAGTTAACTTAGTTTAAGTTATCTCAGTGGGTCTCAAACGGTTCGGTCACCATTTATGTAAACACATATTTCCATTTGAGGGGGTAGTGATTAGTAAAATATGCATGAATAATAGAAACAAAATGTTAACTAGGTGAAAAAAGGTAAGATAAACTTGTTGAGAGCTAAAACTAGTCTTTGCTGTTGCCTCAAAGAGGAGCAGGGGGAGAGGAGGGAGACAGGAGAGGCCGATTCAGGAGCCCAGACACACTCACAACTATAAATGAACCAAAAACAAATAAATAAACAAGTTTCAATGTTTTTTCATATTGGATATTGTATGTTATTGGTTATGGCCATGTACTTATGATTTTATGATTATTTAAATGTATACATTTTTGTTTCATATGGGTGTAGTCTCTTTATTTCCCCCTCAAAATGCATCAGATTGATGCATTTAAGTCCAACATTTAAAACAAAATCTTACCGGGGGAGCATGCCCCCGGACCCCCCTATAGGATTTCAGGCCCGGCCGCACTGTTCCCAAATAGATTTGCATTTTTTTTTTAAATAGTAACCCATCTCCATATGTTTCTTTTTGGCTAGTAGATTTAAACTAGAGGGCTATCACTTTGTGCAGCAACGCTATTGACAAATAAATCCAGCAAAATGGCACAAAAAACTGGTAGTGGCCTCAGGGACGAGGAGTCATTTAACCAGCCAGTAGGAGTCAAGCTTTACTTTCTTTTATATCCATAAAGAAAAAGTAAATCTGTTTACAGTTGTTTCATTATGGATGTTGAGAGGTATCCATATATCTCTGCACCCCCTCTAATCTCAGATGCACCCTGAGTCATTTTGTTTAAGTACAGTGAGCCTTTCTAAAATATACAGTAAAGAGACAAACCCACCAGAATTATAGGATATACTATGACTTTGTGCCAAATACTTGTTGCTGATTTAGAGTACTGGCACCTTTTTTATTCCAATTCAAGCACTGCTTAAGACAATAAAGAAACAGACCGTATAGTACAGCACAAACAACACAAATGATCAATACTTGCATATATTTTCACTTGTAGTATTATAATAATTGAAATGCTGGTTCTTCTGCGGGTGTTCTATCCACGCTCAGCTACCGCACCGCAGCTGCCTGCACTGTTCAATCGCTGGAGGAATGGGCTGTCACTTAAAAGTGCCATACCTGCCAACCCTACCGATTTGGGCGGTAGTCTACCGCTTTTGACATGTTTCTACCGCTTACCGACTTTCCCTACCGATTTTCAATCTTCCCAAACTATAACAAATAAAAATGACACTCCATAGACACTGGACTCGACTTTTGGCGGACACCGTTTGCAGCGTGTCTGTGATCGCATCATACAAACAGTCCTCTGTGTTTCTGAAAGAGAAACAACGTGAAGACCGGGGGTAACGCTGCGGGAAAGGCAGCGTCCCCCGACGAGGCATTTGAGTCCTGCAGGATTTCCCCGTTAATATCAGTGTCTCGAAAACACATGTTGGCGACTGAAAGACATCCAGTGTTTGGTTTTTTCCTGAAGCATCCGTCACCTACAGTGTCTCAACTGAAAGAGGACCACAAACACACACAAAATATAATACAATTTTGAGATTTGGGGATATTTATCTCCCATTCTTTCACTTTTTCTGACATTTTCAACACCAAACATGTCGTTAATGTCTCTGTTTAGTGAACTACAGCAATCTGAAAGCCTGTACATTATTTATATCACACTTTACCAGTAGACAAATGCAGGAAATGACTTTTTTAATGCAGAATTTTCTGATTTATGGCGCAACACAAAGATATTTCGCTCTGTGCAAACTTTGACTCTAATATATCAACAACATGAAACAAGAATATGAACCTGGCTTTATCCAATGTTCACACAAGAGTGCTACATCCTGACACATCCTTCATCTACACTGTCTCAACTGAAAGAGGACCAGAAACACATTACAAATATAATAAAATGTGGAGACTTTGGGATATTTATCTCCCATTCTTTTACTTTTCGGGCATTTTACAGACCAAACATGTTGTTGATGTCACTATTTACCAAACTACCACTTTTTCTGAAAAATGCATACAATGATGCAATATATGTTAAATACATGGTTTAAACATGTAATTACTGGGGTTCCATTTCTTCTGATTACCTAATTTAGGCGTGCACATTTGCCGCGCGCAAACCTACCTCTTTTGGATTTGGAAAGGTTGGCATGTATGAAGTGCAAATGAGAAAGCTGCAGCGAGAGCAAAAGTCTGATTATTGAGAAAGAAGAAACAACAACTGCAAACAAAAAGATATGAACAAAGAAAAAATACTTATAGTTTACACGATTACACAAATGATTTGTTTGCAACTTATAGTTTTATTTTTGAAATTTATTTTATTTTGCTTGACTCAGTTTTTTTTTCTTTTAAACTCATAGTTTTGCTTTATTCTGAGAAAGTATTGCTTTATCTTTATGATACAAAACTAATCCCATAGGAATAATGGATAGGTAATAATGGAGAAAACAGCTCGAGTGCGCTAGAATTTGAAAGTACACAACCGAAATAAATCTGCCCCTTCCTTCAGACCTTCTTACAGAACCCCTCCTCCAACACACACAAACGTGCACATGCCCAATGAGGGCACGAGATAAGTTTGTGCACGAGATGGAAGGCTGACAGGCAGGTAGGCCATCCAGTTATTTGAGCCGGGCCGGCTCAGATAATTGGTCGTGCTTTTTACAGCGCCACGGCTTCCACAGATGACATTTTTTATTGTATTTATTGTCAAAAATTGTATTCATTGCTATCGGGATGTTAAGAGCATTCCATGGAATATAACAGATAGTGTTATGACCCAGACCACAGCGTACCTCCCTACCTCTCATCAATTCCAACTAAGGCTCCAGTGGGGACCTTGCTCCCTGTGTGTGCCTCTCCACCTCTGTTTGTTACTCTCTACTTGCTACCCTTTTCCCTCAATCTAAGGGAGTGCTTGTTCTTCCGTCTGCAAGGGAGTGCTTGTTCTTCCGTCTGTCTGTCTGTCTGTGTCTGTGTATTCTCATGTTCCGATTAACCCAGCCTCCCCCAAATGTTCTTGTTTTGTGTCTATATATACGCCGGGATCCTGAGTCGAGGCTGACCCTGTTTGCTGTGGTCCTGTGCCCTGGATCCTCTATTCTGAGTTCTGGATTAAGTCGTGGACTTCGGGTCGTGACTGGGCCTGTCTCTGCGGTCCTGCCTGGGTCTCGTCATGCTGCTTCCCTGATGGCTCCCACAGGATTGTTTTTGACACCTTCGTGGATTCATCTTCTTATTATAGACACATGCATTTCCAAACATTCGGTCTACCTACGCTGTAAAATGTATTATCTCTTCGATTTACACACGGCATCTATTGCACGTCTGTCCGTCCTGGAAGAGGGATCCCTCCTCTGTTGCTCTCCCTGAGGTTTCTCCCATTTTTCCCTTTAAACTGTGGGTTTTTCTCCGGATGTTTTTCCTTGTACGATGTGAGGGTCTAAGGACAGAGGGTGTCATTTTCTCTACTGATATTTCTCAACGGCACAGTTTGCTGTAAAGTGTCTTTACTTTAGGGTATTTTTAATATGTACATTACTTTGGCTCGACCAAATTTTTTTTCAAAATGTGCGATATAAATAAAACTTGATTTGATCTGATTCTGAAGTGAATTACCTGCCTTACCTTTAAGCATGTTCAAATGCAAGAATAGTTGGCTTTAAGATTAATTAGAATAAGAATATCAATTTAAATGTATATTGTAAATAAATCCATTCATGTCAGAGAACCCAGAGTATTGAACTTAGGAGACAACTATCTTTTATACCATAAATGGAAGTTTAGTGTTGGCCTGCGTGGTCAGTATTTGAACACCTGCTGCTAAAGAGCGTTATGCTGCAGTTGAACAGTAGATGGCGCTAATGTTGTTACTACGCCTACTATCAATGGCAACCCAAGAAGAAGAAGCTGGAGCCTCTGCAAGCTAACTGAAGCTAACGCTGTGTTTTCAGCATTATGACGTTGCACACCATAGAGCTCGCTAGTTAGCTGTGGAGCTTTTAAAACCCGGGAAACCAGGGGCACCATAATAAACTAGAAATATCAGTGTACTGTCATGTTCTCTAGTAAGTAGTTCTCCGCTTAGTAGCTCTTGTATGACCTAGCTGCTAAGTGAGGTAGCCTTCCTCGATTACAACAAGTGCGCTAATGAGACAGTGAGCTAACAGAAACAGTCAGCAGGGTAAGCTAATGTACCTGTCAGTGTTTTACTCAGTGTCTGTTCAGGGTCATATTACGTTGTCACTCCGACATGTAGCTACAGCTTTATTAAAAGTCTTTGCATTATTGTGTCCTTGGTTGCCACTAAACGTACATATAGCTAATAACCGTTACAGCATGACGTAACCTGTACATGGTTTCTGTATCCTGAGGGATACATTTATCTTACAGGCTGTGTCCATGTATAAAATGGGTATAATAATAGTGTAATTGGTGTGACATATGGGCTAATATTGGTGTTACATGGGTTTAATATAGGTGTATTAACAATGTATTATGGGACTAATGACAAATATGGGTGTAATATTGGTGTAATTACAGTAATATGGGTCTAATGCAGAACATAGCAATCAATTGATTTCCCAAAAATATCGAATGCTCATTGAAGGGTACATTATTTTATGAATTCATATTTTACTCAACCAGAAAATAATAATAATAATTTACCTATCTAAAGATCTCTCTACATAATCCCAATCAGTGTATTTGGGTGCTGCTCTATCTGTACATTATATTTATAATATAATATTGAATATGTTTTTATAATAAAAGACAAGAAAACTGAGCTGCGTTATTTTCTATTCATGCAATGAAAACAGGTCATTCTTGACTTTTAACCACAATCCCACTAGTATTAGTTGTTGTACTTAACAAACTCGATTCATCTCAAATGTGAGCACATAGCAAGAAATTCCTATCTCTGTTACCCACAGCACAACAATTCTTACAAGAGCTTGTCCCAAACAAAATATATAAATGTTACTGTCACAGAAAGTTGAGAAATGAAAAAACATACATTTGAGTATTTCTTCTTAATGATCATAATTGTTTTCAATAAATGTTCTGTTTTCTGTCTGTTTGCAGACATGGCCAAAGCAGAGTAGGGTCTGAGGACACTGAGAGTTCAGGAGGAGCGACTAAGAGCAACAAGAAGGCTTGAGGCCTTATGTCTACTTCACACACACACCCGGACTCTCGCTTTGGAGATCACCTCAGCAGGGTGAGGGCAGTGAAGATGGAGCAGCTGAGAGCACTGGTCAGCGAGCGTTTGTCTGCAGCTGCAGAGGAGATCTTCAGGATTGTAGAGAGGACAATCGTAGAATATGAAAAAGAAATGTCCTGTTCAAAGTGGGTGGTGGACAGCCACCGCAGACTGCTGGATGTCGCCAAGGCACAGAGTGAAGGTGGGTTTAACAGAGGGAAATAATAACTAGGGCTGTCAAACTATTACAATTTTTAATCAGATTAATCACAGTTTAAAACAGTGATGCAAATTAGTCGCTTTTCAGCACCTCCCGCTTTTTTAACGCTGCTTTGGGTGACTTGTGTATTTCGTGGAGAACCGAAGAGTTTTCGTTTTGGGGGGGGGGGGGGGGGGGGGTCCGTCAGTCCGTCTCAAAAAAGAAGAAGAAATCTAGATCGCAAAATAATTCAACAAGCGAGTGCCTGTTTTTTTTTCAAGGACAGGTTCCTTGAACACAACACGAGCGTAACGTGTCTTCACGTGGTTATGTCTCGTCTTAAAGGAGTGTAGACTAGACTAGAGTGCTTACGGAGAGCACCGGAACGCCGCTCCAGCTCTTCAAATATTGCAGTACCCATAAGGAGCCGTACACATGCCGCAGTGTTTGCGTGGCTGTGTCTTTAGTTGTAAGCACAGTGGCGATCTGTTGTTATTAGCATCTGGTTAGCTAGCTATGCTAACGAATTTAAAGAGCTTTTCTACAACCAGGTGGAAGAGAGCTCTCTCCTGAGAGGCTCAAATAACCTCAGCTCAGTGAGGTTAAGGCACACCTTGATATGATCATTATGATTATTAATGAGACATTAGAGACTAAATGAAAAACAGGTATAAAAAACTATATGACAGTACAAAAAAGTTGTTAAAAATAAGTGATTTGTAAAATATCCCAAAAGAAAAATCTGCTTACAGTTCTGTTTCAAATGGGTGTTGAGAGATGTATCCATAGATCTCCTCATGTTGCTCTCAAAGTGCGCCAGATTGATGCTTTTAACTTCAATATTTAAAACAAAAAATCTTCCCGGGGGAGCATGCCCCCGGACCCCCCTAGAGGAGGTTAGGTCCCCCCCACTTAAATCATGTTCACATGTATACTAAATACATTTGCATACATCTTGTGTCCATATCTTTCTGTTTTGGTGGTCATGCCATGCCGTGCACATGCATGCATGCGCGAGTCATGGTAAGATATCTGGATTAAGAGGTTGCTTTTTGTTTGCACAGCATGAAAGAAAAGGCCAAATGAATTGGTTGTGATTTTAGTTTTTTTAAGCAGAGGTTGAGTTCAATAATTTGTACGGCCCTCGGAGGATGTTGTAAAGATTGAAAGGAAAAAGGTTCCCCACCCCTGCTGTAAATAATAATAAAAACCCTTGATTTATAACTTAACATCTCTGTCTCCTATTGATCTGAGTATATTATAAAGAATAGCCAGTTAATTGAAACATTATAGCACAGGCCTTTGTCAGATGGTATATTACCCTGTTTTTTTCCTGCTTCGAATAGTTCCTCTTTTTTCACCATACCTGTGTTTGCATCACTGTTAAAAATTAATTAATCATGATTAATCACCATTCGAAATATGTCCAAAATATTCCATTTCTTTATGTATATTGTTGTGGGAATGGAAAGATAAATGAAAGAAGGCGGATATATCCATTTAACATACAGTATGTATGTTTATTATAACATTGTTCTGTGTGTCAAAATGAAAGACAGCCCACACACCTATCAATCATCAAACCGTGGGGTATTATTTCATTACGTGTTGATTTCTATCAACACGTAATGTTGTATCGATGTATATAGAGATGCACTACCGCAAAAGTATTATCCGTCAGGACTTCCTGCAACAACACCTCGCCGTTATCTTGATTCTGATTGGCCAGAAGACATTATCAAATATGTTCTATTGAGAAGACGATCACTACGTGACAAAAGTTTTCAAAACCGTTTCTAGTCTTCGGTATTTCCCTTTATATATACAGTCTATGGTATTTCCAGACAAGTGGCTACTGAAATCAATCTTACTAACTGCTGTCTGTGCAATTTACTTGGCGTGAGTTGGCGGACTTTATTTTGCTTACTTTAACATCATTTTTCATGGTGGGGCTAAGCCATTTCTTGGTATGGCTGTAGCCTACCCCAGCGTTGCCACTGGTGGGATGTATGGGGCGGGCCATTCTGCACATGCGTTAAATGCGTTAAATATTTTTAACGCAATTCATTCAAAACATTAATTACTGCCGTTAACGCGATAATTTTGACAGCATTAATAATAACACAAATCATGTGTTAAGTTTTCTGTGATAGAGTTGTTTATTATATATTTATTTGAATGGACTACACACATTACTTTTAAGATCCTGCTTATAAACTGCTTATTTTGAGCCAGTCAACATTTTATAAAAAATTTCTATATTAGAAGTATTAAATAGGAAAAAAAAATAAAACGAACGGTCAAAAGCAGTAAAATAAATGTTTTTTCTTTTCCTTTCCTTTTTTCTTCAGACTCTCTCCAGATGTCTGTCACAGATGTGCGGCTTCAGCCTGCTGCCAGTGTGAACGTCAGTGTGTGCTGGGAGGAAGCAGGAGAAGCCACGTCAGAGCAAGCTGAACACCGTCCAAATATGAACACTCATTCAGGCGGCTCTCCTTCCAGAGAAAACGATAATGAGATAGAGGTGGATATTGCAGACGATGATGTGACGCAGGAGTGTGACCCGAACATGCCGTTAAAGGTCCTCGTCGTGAATAAATCATTCAAATGTCCAGTTTGCATAAGCACTTTTTCTTCCAAGAAGACGATGGTACGTCACTTAAAAAAACATCCACGCGACGGTTCATCACTGTACCAGTGTCAGATCTGTGAGCAAAACTTCTGCCACAAGTCTGAATTCTTCGCTCACAGTAGAACACACCAAGGCCCCAAACCATACCAGTGCCAAGAGTGTGAGGAAAGTTTTGACGAGAGGGATAGTCTGCTTGTCCACAGCCTGAAACACTCTAAGGAACAACAAAATGAGTGTCTCAGTGAGAAGGAGGAGGCAGAAACTCACCTCAGATCAGTGACAGCTGCTGGTGAGATTAGAGAGCTGAACTGCACTCAGGAAATACCTGGCATTAAGACTTTCCCACTTACCTTCTCTCCCTATGATCAGAGTGAGTTTGATCAGGAGTCTCTGCAGCCCCTGTGTCTCTACCAAGTCCAGAGTCTGTGTGATATGGAAGAAGACTCCTCGGCTGCAGGAACAGTCAATCACATCAAAACTGAGCCGGCTGATGGAGTATCAGACTGCATCAATGATGATCAGTTGCTCCTTTCAGTGAACCAGAGCCAACAGGGAGAAGATGAGCCCAAACATCTCAACAATAGAGATATTCAGCCAAGTGGAACTTCAGGGAAATCCACAGAGCTCATAGTTCAGTTTGAAGAAGGAACAGCAGAGAAACCCTACAAGTGTCCGTGTTGTGCCAAATGTTTCTCCTTGCATAAGACTTTAATAAGACATGTGAGGATCCACACAGAGGACAAACAGTACCATTGCCAGTTTTGTGGGAGGAACTTCGGTCAGAAGTCAGACCTGGTCAATCACACCAGGATACACACAGGAGAGAGACCATACAAATGCCCAGAATGTGACAAATCTTTCACCCAGAAAGGAAACCTGGTGATTCACATGAGGAAACACACAGGGGATAAACCTTATCAGTGCCTGGAGTGCAGCTGTAGCTTCAGTCAGAGGGCGTCTCTGGACTACCACATGCAGAGCCACACACACTCTACAGCTCGGACCTGAGGATGGCCATTCAAAATAAACTCTTTTTTTGGCAGTGAGTGTATATTCACTTTGCATTTCATAACATTTAACAGACACTTTTATCTAAATGACTTACATACATTTCAATACTGTAGACATGCCCACAGAAGCAATTTGGGGTTAAGTATCTTGCCCAAGGAGATTTCTGGGATCAAACCATTGACCCTCTGATTGCTGGACAACCAGCCTGTGGTTTTATAAAAAAATTACGAAAACTCGTTTTTTTCTGTCATGTGCGCTAACAGCCACTATGGGACGTCTCTAGGATTTCTTTCACAAAACAGCATATTAAGCAAGCAGGATATTTTGTATGACACTTTACATTTGCAACTGGGGATTTCAATAAAACTTCCTTTGGGATCCTGCTCATGTGTTGGTGAAAGCAAATCAGAAGAAAGATGTCTTGGCCAAACAATCAAATCAGAAAGTCTGAACGGTAACTTCGTACCAAAGGAATTATCTGACCTGGGCCGACCCTTTTAAAGAGGCTTTGACTTTATTGAGGCCTTAACTTTGCACTCATGATGCGGACACTGAAGTATTGCTACTATCGACGTGTGCATAGACTACTGGCACTAGTTTCTTTGTTTAGGCCTTGATTTGTACATGTTTCTCAGACTCAAAAGTATTTGCTGGTTTGCTATGCGTCTATAAGTTTAACAGTATTAACAATTATTTGAACCTTAGTCCGATGGAGGTTCAAGTTCAAAACACCTGCTGTTTGTTTGTCTGCATGATTGAAGGAAGTTCTCTCTTTCAGGTTAATCTTCAAGTCAGCTGTTCCTGATATTAAATTAAATAGCAGTTTATTTATGGTCAGGTTATGGGATTGCCCTGTGGTGAAACTGTTTTAATGTTCCCACGGTCATAAACTAATGGTTAATCTGAACATTTTGCCACTTTTTCATTTAATTAAAGTTCTTGTCCTGTTGCTTTTGTTCGAAAACACAAAACTCATGATCTGTATCGGAAATATATTTCTAACAAACCAAACCAGTGTTTTTGACATTATGGGTGCTGTTACGTGTAAAGTATGGTTCTCGACACCACTGTAAATAGTTAATGTCAGTGTTCCTGAAAGGTTTTTAATGTGATGAGTTGGTTCCCAGTTAAACATGTTTTCAGAAAAATAAAGTCAGTGTTAATTTTGAAATGTTGTTTCAATAAAAAAATCTTGGCATTAATAGTTTACGTTTTGTATTACAAGCTGCTTTAACATATTATCTATTCTCTTATATTCTCTGTTTTATATTGCTATGAAAACATCTTCAAACAACAGTACCATTGACGGATCAATACGTCTGTTACGCCCCTGTAACGGGTGTGGATGAAGGATAGAGAGAGAGATAGAGGCTGTGCTCTGGAAGCAGATACATTAGCTGCATGTGTGTGTTGTATTTTATGCACTTTTTGTTCTCCCCAAACCTCGTCGCTTCTGTAAAGAATCCAGTCCTTATTAACTGGGGGAAATATTTGGTGTCCTCTAGACACAGCTTAATGCGCCTTTTAGGCCTTCAATGCGTCAGAAAGGCAGGAGGCGTGCCTTTCAACATCACTGACGTCATCTTATTATTTTCTGCAGACCTGAATTCAGTTGTTGTCCACGGATTTCTGACAGTGAATTAAAAATAGCTGAGCAGTGCAACAATTGGGTGAGAAAAGTGATCTAAGCAAAGATTAAGATAAAGAAGCAGCACCTTGAGAAAGGCCTTTGGACCTTTGTGCAGAAGCATGTGTTTGTGTAGGTAAAGAATGGAGAGGAGACGTATAGTTTTGTTGCAGCCTTTATTTTGATTTTACAAATCCCTGTCAAGTCTTAGAAATGTATATTGTGTTCACAGGTATGTATTTTTTATAATGTTTAAAAACGGTATGTTTTTTTAATTATTAAATTGTATGAGAAATGTGTTTCTACTTTAAATATCAAGATGACAGTTTGAAACTAAGCTTATGCTAGTGTGTGTACTAGCTAGTGATACAGACTTTTCAGTTGTCATTCTTCAGAGTTTAATTCAAAGTCAAAGATGCTTGATGTTTTGGCATGTAGTAAATCGTTCACATTATATTAATAGAAAGTCAAAATATAACCTACATGATCTTATTGCCATAACCTTTTATCCACGTAAAGGCAAAATATTGCTCCTTTTATAAGACCATAAGGGTTTATGAGCATGCCTGATGTATATAGTAATTTAACAAATGGCTATAATACCAAAAAATCCCAATTGATTTTGGACTTGAGAAAATCCAGACATTAAAATGTGCAGAAAGTGGAAGGTCTTTGAGCTTTCATATGTACTGTTTCTTTATTAATGTGTGAACATTGACATGGACTGGAGTACAGACTGATGATTTATTAGCGGATCAGGTAAGGGTGAGTGTGTGAGTTTTCTTGATAGATTTGTTTTTGGGTTACAATACTGTCGGAGGAAAATCTCAGACTAGGCTAGTTGAAAAAGTCTGGACCTCCTTCTCAACATTATATCTTATTAACTTTCTTTGTGATAATGCAATTCTAATGTGTTCTGAAGAAATCACTGGAGGCAGACAGAGTTTGGTGCAATATAACTTTTATTACGTCAAAAGACATAATAGACAGGGTACATGTTCACAAAATCAGAACCCCGAAGGCATTTTGTGTTTATTTATGCTATACAACAGTTATAGGGTATTAAGGGGTGCTGAATCCAAATCTGCTGTATATAAAGTAAAACAATGTCCCAAAATGCCTCAAAATAGAGAAATCCAACATGGCCGCCACCGCCAGCCTGAAATCTATTTTAAGTATATCTTTTTGACTAAACAAAGTACAAACTTGAATTAAATGTGCTTTTATAAGTTCTCCTACATGGGCAATCTGATGCCATATTCAGATTTGAGATGTAATGTGAATAAACTGCTTAGATCTCATATATATTGCAAACATAGTAGTTTTTAACTATGAATAATTACTCAGCTATTATTATTATTATCAGGCTACTTTTACTTACTTTGTATATTGTTTTGAGGTTAAATGTTTCAAATGTGCTGTGATGGAACCTTTGCCTT
The DNA here is from genome assembly GCF_949606895.1 of Notothenia rossii. Taxonomy (NCBI): domain Eukaryota; kingdom Metazoa; phylum Chordata; class Actinopteri; order Perciformes; family Nototheniidae; genus Notothenia; species Notothenia rossii. Next base: position 27,881,558 of record NC_136910.1, on the reverse strand, counting down.
CCCCACTATTGTCAAGCGAATGCTTCATATCTCCAAATCAATGTAACAACAGCATGTCATTCTGACAGTGGGCGAGGCACTTTATCCGAAGTTGGTAGAACTGAAGTGGTCAGTAGAAGAATACAGGGACGTGCTTATCCCTTGCCTTGGAGGCCTTCACATAGTCATGAACTTCCTGGGTGTGATACGACAACACATGGTTGATTCTGGCCTGAGCGACCTATGGGTCAAGTGTGATCTGTTGGGAGCAAATGCTGCTGAGCATGTCCGGGTACAAACTTACCCTACAGCAGGCCTATTCAACTGGCGGCCCGTGGGCCAGATGCGGCCCAGAACCAACTCCCGAGTGGCCCAGCCTCCCGTAGCCAAATTCCTACACTATTACAGACCATGAACGCAACACTCTGCATTGCATAGAAACCACCAAACCACAACGCAGCACGTTTTTGGAAAGTGCCTCTAGTGGTGCTAGTAACGGTGGTCCTATGATAGCAACTCTAAAACATGTCTCTCTCAACTCTGAAGCGTAAACATAGACAAAACGGTCATTGATCTGGTGGAGCAGATCCAAGTCTAGCTGGACCTTTTCGCGACCGACTTGAGCACGGATCGGATGCTGCATTTTCCGACGCTCCCCAAACACATCACATCTCTGGCACAAATCACGGATGTGATGACAGATTTCATTGCGAGGTTGAAAGAGAACTTTGCCGGTCGATTGGATGGACTTGCTCTGCCCACAGAGGTGATGGGCTTTGCCAGAGACCCCTTCACTGTTGCAATAGAGGGGGACGTATCAACCAGAGCAAAGGAAGTCGTCCCCTGCATCGACAAGGGAAAATATACACTGGAACTTATTGACATGCAGCTCACTAAGGGGCCAGCGAAGTTTTGGAGTGATGTCAAAAAACAGCAGTTCCCTAACGTTCAGAAACTAGCGATCTGTGTGCTCAGTATGTTTGGATCAACATACACATGTGAATCAAGCTTTTTTGACACATGAACTCAATCAAAAGTAGCACTCGCTGCTCCCTGACTGACAGCACTCTTCACCAATGTCTTAGGATTGCATTGACATCCTATGAGCCAAAAATCACTGCTCTTGTTCAAAACAAAAAATGTCCCTTCTCCCATTGAGAAAGTCAGCGATAACAAATCACAAATGAGGTGATAGTAAGCACAGTTTACTATAGTAGACGTGTAGTGTAGTATTCATTCATATGTTAGTTACCCGTATCCCTTGTTATGGGTTTGTTAGTTCTTTTTGTATTCATTTAAATGCACTTTGTAATGTGTCTGGGTCAAATGTGACCAAAACGTATGATTTTTTTTGTTATTATTTGAAAAGTGAAAAAATAGTATTGCTACAGTACTACCTCTTTGTGTTGCATTGGAGCTCTTTAGCTGCTTTTTTTGTATGTGAGGACATTTATTAAGACTGTTATTATACTATTCAGTAAATGCACGTTGTGATGTGCCTGGTTAAAAAAAAAAAACCTGAATATTTGACTTCTAAAGCAAACAAATGTAATGCTACAACTGTGCACTTTTTTTTCAGATTCTGTTAAATTAATGCTAATTTGTTGTGTTTTTATGCACTTTTTGACCTACCTTTGTTGGATGAACAATGAATAAAAATTGCATGTTTTTCATCGCAGTAATATGTGTTGGTTTAAAATGTGTCACAACCCGCTTTTTATAGGCCACTGAATGTCTGGCCCAGCTGAATTTTGTAGTTATAAAATCTGGCCCAACTGAATGTGTAATTGAATAGCCCTGCCCTACAGGCTCTTTGGTATGGCGTTATATTATGGTGTTATATTTGTGCCTCTATCCTGAGCACGCAATGAAACATGTTGAGCCTAGAAAATGCGATTGAGCGCACACTTGAACATTTTTGAGCACAGAGAAATATATTTTCTCTCATAAAACTCCTGCTCCGTGCGCAAGCAGACCGCTGCACGCGCTCTCTCTCCCTCGCTCGCTCGACCTCTCCACCCTGTGCGCGCTCAGCTTTGCCTGCCTGCTCGCTCAAGTTGTCACAGCATTACAAATGTGCCACGAAAACCAACCAATCGGAGAACTCGAGAAGGTCAATTTTGATTGGCTGGTCCAGCACCATGTAGAGCAGGGATATTCAACTGGCGGCCCGCGGGCCAAATCCGGCCCGCGGGGAGCTTTCTCGTGGCCCCTGGAACGCACTCCATATTCCAATATAAAAAAAATATTTAAAAAAAATATATAAAAAAAAATATTAAAAAAAATATATATAAAAAGAATTCAAATTACAGAATTTATTTTTATAATCATTTAAATAAATGTAAATATATGTTCGCTATTATGTTATCCGAATTAAATGAGTCCAAATTATTTCTCCTTCAATAGCTCTTAAAAGGCAATCTTGCATTGGACTGATCAGTGTGTAATTATCGCGATATCGTGTCAATCTCGTTACTCTCGTTACTGATCCAAAATGAGCGGAGAGAAACGGCGGAAAATTGACGGTGAAAACCGACACTTCAACCCCAAATGGACTGATGATTTTGTATTTATTTTACCATCGCACGCCAATCCTAGACCTTTATGTTTAATATGTCAAATAACTGTTTCAGTCTGCAAGGTTGCTAATGTGAGGCGCCACTATGAGACCAAGCATGCTGCTAACTTCAATGCTGCTTACCCGCCTGGTAGCACAGCTAGACGTGGTAAAATATAAATACTTAAATCTTGTTACACTGCATCAACCACTATTCTTACAACTGCTTCTACAGCCCAGGAAAAGGCCACTGCTGCTTCCCTACGAGTGATGTTCGCTTTAGCCAAAAAGAGAAAGCCATTCACTGACGCTGAAGTTGTGAAGGAGTGTACTCTTGAGATGGTGGATGAACCTTTTGCAGGAGATAAAAACAAGGAATATATAATGAACCGTTTGCAGCAAGTACCGCTCTCTGACACATCGGGAAGTCGAAGAGTAGAGGTACTGTTTGAGGACTGTTTTTCAGCATTAATTGCCGATCTCAAATCGACAGAGTACATGTCACTCGCTGTCGATGAATCGACCGATGCAACAGATACGGCACAGCTCTCGCTGTTTGTGAGGTACTTCGATGGTGACGTTTTTAAAGAGGAGTTGTTATGCCTTTTACCACTGACAACCAGCACTACAGGTGAAGTGATTTTCGCTGCAGTTTGGAGTTTTTTTGAAGAGAAAGGTTTGGATCTAGGTAAGATCAACCTTCTCGTTACCGATGGCTGCCCGTCCATGATTGGGAAAGAAAGGGGCTTTGCATCTCGCTTATGTGCAGAGCATCCCACAGTGAACACTGCATTGCATCATACATCAATCAGTTCTGTGTGCGAAATTGTCAGGGGAGTTGAAAGAAACAATGGAGACTGTCGTAAAAATTGTGAATCATATTCGCTCGACGTCAGGTCTGCAGCACCGACTGTTCAAAATGCTGCTTCAAGAGCAGGAAGCCGCATACTCAGACCTATTGCAACATAACGATGTCCGCTGGTTGAGCCGAGGACGTGTTCTCGAACGTTTCTTTGCACTGCGAAAGGAGGTGAGTGAATTCCTCTCAAGCCAGAAATCAAGCAAAGCTAAAGACCTACTTGCACGCATGCAAAAGCCGGATTTCATTGCACAGATTGCCTTTTTGTGCGACATCATGGGCCACCTAAACACACTCAACCTGCAGCTACAGGGGGGAGGGTCAAGTGTGGCTGAGATCATTGAGAAGGTTAGTGCGTTTCGGGTGAACCTGGACCTCTTTCTACCTGACGTAATGGGGAGGAAGATCCACTTCCCAACACTACGCAACGTCCCCGGGAGCAGCGCAGCAATGGCTGGAATGAAGGGACTTTTGAAAAGCTTGGCTGAAAACTTCACAGAGCGATTCAACGACTTCAAGATTCCAAAACAGGTTCTTTTATTTGTGCGCAATCCATTTGCGGTCGATGTTTCCGGGTCCTGTCCAGCCGAGGCGAAAGCCGTGATGCCCGGTATTGACGAGGCTGCATTCCAGCTGGAGTTGGTGCAAATTCAGAGCTCTGATGTGCTGAAAGCAACATTCGAGAAGAGGGACTGTGCGAGTTTTGGGCTCATTCTACTCATCAGTTTCATCACTGCCGGAGACTGGCTATCTACCTGTTAACCATGTTTGGATCTACTTACATATGCGAGTCCGGATTTTCGACAATGAACTTGATAAAGAATCAACATCGCAATCGACTCACGGATGAACATCTCAACCAGTGCATGCAGCTTGCTCTGACCTCGCACCGACCTGAATTCAGCAAACTGGCTATGGCTCGGAAATGCAACTTCTCACACTGATTTGTCAGGTAGCTTCTATTTTCATTTATTTTGTAATGATGGGACGCTGCCTATGCTTGCATCTTTGTTAATCTCGGACTTCTAGGCCTCCTCTGCCTCTTACTGATCGCATTTGCTACCCTAGGCCTAGCATTGTTTTCTGGTATTTGTTGCCACCCAGCATTTTGGTGTTATAATACACAAATCTATATGGATTCATTAGAATAAAGTAGCTGTGGTATGGGGGGGCGGGCGTGGTTTAGCGGCAGGTTGTAAAGCAGGGGGCGGAGCGGCTAATTGCCTGGGATTGACGTAGCTGTCAAGTGGATTAGAATGATAGGAATGCGGTGGTATTTAACCACGTGTGTTTTTGTTCTCTCAGTAGGAGACTGGCGGACAGACGGAAAGACGAACGTTACGCCAGGACGAGAATCCAGACCCCTGCCAGTTATCATTTGCCCGTTGAGGGATTGTTCTGTTTTAGCCACCTCGGGAACCTTGTGTGAAATAAATATCCGTTTACCCGACTGCGTCTCGCTCTCCCTCCTTATATTCCGCAGCAGACCACAAATCTGCCACAGTAGCCTACATTACTATTTTGGTTGCCTATTTTACTACTACTACAATAATAATAACAATATCAATAATAATAATAATAATAATTTATTATTGCATGGTTGGTTGTACAATAACAATGGCATTTGTTCATTTTCATTGTCAGTCTTGTGGCCCTCGCCTTCAAGACATTTTACAATTGTGGCCCCCTTCCTAATCTAGTTGAATACCCCTGATGTAGAGAGAAGAGTTGCGACAGCGGAAGTCCAAAATGCTTGATTGTCACGTGGTTCAGAGAGACTCAGAAAGTTCCCGGAAGTTTGTGGCGGGCCATTTGAATCACGATTTGAATGCATTGATAACAGGATAGAAATGCAATTTTTGGTAGTTATTGGTCAATAAAGGTTTTGATTTGCAATATGTATACAACATATCGATATGTGTATGTAGTTACATCAATGTTTTTTGTTTTATTTAAGTAAAATGTGCTCATATTTGAGGATTAAGACAAAATAAGAAGTACTTTATTGATACCAATTGGGGAAATGTTTACGCTGCAGCAGCAAAAGACAAGGCATTGTACATTAGACAGTTAAAAGACTAGAATTAAACAATCGAAAATGTAAACATCTTAAATAGAAATAACATAGCATTACAAAAAGTAGAAAATATACATGGATAGTGTGAACAGCTATCTTACCTGTTAACATACATGTTCGGCTAACGTTGCCTTGGTTACAGAGCCTGTTGCTGTTTATTGCTTTTAATTCTTTAAAACAAATATTATCTTCTTAAACTTGTATGACTCAAGAACATCACATCCTTATTGATATATTTAGAGGGAGGGAAGGAAGGAAGGTTTCAAAAATTCTGATTAGAATAATTTCTACCATTTCTTTAATTCATGGTGTTTTCACTAATCCCCTGGTAATTGAGGACATAAGTCATCTAAATGACTAATGTAATCTTTATGACTTTCAGAAAGGACAGGAGACCGACAGGTGCCTATCAATGATTGTCAACTGACAGCACAATGAGTCAAAGCACAAGCAGCAACAGCATGATGATGTTAAATGTGTTGTTTTAGGAACATCCATGTAAATAAATGGAATTCAATAAACATTGAATAGCATGCGTGCAGTTTGTCTGTGCCTTTTCCTCTGTGTTGTCCTGGCATATAGTCTCCCCCATGGTTTGCTGTGCTGCTGGGGGATGCTCCAATCACTCAGAGAGGAGGAAAGAATGGCAGGCTCAAGTCAGCAGGAGCCTTTTAACTATCAGAAAAGACAACAGCAACAAAATATGTGAGGTAATCATATTTTTCACAAAACGAAGACCACACCATTGGGAAGCTTAATGTCTTTTTAATCAAAAATAAGGAACAGGGAGAGGCTTGCAAAACTCTGGGAGTTGAGACTCAGGCTCAGGGTGAGGGTCTCATTGCAGGTCTTCCGGCTCCATTGAATCCCCCTGGGGTTCTTGTGCTGAGAGAGGGAGACAAAGACAGGAGAAAGGGTTAGATACATCTAGCAAGCTATAGGATGGGAAATGGCTGACCTATTTTGAACTTACCTTGTATTTTCACTCTCACTTAAGTCCCTCTCCCTTTGCCATCAATCCAAAATCAGCTGAGCTGCAACATAATACAGAGAGGTATAATCAACAGAATCACAAGCACATAATATGACTCTGCTAAAAACACTCAACCATAAATTACGTTTTTGTTTACTTGTCTCAAATATCCACTCTAAATCCATATCAATAGCAATGTATCACAAAAATAGCTCTCTTCCTTATTAGTGTGTAACGTTAACTATATTATGCTAGCTTGAACTCCAAAATGGATATCCTCATTTCACCACCTCCACCCACTACAATCACACGCCCCAATGTTATATTTAACTCCCTCCACCCCGGATAAAAGCACGTTAAGAAGCCCTTTCTCTCTAATTCCACAACGTTGGACGGAATAAACATTAAGAGAACGGATTAATAGGCTGTTCATGGTTAACATGTGTTGCTAACTTTATCCGGTCCTAGCCTAATCTGTTTAGTTGTCCGGTTGAAAATTAACGCAAGCTCTATGCCCATTGTAGAACAGGACACAGAAGTCGGTCCAGGTTCTGGTCAACCCAAAATTGTGATAGACAGAGAAACATGTTTGTCATTCTGCCACCTCTAATGCTTACACAGGGTTCCTGAAGGTTTCGCCAACTCAAATTTAAGACTTTTTAAGACCTTTTTAAGACCACTTTGAATAGAATTTAAGACCTATTTCACGGCAATAAAGTATGAGGGAAAATTGCTATGAAAGAAGAAATACGTCCCATAATTACTTACAAAGTAAATGTATTCATGTTCAACATAAGAACAATGACTGAACATAACAGCATAACAATACACAAAACTGTGATGTGTGTGTGTGTGTGTGTGTGTGTGTGTGTGTGTGTGTGTGTGTGTGTGTGTGTGTGTGTGTGTGTGTGTGTGTGTGTGTGTGTGTGGGTGTGTGTGTGTGTGTGTGTGTGTGTGTGTGTGTGTGTTAGGGCTGTGCAATTAATCGTATTTTAATCGCAATTACGATTTTGGCCTGCCACAATTACGAAAACAACATAATCGAAAAAAACGATCATGATATTAATTATTGACCAACATAATCGTGATTATTGCCATAATCGAGCAGCCCTAGTGTGTGTGTGTGTGTGTGTGTGAGAGAGAGAGAGAGAGAGAGAGAGAGAGAGAGAGAGAGAGAGAGAGAGAGAAAGAGCGAGAGATAGAGAGAGAGAAACTATATTCAGAGCTCTGCTGCCTTGGCTACACTATTTCACCGTTGCTGTTATATGATTGGTGTTTAGCTACGGTATTTAGCGTCTACAGCACCTCCGCTTTTAGAGTTGACGTTGTAGACCCAAACGTCGCCCGGAGGTTCCACCAGTGTTGTTGCGGGAGCTGCTGCACTGGCTCACGCTCCACTAGCTAATGCTACATTAGCAAAACGAACGCAAATTTTATTTGCAAAAGGTGCAGCGGGCTTCAAACACGTTCCCCTCCACTGGTTTCAACCAAGCACTAAATTAGATGTTTTCCAACAAAATACGGTTGAACTGACACTTCCCCATATTAATTTGTAAGTAGATTCGAAGATACATGAGTTTCTGACTGCCGCTGGCTGAAGCTTGGTTGCTAGGTTATTAGCTGGGTGTTCTCCAATAAGGGGCCGGGGGAAACAAAGTTAGTGATTACTGGTTCCATGTTGATTTAATTCAATACAAATTGTTGGGGGGAACTGAAAAGCTATTACCGTACTGGTTACTTTGCAGCCCGGACATTTCCCCCAAAACACATTTAGACACGATCTCAACACAGAAGTACCTTTCAAATCCGATCATTTTTAAGACCTTCTAAATCATATTTAAGACCTTTCTTGTTTTTTTGGCCATATTTAAGACCTTTTTAAGGCCTTAAATTCATATTATCAAATTTAAGACTTTTTAAGACACCGCGGGAACCCTGTTACAGCAAGTAACCAATACCTCAGAAGGGTTCATGACGTTCATGTAGGCTACGGTTTGTTTGCTGTTTGCTTAAACTACCCCTATAGGTATGTTGCCGGCTAGCAAACTCAGGCATTGCAAACAATAACGTGATATCAGAAAACTAGAAATGTATAACTCACCTGACACTGTGGCGTGCTATTCTCTTTATTCGAGTCTGTCATGTCCTGTAATGTCAACGACGGATGTGTAATAAGTAGACCCTCCAGAAAAACGCGATTCTGCGATCGCAGAATTTAACGCATAATCAGCAAAATGGCGCAGATTTTTTAAAATGCCGCATATTTATCAAAAGGCCGCATAATCCCTGCATTTTTCCACACAAAGTTGAGAAGAAAAAAAAGTTAACTCGTCTTGACATGACGTCATCAGCTTGCGCATCACAGAATGTAAACAACACTGTATAGAGTGAACGTGTGGAGCTCACACGATATAGAAAACACCAAGATGAAAAAAACGAATCCATCTCATTTACCGACGAACATTTCTACTAAAGACCGGGCAAAAAGTGGGGGGAAACTATTCTGCACCCCGTGCAACGGTGTTGGAGCATAAGAGAAAATCGACGGTGACGACCCACTTTCATTCATTCAAAAATTCGAAAATGCTTTCTGCTGCTGCGGACAAGAAAGACATTCAACTCCCGTTCACCGAGGTATCAACCTCCAAAACCCTTTCGAGGGCTACAAGAAACGAGGTGAGTAGCCTACAAGATTGAAGCTGGTCAGATGACGAACGAGTAAATGAAAACAGAATGAGGCGGAGAAGTGTGTGTGTGTGTGTGTGGGGGGGGGGGGGGTGTGAGATTAAAATAGCCCAATTGCTTTTACAATAAATAAACATGGAATGTGTTTAATTGAATAGTAAAGGGGTTTAACGTTAGTGGCAGGTTGTGTGTGAGAGAGAATAAATAAGACAGCCCAACATTTAAAAAAATTGTTATTCTTTTTCCCCGCATATTTAGCATATTTCGCAACTTCCCGCATATTTCGCAACTTCCCGCAATTTCACTGCATAAAATCACATAAAAACCCCGCATGTTTAATCGCATAATAAAGGATTTTAGCCCGCATAATCAAGGAGTTTAGCCCGCATAATAAAGGATTTTTGCCCGCGTTTTTCTGGAGGTTCTAAATAAGAACGTCAACAGCCTAATGGCAACCGAAAATCCCTCTCTCATCTCAGATAGAAGATATGATTGGAGACGACCAGCCAATCAGAATTGACCTTCTCGAGTTCTCCGATTGGTTGGTTTTGTGGCACATTTGTAACGCTGTGACAACTTGAGCGAGCACAGGCGAAGCTGAGCGTGCACAGGGTGGAGAGGTCGAGCGAGCGGGGGAGAGAGAGCGCGTGCAGCGGTCTGTTTGCGCACGGAGTAGGAGTTTTATGAAAGAAAATATATTTCTCTGTGCTCAAAAATGTTCAAGTGTGCGCTCAATCGCATTTTCTAGGCTCAACATGTTTCATTGCGTGCTCAGGATAGAGGCACAAATATAAAGCCATATTCTTAAAGGTAAGAAGAAGTTTAAAGATTTATATTGCGGATATTATCAGTACATCTGATTCAAATTAACATGTGTATTAAAGGATGTCAGTGGATTATCCCTAAATTAGTAGATTTAGGGAACGTTTACAGATAACAGATAAAGCTAGGATACCGGATCAAGTTAGCAACACACGTTGAACAGCCTTTTAATTGTAAATTCCGTTCTCTTAATGTCATTTCGTCCAACGTTGTTGAATTAGAGAAGAGGGGCTTCTAAACAGGATTGTATGTGGGGGTGGAGGGAGTTAAATATTAGATAAATATAACTTTGGTGCGTGTAAGAGTGAGTGTTTTTAGCAGAGCCATATTGTGTCCTTGTGATTATGTTGATTATTACCTGTCTGTATAATGTTGCAGCTCAGCTGATTTTGGATTGATGTCAAAGGGAAGGGGACTTAAGTGAGAGTGAAAACACAAGGTAAGTTTAATACTACTGTTTTATATAAGTAAGTATACTAAACATGTATTCTATCACTGTATTATAAGTAATCTTGTTAGTAACCTACTGTATGGCAGGTGGAGGGGCAGTGATGTTACAGGTGGAGGAGCAAGACTGCAAACTCACAAGACAGAGAAATCAAAGTTTGTTCTCCAGAGAAGAGGTTGATTTCACTTCATTTATTTCATATTTTCTAAAGATGTGGAAATGGCAAAAAATAATAATTGAGAGCTGTAACCAAGACAACTGTAACAACATGAGTAGAGAGCCACCAAGGTTTTTCAAGTTCCTCTCTTACTCCATTTTGCCAACCCAAACTTCCAGGTACATGACGGGAAACCTTGCTTGTTTTTGTTGTTTGCGCTCCTCTGGCTGGGTGCTGGCAGGTGGAGGGCAGTGATGTTGGCAGGTGGAGGGACAGTGATGTTACGGGTGGAGGGGCAGTGATGTTAGCTGTTACACACCAGGTTCAAACTTAACACATTGCATCCTTCTTTGCAGTGTGCTTATTCCTGGAAGGGGAATCTGCAATTCCTGCAGAGTTTTGTAACCCGTTGGTCTGCACGCAAAGCGAATTTTTAAAGTTTTCTTAATTGTCTCATTGCTCCATTTCATCCCCTTTGTGGTGAGTCTGCCTAATGCCTTAAGTTGGTCTTTTGAAAACATTTTCTTATATTTGTTGTACCAAATTTTCATTGTTTTCTTGAGAGCTGCATTTTCCTTCCTGATTTTTCTTAGGGCAGACTTTGCTTTTTTGGTGATTCCTTCTTGGCTCTTTAATTTTCTCTTAATTTTTTTTAATAGATCTGTTTGACTGGCTGCTGGTTCCCTCGTATGCTGACTTGCTGCTGGTTCCCTTGTATGCTGACTGGCTGCTGGTTCCCTCGTATGCTGACTGGCTGCTGGTTCCCTTGTATGCTGACTGGCTGCTGGTTCCCTTGTATGCTGACTGGCCTCTGGTTCCCATGTATGCTGACTGGCTGCTGGTTCCCTCGTATGCTGACTGGCTGCTGGTTCCCTCGTATGCTGACTGGCTGCTGGTTCCCTCGTATGCTGACTGGCTGCTGGTTCCCTCGTATGCTAACTGGCTGCTGGTTCCCTCGTATGCTGACTGGCTGCTGGTTCCCTTGTATGCTGACTGGCTGCTGGTTCCCTCGTATGCTGACTGGCTGCTGGTTCCCTCGTATGCTGACTGGCTGCTGGCTGAGTGGGTGGTGTCCACCCTCCCTGTCTCTCCTCACTAGCCATGTCATCTCTTTCTTCACCCTCACTTTCCTTTCTCTCAGTCTCCTCATCCCTTCTTCCCTCAATCTTTGAGACTAATGTAAGTAGAAGACATGGCACTGTAGATTTTCGAACATTTAAAATATTATACCACTTCAAAATAAGAAATATGACTTTTGTTACTAAGAGTTCATACTTATTATACCTGTGTCACCTTTCACACTATAGCTGTGATCATGAACTATGGGCTTTGTAGATACAGGTCCCGGGGTGAATCGTGGTGCAGGGGCCTTCTCTTTTTGACTACAGGGCGATGCACGAAGATGGTGCGTATAGCCTCTGCTCTCAGCCTAGTCTTGCCCTTTGTTGTCTTGACAAACTGGTCTGCATCAAAATGTGCCTGCGGAGTGACTTGAGGTTACTTCACACACAGAACAACTCAGTTTTGTCTGCCCACATACATATTCCATAGTGGTTGAATACACAGTATTAGGAAACACTTTATACTTACTGGACATATTATACTCATTACATACTGTATATAAAATATGACCAAGAATGTGAGACAACTTTATAGAAATTCATATCACATCTGTTACTGATGCCATTTGTCATACTTTGTTAAACTCACAAATAATAAAGTTCCATAACTTCAGTTGTGAACAAAGACCACACCTTATCTCCCCAAGGCAATTTCCCATCCAATAGGTGTGCTATATAGGTGTGTATAACCCTTTCTCCTGTCTGTTACTCCCTCTTTCAGCACAAGAACCAGAGGGGGATTCAATGGAGCCTGAATACCTGCACTGAGACCCTCACCCTGCACCCTGAGTCTCAACTCTGTGTTTTCAAGCCTTTCCCTGTTTTTTTGTATTAAACAAAACATTAAGCTTTCCCAATGTTGTGGTTTTCGTTTTGTGAAAAAGTGCAAATGCAGTGTTTGTATATAATTACCTCACATATTTTTTTGCTGTTGGTCGTGAAATTGCTCCTAGTGACTTGAGTCAGCCATTTTTTCCTGCGCTCTGTGTCAGTGGGGAAGCTGTACATTCGTACTCCTTTCTCTGAGCGATTTGAGCATCCCCAGGCAGCACAGCAAACCATGGTGGCGACTAGGAGGCAGCACAGCAAACCTGGACAACACGGAGGAAAAAGGCACAGACAAACTGCATGATATGCTATTCAATGTTTATTGAATTCCATGTATTTGCAATGGATGTTTCTAAAACAACACATTTAACATCATCATCATGCTGCTGCTGCTGCTGCTGCTAGTCCTTTGATAGTCACCTGTCGGTCTCCTGTCCTTTCTGAAAGCCATAAAGATGACATTAGTCATTTAGATAACTTGTGTCCTCAATTACCATGGGATTACTGAAACTACCATGAATTTAAGAAAATAGTAGAAATGAATCTAATCTGAATTTTGAAGCATTCCTTTAGATCCCCTCCCTCTAAATATATCAATAAACATTAGAAAGTGATGCTCCTGACTACCATACAAGTTTAAGAAGATAATATTGGTTTTAAAGAATTCAAAGCTATAAACCGCAACAGGCTCTTTAACCAAGGCACTGTTAGCCTAACATGTAAACTAGTTGTTCACACTAATCCTAATATTATCACTTAATATTAGCAAATTCTATTTTATTTTTTAAAACATATTGATGTAAATACATACACATATCGATTTGTTGTATAAATATTGCAAATCAAAACCTTTATTCACTAATAATTACCAAAAATCGAAGTTCTATCTCCTGTTATCAATGCATTAACATTGCCCGCCAATAATTTCCGGGGAACAATCCTCGTCTGCATGAACCACGTGACGATAACCTTTTTTGGACTTCCGCTGTCGTAACTCTTCTATCTATCTGGCGCTGGGCCCAGCTATAGTAACTGAACAATTGACCAATCATATCTTCCCTCTAAATGGGAGGGTGTTATTATCGCGGACTTTATGACAAGTTCCGCCCGCTGTGAAACTTTTCTTGTTTCCATAGCAACAACAACTTCCTGTCAACAGCGTTAACTTGCCTTCAAAATAAAAGCATGCCAAATTACACTGAAGACATACAACGGCAACGAAAGTAACAAACACAATGCAATATCCTTTTCAATTTCAAAGAACACAAATAGGGTTATTTACAGGTGTTGTTTTGTGTGGTAGAGGGTCGCTTTCATTGATGCGTTTTACACCCCGGGCCATTGTTTTGGTATTCCGCTGAAGTATACGCTGTGACGTAATAACTCGAGGGAAGGGGTGGGAGTCAGAGGGCCTAGGTATAAAAGTCACGGCTCGCCACTGCTTTTGACATACTATACTAGTACTTTTAAAATAAATGTTCGGACATTCTACACTGTGACAATTTTTTTATTAAATATATGAAATACTATACTATGACTAGGATTATTAGGCCTCTCTGAAGAACCAGCACCTTACCGTGGTAGAGACGTTTGTGTGCCCTGATGAACCTGGGGGCTGTGTTGTCTGGAACCTTGTGTTCCTGGTAGGGTCTCCCATGGCAAATTGGTCTCAGGCAAGGGGCCAGACTAAGATTGGTTCACAAGACCTCATGAAAGACGACACACGAAGTGAGGATACCCGGCCCGGAGGAAGCCCGGGGTCCCCTTCTGGAGCCAGGCCCAGAACGAGGACTCGTCGGCGAGCGTCTGGTGGCCGGGCTTGCCACGGGGCCCGGCAGGGCACAGCCCGAAAAAGCGACGTGGGCAACACCTCCGCTTCTCCGTCCCGCGGGCCCACCACCTACGGGAAACAGCGATGGGGTCGGGTGCGCTGCCAGAAGGGTGGCAGTGAAGGCAGAGGGTCTCGACGGACCAGACCCGGGCGACAGAAGCTGGCTTTGGGGACGTGGAACGTCACCTCTCTGGGGGGGAAGGAGTCGAAGCTTGTGCGGGAGGTGGAGCGTTACCAGTTGGATCTGGTTGGGCTCACCTCTACGCACAGCGTCGGCTCTGGAACCTTACTTCTGGATAGGGGTTGGACTCTATTCTTCTCCGGAGTTGCTCAAGGTGTGAGGCGCCGGGCGGGTGTGGGGATACTCACAAGTCCCCGGTTGGGTGCTTCGTTGTTGGAGTCTACCCCAGTGGACGAGAGGATTGCCTCCCTACGCCTGCGGGTTATGGGGGGGAAAACTCTGACTGTTGTGTGTGCTTATGCACCCAACAGCAGTTCAGAGTACACAGCCTTCTTGGAGACCCTGGAAAGAGTCCTGTATGGGGCTCCTGAAGGGGACTCTTTAATCTTGCTGGGAGACTTCAACGCACATGTGGGCAATGATGGAGACACTTGGAGGGGAGTGATTGGGAGGAACGGCCCCCCTGATCTGAACCGGAGTGGTGGTTTGTTACTGGACTTCTGTGCTAGTCATGGATTGGCCATAACAAACACCATGTTTGAACATAAGGATGCTCATAAGTGTACGAGGTACCAGAGCACCCTAGGCAGAAGGTCCATGATCGATTTCGTTATCGTATCGTCGGACCTGAGGCCGTATGTTTTGGACACTCGGGTAAAGAGAGGGGCGGAGTTATCAACTGATCACCATCTGGTGGTGAGTTGGGTTGAGTGGCGGGGGAAGCCTCTGGATAGACCTGGTAAGCCCAAACGTGTAGTTCGGGTGAACTGGGAACGTCTGGAGGAGGCCCAAGTTCAGGAGGCCTTCAACTCACACCTCCGGCGGAGCTTTTCGGGCATTCTTGTGGAGGTTGGGGACATTGAACCAGAGTGGTCGGTGTTTAAAGCCTCTATTGCCGAAGCCGCGGCGGGGAGCTGTGGTCTCAAGGTCCTAGGTGCCTCAAGGGGCGGTAACCCTCGAACCTCCTGGTGGACACCGGTGGTAAGAACCATGCTGGGGGGTCTCCAGGCAACAAAATGTATCCGAGCCAAAGTGCACATACAGCGGATGAATTCCTCCATGAAGTTACACAGCCGTTTTTTTTCTGAGTCCTCTCAAAAACCGGGTTTCCGATTTCGTGCAGAAGGTAGCTTGTAAAACATGAACGGTTTTTAACAACGGAGGAGGGGAAGTCTGGATTCCCCTCTCCGTTGTACCTTGCAACGGGGGAGGGGAAAAGTGTTCGGCGCTTCGTCCCGAAGCGCCGAACACTTTTCCCCTTCTCCAATTTTCAGATCCCCTCTCCCATGTAATTTTAAAAGTTCATTTTTTGATTATTTTAACATATAATTGACCGTTTTCTTTCATTTTTTTTTCATTCCACGGGTGGGGGCCTATGGCAGGCTGCCTATGAGCTCCCAAATTTGGCCCGGATCATCCGGGATTTGTGGGATAAGCTCCATAAACTGACAAAGTCATCCAAACATGTCGCTTTTATAGCCCAAAGATATATCATGCAAATACATTAAAATAGTAAAAGGTACGATTGTGCTCGGCATCAACCGGAATTTGATTTATATAGCCCCCAAAAAATGATTAAAAATCGTTTTCGTGGGGAAAAGTGTTAAAACGCCTGATTAAAGCATTTGCGGGACACCAGCGAGCTCCAGACTATGTGCATTGTGTCGGGGACCCTGGAGAACGATAAGACCCATCATTTAAATACAAAAAACACCATTAAAAGTCACTTTTAGGGGCAAAAAACAGCCTCTGTCCACTTCGTTAACAAACTGATGGGGAAATGGACAAAATCGTGATTAAAGCATTTTGCGGGACCCCAGCGAGCTCCAGACTAGTTTCATTGTGTCGGGGACCCTGGAGAACGATAAGACCCATCATTTAAATACAAAAAACACCATTAAAAGTCACTTTTAGGGGCAAAAAACAGCCTCTGTCCACTTCGTTAACAAACTGATGGGGAAATGGACAAAATCGTGATTAAAGCATTTTGCGGGACCCCAGCGAGCTCCAGACTAGTTTCATTGTGTCGGGGACCCTGGAGAACGATAAGACCCATCATTTAAATACAAAAAACACCATTAAAAGTCACTTTTAGGGGCAAAAAACAGCCTCTGTCCACTTCGTTAACAAACTGATGGGCAAATGGACAAAAGTGTGATTAAAGCATTTGCGGGACCCCAGCGAGCTCCAGACTAGTTGCATTGTCTTGGGGACCCTCCACAAGGATAAGACCCATCATTTAAATACAAAAAACACCATTAAAAGTCACTTTTAGGGGCAAAAAACAGCCTCTGTCCACTTCGTTAACAAACTGATGGGCAAATGGACAAAAGTGTGATTAAAGCATTTGCGGGACCCCAGCGAGCTCCAGACTAGTTGCATTGTCTTGGGGACCCTCCACAAGGATAAGACCCATCATTTAAATACAAAAAACACCATTAAAAGTCACTTTTAAGGGCAAAAAACAGCCTCTGTCCACTTCGTTAACAAACTGATGGGGAAATGGACAAAATCGTGATTAAAGCATTTTGCGGGACCCCAGCGAGCTCCAGACTAGTTGCATTGTGTCGGGGACCCTCCGCAATGATAAGACCAATCATTTAAATACAAAAAACACCATTAAAAGTCACTTTTAGGGGCGAAAAACAGCCTCTGTCCACTTCGTTAACAAACTGATAGGCAAATGGACAGAAGGGGGAACACGGCCCAGCCGCTGCTCCGCTGCTCCAGACTATGTGCATTGTGTCGGGGAGCCAGGTCAAACCCCTCCATGCACACCGCCAGAACCAGAACCTCACGACCCTGGTGACCTTAAAGGTGTTTGTCTTTGTTTGTTTTTGTACTCCACATAGACAGGCAGGTGTTCAGCACCGCGGGCCCGCTGCTGCTGCTGCTGGAAGGTGGAACACTTTGAGTCTTTTTATTTTCTCTTTTCTCCCTGCTCCTGCACACACCTTTTGTTCCCCTCCTCTGCCTTACACATCCTCCCACGCTCGAGCACTCCTCACTCGGACTAAACCCCTCCATGCACACCGCCAGAACCAGAACCTCACGACCCTGGTGACCTTAAAGGTGTTGTCTTTGTTTGTTTTTGTATTCCACATAGACAGGCTGGGGTTCAGCACCACGCACAGAGCCTACCCGCTACCTCCAGGGCGCATCACCACATTTTACAAGCCAGGAAAGGTGCATGGATCCTGGGTAAACATTGATTAAGTGTTTTTAAATGTGTGGAACAGTGTTTTGTCACTTTCAAAACTCTCCTGTCATTGACCGGAGAATTTGGGTCGATGTTGTATTCAATCTGGCCATTAATATTCCAGTGAGACGAAGTACGTACATTGACCGGAGTGATCCCATGTTAATGTTGTCCAAATACCGGAACATTCCCTAACCTTCCTCCACACTCTGAAAAAGTCAGAGTTATTTTTTGGAGAACCATCAAAAATGGGTGAAAATGAAAAAATGTATCCGAGAATAGTGCCCCATAAGGCGGGTAAAGTCCCCTGTCAACTCCCCTCACCTTCCTCCACACTCTGAAAAAGTCAGAGTTATTTTTTGGAGAACCATCAAAAATGGGTGAAAATGAAAAAATGTATCCGAGAATAGTGCCCCATAAGGCGGGTAAAGTCCCCTGTCAACTCCCCTCACCTTCCTCCACACTCTGAAAAAGTCAGAGTTATTTTTTGGAGAACCATCAAAAATAGGTGAAAATGAAAAAATGTATCGGAGAATAGTGCCCCATAAGGCGGGTAAAGTCCCCTGTCAACTCCCCTCACCTTCCTCCACACTTTGAAAAAGTCAGAGTTATTTTTTGGAGAACCATCAAAAATGGGTGAAAATGAAAAAATGTATCCGAGAATAGTGCCCCATAAGGCGGGTAAAGTCCCCTGTCAACTCCCCTCACCTTCCTCCACACTCTGAAAAAGTCAGAGTTATTTTTTGGAGAACCATCAAAAATGGGTGAAAATGAAAAAATGTATCCGAGAATAGTGCCCCATAAGGCGGGTAAAGTCCCCTGTCAACTCCCCTCACCTTCCTCCACACTCTGAAAAAGTCAGAGTTATTTTTTGGAGAACCATCAAAAATGGGTGAAAATGAAAAATTGTATCCGAGAATAGTGCCCCATAAGGCGGGTAAAGTCCCCTGTCAACTCCCCTCACATTCCTCCACACTCTGAAAAAGTCAGAGTTATTTTTTGGAGAACCATCAAAAAGGGCTAAAAGTGTTGAAATGTATCCGAGAATACTGCCCCATAAGGCGGATAAAGTCCCCTGTCAACTCCCCTCACCTTCCTCCAGAGCCCAGTTCAAAAACTTTAAGTTTGGTGAGGGGAGTTGACAGGGGACTTTACCCGCCTTATGGGGCACTATTCTCGGATACATTTTTTCATTTTCACCCATTTTTGATGGTTCTCCAAAAAATAACTCTGACTTTTTCAGAGTGTGGAGGAAGGTGAGGGGAGTTGACAGGGGACTTTACCCGCCTTATGGGGCACTATTCTCGGATACATTTTTTCATTTTCACCCATTTTTGATGGTTCTCCAAAAAATAACTCTGACTTTTTCAAAGTGTGGAGGAAGGTGAGGGGAGTTGACAGGGGACTTAACCCGCCTTATGGGGCACTATTCTCGGATACATTTTTTCATTTTCACCCATTTTTGATGGTTCTCCAAAAAATAACTCTGACTTTTTCAGAGTGTGGAGGAAGGTGAGGGGAGTTGACAGGGGACTTTACCCGCCTTATGGGGCACTATTCTCGGATACATTTTTTCATTTTCACCCATTTTTGATGGTTCTCCAAAAAATAACTCTGACTTTTTCAGAGTGTGGAGGAAGGTGAGGGGAGTTGACAGGGGACTTTACCCGCCTTATGGGGCACTATTCTCGGATACATTTTTTCATTTTCACCCATTTTTGATGGTTCTCCAAAAAATAACTCTGACTTTTTCAGAGTGTGGAGGAAGGTGAGGGGAGTTGACAGGGGACTTTACCCGCCTTATGGGGCACTATTCTCGGATACATTTTTTCATTTTCACCCATTTTTGATGGTTCTCCAAAAAATAACTCTGACTTTTTCAGAGTGTGGAGGAAGGTGAGGGGAGTTGACAGGGGACTTTACCCGCCTTATGGGGCACTATTCTCGGATACATTTTTTCATTTTCACCCATTTTTGATGGTTCTCCAAAAAATAACTCTGACTTTTTCAGAGTGTGGAGGAAGGTGAGGGGAGTTGACAAGGGACTTTACCCGCCTTATGGGGCACTATTCTCGGATACATTTTTTCATTTTCACCCATTTTTGATGGAACTCCAAAAAGACAAGTTAGTCTTTTTTCTTCCCCCTTCCTCTTCTGATTTCTCACTGATCGAATGGCAAACGCGACCCGCCATCGGAGGGCCTCCGCCGGCCCGGCCTCGTGCCGGTGCTCTGGCGGTCGGTTCCTCCGAACTGCGGGTTCGACTCTGATGGCCGGGAGGGACGAGGGAAACGTCGGGGGGGTCTGCTGGAGGCTCCTGCTGGAGTCTTGCGTTCACTGGGACCTGGCTCGAAAAACTCGAAACCCTGACTCCAGTGCGGTGTTGCGGCCATGCGCCTCCGGGTACCAGACTCCCCTGCCTCCTCCGTGTTGCGTGGGCTGCGTGGGGGTAACCCTGCGTGTCCGTTACCCTGCGTGTCTCTTACCTCCCAGGCCGACCGATATGAAGCGTTTCCAAGACGAACCGTCTGACTCAGGGGTCCCACCACAGGTTCCGTAGCGGGGTGGAAGTTCCACCTCCCCTCTTTGCCGCGGAATGCAAAACAAACACCTGTTTCTCTCATCCTCCACTGTGGCATAGCGGCCTTAGTCGGCTGCGGCATTCAGCAATTGGCCTTGCTCCGGGCACAGGACCCTACTTCATCAAACTACCTATTTGCTTGTCTGCAAAGACATTGATCGAATGGCAAACGTGACCCGCCATCGGAAGGCCTCCGCCGGCCCGGCTTCGTGCCGGTGCTCTGGCGGTCGTTTCTTCCAAACTGCGGGTTTGACTCTGCTCCTGGGAGCACATATGCTTGTCTGCAAAGAGGGACATGCCTGGTCCCGCCCAGGTGTTCTTCTACGGCTAGTGTCCAGCCAGCTGCGGTATCATCAAATTTGACCCGCCATCGGAGGGCCTCCTCCCCCGGGTCCAGCTTCCGGTGCTTGGCGGTCGGTTCCTCCAAACTGTGGGATTGACTCTGCTCCTGGGAGCACATATGCTTGTCTGCAAAGAGGGACATGCCTGGTCCCGCCCAGGTGTTCTTCTACGGCTAGTGTCCAGCCAGCTGCGGTATCATCAACTTTGACCCGCCATCGGAGGGCCTCCTCCCCGGGTCCAGCTTCCGGTGCTTGGCGGTCGGTTCCTCCAAACTGTGGGATTGACTCTGCTCCTGGGAGCACATATGCTTGTCTGCAAAGAGGGACATGCCTGGTCCCGCCCAGGTGTTCTTCTACGGCTAGTGTCCAGCCAGCTGCGGTATCATCAAATTTGACCCGCCATCGGAGGGCCTCCTCCCCCGGGTCCAGCTTCCGGTGCTTGGCGGTCGGTTCCTCCAAACTGTGGGATTGACTCTGCTCCTGGGAGCGCATATGCTTGTCTGCAAAGAGGGACATGCCTGGTCCCGCCCAGGTGTTCTTCTACGGCTAGTGTCCAGCCAGCTGCGGTATCATCAACTTTGACCCGCCATCGGAGGGCCTCCTCCCCCGGGTCCAGCTTCCGGTGCTTGGCGGTCGGTTCCTCCAAACTGTGGGATTGACTCTGCTCCTGGGAGCACATATGCTTGTCTGCAAAGAGGGACATGCCTGGTCCCGCCCAGGTGTTCTTCTACGGCTAGTGTCCAGCCAGCTGCGGTATCATCAAATTTGACCCGCCATCGGAGGGCCTCCTCCCCCGGGTCCAGCTTCCGGTGCTTGGCGGTCGGTTCATCCAAACTACGGGTAATCCTGGAGCGGACATAAACAAATAATGATATTTTACAGGACATGATGGATATGTGTTTTTTCCAGGCTTTTTGGAAATAAACCAAATGTGATTTTGCAGTGCATGATATAGCTCATTTTACCCATGTGATGTTGTGCAGTACATTACTGAGCTCATTTAACGATATGGTCTACCAGGTGAAGTGGGATGCTGCCATTTCCCAACTGGTCTCCGGAGGAATATAAGGAGAGTTGACAGGGGACTCTGCCCAGTGCTCATGAACCAAATGAGGGGTGTGTTAGAGGGGAAAGGCTCTGGCTGTTTCTGCAGCCTCTGCATCTACCTTCTCTCCCCACCCCGATACCAGCGCGTGCCTGCTGTAAAAGGCAGGTGCACGGGCTCTCACTTCCACTAACTCTGAGCCTGGCTCCCGAGCAGCACGTTCTCCCCGGCAGTCCGCCAGCAGATGAAAAACACCCACCTCTCCGCCTCTTCCGAGGTACGAGGGAACCGCGCGGGGGGGTCTGCTGGAGGTTCCTGCCGGGTGCTCCGTACTGCGTTTCACCGGGACCTGGCACGAAAAACTCGGAACTCTGACTCCAGTGCGGTGTGGCGGTCTCGCCCTGGCCGTCCACCGTGCGCCTCCAGGTACCTGACTCCCCTGCCTCCTCCGGGGGCAGGTGCGAGGGGTTCAATGCCTCCTCCCCCCGCTGCGGCGAAAGCCGGAGCGGGACGGAGCGCCCGGAGGTACTGTTACCCCCACGTTTTGTACCCAAAACTGTCTTGTGAGTTCGTGGCAGAACCATGAAACAAAAAACAATCAATGTATCGGACCCATCGCCAGTCGCGTTGGTGCGGAGGTGGGACCATTTTAACCAGGTGGTAACCCAAGTCCTCCCCTTGGTCCGTGTTCCCTGCATTGAAGCATCGGACCCATGGTTGCAATCAGCAGTTGGCTAACGCATATAAACGGAGAAACAGAAAACCATTTAAATAGAATTCATTGTGTGTGTTTTTGGAAGGATGTTGACCGAATGCCCGGTGTGCAGCCTCCGCTATCTGGCTTTGAATAAGCACCTTAAGCACAAACATGCAGTGCGGAACCTGGATGAAAGAGGCATCATTCTTAAAATGGCCAGTGGTAGAATAAATGTTCGGACCAAACCCTGTCCCATCACAGGGTGTTCGTATGCTGGGAGGAAACTACACCGTCATGTAACTCGTGACCACCCTGAGTTCTCCCGAGATGAGGCACATCAGGTCATGGCAAGGCTGAAGCATAGTGTGGCCCTGCAGTTGCTCCATGACCTCCGAGAGACTAATCCCATCATTGGAATGGCTACATCATTGGATATAGACAATGAGGAGGAATACCCGGTGCACCCTCCACCCTTCTCCCCACATACCGAGTGTGACGAAGAGGACTGCATGCAGGTGAGGCTGGACAATGTGGCATTGAGGGCTCAGAAGGATGCCCTCATTGATGAGGTGAAGACCCTGCGCTCCAGGCTAAAACAGGGTCTAAAACCCAGGAAGCAGAATGCCACTGCTGCTCTGCTTGAGGAAGACGAAGAATGTATACGATTTAAGGGCGTAGCAATCCCAAGTACCCCCGACATGAACTCAGTAGCCTCCGGCAGCAATACCCCTCTCAAGACCCCGGTGAAGACTGTCATGCGGTCCATAGAAGCCTCTGCGAGTGAGACCCCCCTCAAGTCTGTGATGCGGTCCCCAGAAGCCTCCGGAAGCAAGACCCCGGTGAAGACTGTCATGCGGTCCGACAAAGCCTCCGGTAGTGAGACCCCGGTGAAGACTGTCATGCGGTCCCCAGAAGCCTCCGGAAGCAAGACCCCGGTGAAGACTGTCATGCGGTCCGACAAAGCCTCCGGTAGAGAGACCCCTCTCAAGTCTGTGATGCGGTCCCCAGAAGCCTCCGGAAGCAAGACCCCAGTGAAGACTGTCATGTGGTCCCCAGAAGCCTCCGGTAGTGAGACCCCAGTGAAGACTGTCATGCGGTCCATAGAAGCCTCTGCGAGTGAGATCCCTCTCAAGTCTGTGATGCGGTCCCCAGAAGCCTCCGGAAGCAAGACCCCGATGCAGACTGTCATGCGGTCCGTAGAAGCCTCCTGTAGTGAGACCCCTGTATGCCAGAAGACCCGTGCGTCTGTCTCCAATAAGCTGAAAGCTAATCTGGCTAAGGACTGGCCCTCTTCCCAAAATCAATGGTGCACTGGGAAGGGACTGCGGAATACCATGCGTGAAATCACGTTGCCTAAAAGCATGGAGACGTACATTCAGACATACAGAGGTCATTGTGAGGGTCTTGCACCGACAGTAAAACGGAAAGAGAATTGCATCTCCAATGTCAGCCGGATAAAGAACTTCATAGTATTCATGGCCCATGGTTTTGACCGGCTGTCAGACTGGCTGTTTCTAAAAGACACAAAGAGGGTCCGTGGCTGGAGCAAGTATATTTCAGAGTCGGGCCGGACAGTCACAACATCGCTGTTGTTCCTGAAGACTGTGAACCATTTCCTGAGGTACTTGTCTGCATCAAAGCTCCGGGGGTGCAGGCTCACCCAGTCTGATATGACCCACATCATCAGAGAGGTGAAAGCCAACATTAACGATTTGAAAAAGTCTGTCACTCTCCACCAGTTTAAGGTGAAGAGGGACAAGCTGGATCGTCTGCCGAGCCAGGCGGAGCTTCTCGCCGCCATGGCGGCCGCTGAGAAGCGCATCCCTGATCTCCTTGACCTGATGGCTAGCAATCCGACCTCAATCACCCAGTACCTGCTATATGGCTATCTAACCCTCCATTGGAGCCTCCTGTATGGCCACCGTCCGGGTGTGTATGCAAACATGACCAACACGGAGGTCTTTGAGGCGGACAGAAGGGGCACTGCTGAGGGCTACATCATCCACGTGCAGGATCACAAGACTGCCAAGACATTTGGTGAAGCACAGCTGGTGCTTACAATAAAGGAGTTTAGCTGGGTCATGCGGTGGATGGGGATAAAAGAGGGCTTGTCGGGTCCTCAGAATGAATTCTTCCTTTTCACATCGGGGAAGCAGGCTTCCAAGAACCTGAACGCTCACTTGAAGAGGGCTTGGGCTGATGCTGGGCTAGAAACAGCCATCACCTTCACCATCTTGCGCACTGCCCTGGCTGACAATATCAAGCATCACCAAGATCCAGAAAGCAGGTCGATTCTGGCTAGGTTTATGTGCCACGACGTAAGCACTGCAGACCGGTTCTACGCGAATACGCCTGGAATAAAGGAGGCATTGAAGATCCGCTCCATGTTCAGGGCGGCGGCAGCAGCTGCAGCAGCATCATCATCAGAAGGAGGTCTACCACCGTCAGCTACCTCCGAAGAGGATTCAGGGGCGGAGAGCAGCGATACCTCTTCTTCAGGACCGATTGGTACTCCTGATGAGGGGAAAGGGGCCGTGGACTCAACCTTTTTTCCCCGGTGCACTGTACAAGTTAGACGGCTAATATGGCCCCCTGGCCCCTGTTAATCATGTTGTTATTATGTTTATTTTGTATACTGTTTTTGTAAAAGTGGTGTGATAATTAAATAAAAAAAAAAAAAAAAACATTAGTATAACCTTGAAGGTTCCCAGGGGCAAATACAGTGCCTGTCATTTTGCAGGATATAATTTAACATGTAACCTCTCCTGGAAATGGACATACTCTGTGCATTTCCAGGAGAGGTTCCATGTTAAATTATATCCTGCAATATCCTCCAAAGAAGGGGTGGTAGTGTCATGAATAAGGCCGAATATGTATGCCGATGTGCGGACGGTAAAGCACCGCAAAATCCACCCCTTTAGGGTAACCAGGGGCATGAAGTTCTGTAGGGTGTGAACATCTGGGTTTAGTCCGAGTGAGGAGTGCTCGAGCGTGGGAGGATGTGTAATGCAGAGGAGGTTAACAAAAGGTGTGTGCAGGAGCAGGGAGAAAAGAGAAAATAAAAAGACTCAAAGTGTTCCACCTTCCAGCAGCAGCAGCAGCGGGCCCGCTCTGTCCCTGCCTGTCTATGTGGAGTACAAAAACAAACAAAGACAAACACCTTTAAGGTCACCAGGGGCGTGAGGTTCTGGTTCTGGCGGTGTGCATGGAGGGGTTTAGTCCGAGTGAGGAGTGCTCGAGCGTGGGAGGATGTGTAAGGCAGAGGAGGGTAACAAAAGGTGTGTGCAGGAGCAGGGAGAAAAGAGAAAATAAAAAGACTCAAATTGTTCCACCTTCCAGCAGCAGCAGCAGCGGGCCCGCTCTGTCCGTGGTGCTGAACACCTGCCTGTCTATGTGGAGTACAAAAACAAACAAAGACAAACACCTTTAAGGTCACCAGGGGCGTGAGGTTCTGGTTCTGGCGGTGTGCATGGAGGGGTTTAGTCCGAGTGAGGAGTGCTCGAGCGTGGGAGGATGTGTAAGGCAGAGGAGGGGAACAAAAAAAAACGAATACAAATAAGTTAAAGTGTGAACCTCCAGCAGGGCAGGTGCTGCTGCTGCTGCTGCTGCTGCTGCTGCTGCTGCTGCTGCTGCTGCTGCTGCTGCTGCTGCTGCTGCTGCTGTGAAGGAGGACGAATATTGATGCTTGTGTTCGGACGGTAAAGCACCGCAAAATCCACCCCCCGTTAAAGGTGACCAGGGGCATGAGATTCTGCAGGGTGTGAACATCTGGGTTTAGTCCGTGGGGGAGTGCTTAAGTCCGGGGGCCCGGGGTCTCACGGTGCACGAGGTTATGGAAGTGCCACTGTTGCCGGAGGTCCTTAGTCCGTCCTTTGGGGCTCTGTCAGGGGCTACAGAGAGGTGGTTTTCCCGGTCCCTCTCCTGGAGGTATGAAATAACCTGAGCTCCATGTGAGGGAGCCGTGCTGGAGCTGCTTAGTCCGTCCTTTGGTGGTCTTTGAGGGGCTAATGAGAGGTGTTTTCCCCGGTCTATTTGATGGAAGTCTGACACGAGCAGAGTGTGCATGCTTTGAAACTAATCCACCCACACTTAGCATGCTATTTTAGGGTATAAATCGTACCTTGTCACCATGCACTGTGATCCCTGGGACGACGCGCCCTGCTGTGGGGACACATGAGAACTGCACTCAAATCACTTTGTGCTTTTTAAACAGTTTAACATATTTTTTTCCACATTTAAAAAACGCTTTCTGCCCTGGAAATCATTTCTAATCATTATTACCGTTATGGAGGGGCTGCAGGAACACTTTCCCCGCCTTGCAAACATTTATTCCTGGTTCAAATAATCAATTTGTTCCGCCTGCTTTGCGTCAGCACCTCTGCGGCTGTCGGATTAACACAGATGAATGCACTTTTAACACTCACGCAGCCAGAATTCCTGCTCTTTTCCTGGGTTACAAAGTGAGGTGACGCAGCCTGTCCTCTGAGTCTCCCCGCCTCTCATAGACTTATTTCTGGGTAAAAAAAGCCATGTGCTCCGCCCCCTGGATCTCTGCATGTGTGTGTGTGCCTGTGAGTCTGTGGCTACTGTCCACATGCCCGCATTAGGAGGCACTATTTTCGGATACATTTTCTCATTTTCACCACTTTTCATGTTTTTATTATGTATATTGTTATATTATTATTATTATTATTATTATTGTATATATGTATACTGTGTATACTGTTTTTGTAAAAATCATGTGATTATTAAATAAATAATAAAACATGAATATAACCTTGAAGTTTCCCAGGGGCAAATACAGTGCCAGGTGTCAGACTATTTAAACAATGTTTACCCAGGATTCCGACACCTTCCCTGGCTTGTAAAATGCGGTGATGCGCCCTGGAGGTATCAGACTATTTTAAACAACTTTTCCCCGCCTTTCAAACACTTGTTCCTGGCTTATAGCCTGTCATTTTGCAGGATATAATTTAACATGGAACCTCTCCCAGGGGCAAATACAGTGCCAGGTGTCAGACTATTTAAACAATGTTTACCCAGGATTCCGACACCTTCCCTGGCTTGTAAAATGCGGTGATGCGCCCTGGAGGTATCAGACTATTTTAAACAACTTTTCCCCGCCTTTCAAACACTTGTTCCTGGCTTATAGCCTGTCATTTTGCAGGATATAATTTAACATGGAACCTCTCCTGGAAATGGACATACTCTGCGCATTTCTAGGAGAGGTTCCATGTTAAATTATATCCTGCAAAATGACAGGCAACAACTCTCTTCCAGACGTTTAAAAACACTTTTCCGACTATTTTAAACAACTTTTCCCCGCCTTTCAAACACTTGTTCCTGGCTTATAGCCTGTCATTTTGCAGGATATAATTTAACATGGAACCTCTCCTGGAAATGGACATACTCTGCGCATTTCCAGGAGAGGTTCCATGTTAAATTATATCCTGCAAAATGACAGGCAACAACTCTCTTCCAGACGTTTAAAAACACTTTTCCGACTATTTTAAACAACTTTTCCCCGCCTTTCAAACACTTGTTCCTGGCTTATAGCCTGTCATTTTGCAGGATATAATTTAACATGGAACCTCTCCTGG
Source organism: Notothenia rossii (assembly GCF_949606895.1). Taxonomy (NCBI): domain Eukaryota; kingdom Metazoa; phylum Chordata; class Actinopteri; order Perciformes; family Nototheniidae; genus Notothenia; species Notothenia rossii. The sequence continues at coordinate 27,853,577 of NC_136910.1, read as the reverse complement.
AAATGGACATACTCTGCGCATTTCCAGGAGAGGTTCCATGTTAAATTATATCCTGCAAAATGACAGGCAACAACTCTCTTCCAGACGTTTAAAAACACTTTTCCGACTATTTTAAACAACTTTTCCCCGCCTTTCAAACACTTGTTCCTGGCTTATAGCCTGTCATTTTGCAGGATATAATTTAACATGGAACCTCTCCTGGAAATGGACATACTCTGCGCATTTCCAGGAGAGGTTCCATGTTAAATTATATCCTGCAAAATGACAGGCTACAACTCTCTTCCAGACGTTTAAAAACACTTTCCCCGACCATTTAAACATTATTTATGGCTTGTAAAGTGCGGTGATGAGCCCTGACAGTATCAGACTATTTAAAGGGTTACCAGGAGCATGAGAATATCCTCCACAGAAGGGGTGGTGGTGCCGTGAATAAGGCCGAATATGGATACCGATGTGCGGACGGTAAAGCACCGCAAAATCCACCCCCTTTAGGTTAACCAGGGGCATGGAGTTCTGTAGGGTGTGAACATCTGGGTTTAGTCCGTGGGGGAGTGCTTAAGTCCGGGAGTCCGGGGACTCACGGTGTGCAAGGTTATGGAGGTGCCCATGTCAGGGACACATGCTGGAGGTCTGTGGTCCGTCCTTTGGGGGTCTTGGAGGGGCCACAGAGAGGAGATTTCCCCGGTCTCTGTCCTGGATGAGTGAAATAAACAGAGTCTCCATGTCAGGGACACATGCTGGAGGTCTCTCTCCCGAGAGTGGACGTCCATTGCCTGTAAATTGGTCTAACATTAGGTCTGTCACTTTGGCTAACCGCACCACTGTCTGTCGTCTCCCGCAAGTGGACATCCATTGTCACTTTGGCTAACCGCACCACTGTCTGTCGTCTCCCGCAAGTGGACATCCATTGCCCCTAAATAGGGGGAGTGCTTAAGTCCGGGAGTCCGGGGACTCACGGTGTGCAAGGTTATGGAGGTGCCCATGTCAGGGACACATGCTGGAGGTCTGTGGTCCGTCCTTTGGGGGTCTTGGAGGGGCCACAGAGAGGAGATTTCCCCGGTCTCTGTCCTGGATGAGTGAAATAAACAGAGTCTCCATGTCAGGGACACATGCTGGAGGTCTCTCTCCCGAGAGTGGACGTCCATTGCCTGTAAATTGGTCTAACATTAGGTCTGTCACTTTGGCTAACCGCACCACTGTCTGTCGTCTCCCGCAAGTGGACATCCATTGTCACTTTGGCTAACCGCACCACTGTCTGTCGTCTCCCGCAAGTGGACATCCATTGCCCCTAAATAGGGTCAGGGAAGCCGTCCGACTGAAGAAGGAGGCCTTCAGGGATTTGTTATCCCGGGGGACTCCCGAGGCAGTTGCAAGGTACCGACAGGCCCGAAGGGCAGCAGCCTCAGCCGTGCCCGAGGCAAAGCTGCGGGTGTGGGAGAAGTTCGGAGAAGACATGGAAAAGGACTTTCGGGCGGCACCAAAGTTGTTCTGGAAAACTGTCCGACACCTCAGGAGGGGGAAGCAGGGAACCATCCAAGCTGTGTACAGTAAGGATGGGACGTTGTTGACCTCAACTGATGGAGTGTTAGGGCGTTGGAAGGAGCACTTTGAGGAACTCCTGAACCCGATAACTCCGCCCTCTATGTTAGAGGCAGAGCTGGAGTATGACGGGGGATCGACACCAATCTCCCGGGGGGAGGTCACTGAGGTCGTCAAACAACTTCACAGTGGCAAAGTCCCGGGGGTGGATGAGATCCGCCCAGAAATGCTGAAGGCTCTGGGTGTTGAGGGACTGTCATGGTTGACACGTCTCATCAACGTTGCGTGGAAGTCGGAAACAGTACCGAAGGAGTGGCAGACCGGGGTGGTGGTTCCCCTTTTTAAAAAGGGGGATCAGAGGGTGTGTGCCAATTACAGAGGCATCACACTACTCAGCCTCCCCGGGAAAGTTTACTCTAAGGTACTCGAAAGGAGGGTCAGGCCGATTGTCGAACCTCAGATTGAGGAGGAACAATGCGGATTCCGTCCTGGTCGTGGAACGATGGATCAGCTTTTTACTCTCGCAAGGATCCTGGAGGGGGCCTGGGAGTACGCTTATCCAGTCTACATGTGTTTTGTAGACTTGGAGAAGGCGTATGACCGGGTTCCCAGGGAGTCACTGTGGGAGGTGCTGTGGGAGTATGGGGTGAGGGGGTCTCTACTCAGGGCCATCCAATCTCTGTACTCCCAAAGCGAGAGCTGTGTCCGGGTCCTCGGCAGTAAGTCGGACCCATTTCAGGTGAGGGTTGGCCTCCGCCAGGGCTGCGCTTTGTCACCAATCCTGTTTGTAATATACATGGCTCGGATTTCGAGGCGTAGTCGTGGGGGAGGGGGTCTGCAGTTCGGTGGACTAAGGATTGCACCACTGCCTTTTTGCAGATGATGTGGTTCTGATGGATTCATCGGTCTGCGACCTTCAGCACTCACTGGATCAGTTCGCAACTGAGTGTGAAGCGGCTGGGATGAGGATCAGCACCTCCAAATCTGAGGCCATGGTTCTCAGCAGGAAACCGATGGACTGTCCACTCCAAGTAGGGAATGAGTCCTTACCCCAAGTGAAGGAGTTCAAGTATCTCGGGGTCTTGTTCTCGAGTGAGGGAACAATGGAGCATGAGATGGGTCGGAGAATCGGAGCAGCGGGAGTGGTACTGCAGTCGCCAGAAGGCAAAGCTCTCTGTCTACCGCGCCATTTTCGTTCCTACCCTCACCTATGGTCATGAAGGATGGGTCATGACCGAAATAACGAGATCGCGGGTACAAGCGGCCGAGATGGGTTTTCTCCGCAGGGTGGCTGGTGTCTCCCTTAGGGATAAGGTGAGAAGTTCGGTCATCCGGGAGGGACTCGGAGTTGAACCGCTCCTCCTTCGCGTCGAAAGAAGCCAGTTGAGGTGGTTCGGGCACCTAGTTAGGATGCCACCTGGGCGCCTCCCTAGGGAGGTGTTCCAGGCACGTCCAGCTGGGAAGAGACCAAGGGGTAGACCTAGAACCAGATGGAGGGATTATATCTCTTCGCTGGCCTGGGAGCGCCTTGGGATCCCCCAGTCAGAGCTGGTTGATGTGGCCAGGGAAAAAAGAGAGTTTGGGGCTCTCTGCTGGAACTGCTACCTCCGTGACCCGACCACGGATAAGCGAGAAGATGGATGGATGGATGGACTAGGATTTATTCAACATACTGGTGTATACAATAACCGTTTTCATATTTTGACCTCCTTCATGATATTTTCATAATATTCTATTATTTTGCCTCTTTTTCTCTATATTTTCAACACACTGACTATACTATGACCGTTTGGACACTCTGCTATTTACTATTTACCTTTTTTTATTTTCGATATATTATTAGACTATGTCTTTTATTGAGATATTTTCGACATACTGTTAAACACATTTTATCGTTATATGAGTTTTTTTTGTTTGTTTTGTTTTTTTCATGGTATTTTCGAACATAACATACAATTACTTTTTTCTTTTTCTTCTGAAAGAATATTTTTGTGTCAGATTAGACTTTAAAGGATAATGAGAGTTTTAAAGGGGGAGACACGTGTACAGGCTGGATTTAAAACTGCGTCCATCGTAGCAGCAAGAGTTCTTTTAAATTATTTTTTATTCTAAATATATTTTTTCTATTTTCTTGTTGATGTTTTTTTATTTTTCAGCGTACGAGATTGTATTTTTTCCACATCTTATTTTATCACAGTTTTTTCATATTTTCAACATACTTTTATTTTGTCTTTTTCTTTTCATATATAAATATATATTTTTTTTTTTTTGGACATAATATATAATGAATAATTTCATTTTATTTATTTATTTTGTTATGCTATACCATGACTTATTTTTTTGTATCCTATTTTTCTATACAATAATTCATTTCGACATAGTATATTAAAACATTTTAAAAACACATTATGTACATACCAAACATATATCACTTTATTTCATTATTTTTCAACATACATGAAGGTGGCACACCTTAACCAAGCCAACCAACAATAGATTGTGGCAAAGCCAGGGTGACAGCTAGTGATGTGACGAGCCGAGGCTTCGGAACACGGTTTGAGTTATCCAGGAAGTTTCTGGTGAAGCGCGTATCGCGGCTTGTATCATTCTAGGTCATTGACTGCTTCAGTTATTGGTTCAGAGGGTTCAGATGTGTTAAACCACTGACACTTCACAGTTGTATTACACTCATATGGTGTCACGATTCTCATGTTATGTCACGTTTATAGTTTTGTAGGTTTGGGTGTTTTTGCTGTTTTCCATGTCATGTTTTCCTTTGGGTTATTGTCTGGTCCTTTCCCCTGTGTTTTTCCTCTTGTCATTAGTTTCCCTGGTGTGTCTAATTGTCTGATTATGTTCACCTGGGCCCCTGTGTTTTCTCCTCCCTCCTCACCTGTGTCTTATTGTGTGATTGAGTCTGGTGTGTATTTAAGTTCTGGGTTGTCTGTCTGTCTTGTTTCGGTTCGTCTTGTTCCAGGACTAGTTATGTGGTGAGTGTTCTGTTTGTCATTGTACACATATATCATAGCCTTGAAATAAAGGAAGTTTCAGTTTGTATCTGCATTTGGGTCCTGCTTGTTTCACATACCGTGACAGTACGAACCGACCAAAAAATGGGCCCAGCAGATCCGTTCGAGTCGGAATTATTAAATGTTTCCTTTTTTTTGGCTAACTGCTCGGATAGATGGAAGAGAGCACCCGGAGTTCAGCAGCGGGAGGCTGTATTGTCGGAGGCGCGCCAGATGGCTAGAGAGAAACCAGGTGGGTGAAGTTCTTACCTGGCTGGATTTCAAAGATCCTCCCTGTGTGTGATTCCCGGCCTGCTAGCCCCAGGCATGCTAGCTCCCGGCCTCCCAATTCCCAACCTGGCACCATACGCCTTGGTGGGTTCCGGCTGAAGTCAACCCGTGCTTCTGCCCCAGTTCCTGCTCCTGTCCAGGAGTCATATTCTGGAACTCGTCTGGCTTATGGAGGTCCACGGAGTATTCAGGCGGCTGCTAAGAGGAGGAGTCGCAAGGCCAAGCTAGCAGCTCAAGCCCCAAGAGCCATGGTTCCGGCTCCAGAACCGGACCTTACAGCCATGTTTCCGGCTCCAGAACCGGACCTTACAGCCATGTTTCCGGCTCCAGAACCGGACATACAGCCATGTTTCCGGCCCCAGAACCGGACCTTACAGCCATGGTCCCGGCTTCAGTGCCGGCTCCAGTAACCATGGCCCCGACTCCGGCTCCTCGTCACCGGCCGACTCCAGCACCTCGTCTCCGGTTGGCTGTCCGTCCGACGCCAGCTCCCCGTGTCCTGATGGCTGTCCGTCCGACGCCAGCTCCCCGTGTCCTGTCAGCATACCGGCCGACTCCAGCACCTCGTCTCCGGTTGGCTGTCCGTCCGACGCCAGCTCCCCGTGTCCTGATGGCTGTCCGTCCGACGCCAACTCCATGTCTTGTCACGTTGGAGGTCCTGCAGACTACTCTTCTGCCGGGGGTCCTGCCAACACCATGTCCTGTGCCGTTGGAGGTCCCGCAGACTACTCTTCTGCCGGGGGTCCTGCCAACTCCATGTCTTGTCACGTTGGAGGTCCCGCAGACTGCTCTTCTGCCGAGGGTCCTTCCAACCCCATGTCCTGTGCCGTTGGAGGTCCCGCAGACTACTCTTCTGCTGGGGGTCCTGCCAACTCCATGTCTTGTCAAGTTGGAGGTCCCGCAGACTGCTCTTCTGCCGAGGGTCCTGCCAACCCCATGTCCTGTGCCGTTGGAGGTCCCGCAGACTACTCTTCTGCCGGGGGTCCTGCCAACCCCATGTCCTGAGCCGTTGGAGGTCCCGCAGACTGCTCTTCTGCCGGGGGTCCTGCCAACCCCATGTCCTGAGCCGTTGGAGGTCCCGCAGACTGCTCTTCTGCCGGGGGTCCTGCCAACCCCATGTCCTGTGCCGTTGGAGGTCCCGCAGACTCCTCTTCTGCCGGGGGTCCTGCCAACTCCATGTCTGGTCCCGTTGGAGGTCCCGCAGACTACTCTTCTGCCAGGGGTCCTGCCAACCCCATGTCCTGAGCCGTTGGAGGTCCCGCAGACTGCTCTTCTGCCGGGGGTCCTGCCAACCCCATGTCCTGAGCCGTTGGAGGTCCCGCAGACTGCTCTTCTGCCGGGGGTCCTGCCAACCCCATGTCCTGTGCCGTTGGAGGTCCCGCCGACTGCTCTCCTGCCGGGGGTCCTGCCGGTCCTGTGTCCTCTTCCATGGGGGATCTTGCCGACACCGGCTCCTGACCTGCCTCCGGAGCTGTCTGGTCTTCACCCCTCCTCGGACTCTGCCTTGCCCCCGGGCCGTCCGCCCGAGATTCCCTCCATGGACTCTGCCTTGCCCCCGGGCCGTCCGCCCGAATTCCCCTTTTTGAACTCTGCCTTGCCCCCGGGCCGTCCGCCCGAATTCCCCTTTTTTGAACTCTGCCTTGCCCCCGGGCCGTCCGCCCTCCACCCGTCCTCCAGACCCCCTCCACCCACCCTGCTGGATTTTTGTTTTTTTGGGACGTCTGGAATCCGTCCCTTGAGGGGGGAGTTATGTCACGATTCTCATGTTATGTCACGTTTATAGTTTTGTAGGTTTGGGTGTTTTTGCTGTTTTCCATGTCATGTTTTCCTTTGGGTTATTGTCTGGTCCTTTCCCCTGTGTTTTTCCTCTTGTCATTAGTTTCCCTGGTGTGTCTAATTGTCTGATTATGTTCACCTGGGCCCCTGTGTTTTCTCCTCCCTCCTCACCTGTGTCTTATTGTGTGATTGAGTCTGGTGTGTATTTAAGTTCTGGGTTGTCTGTCTGTCTTGGTTCGGTTCGTCTTGTTCCAGGACTAGTTCTGCGGTGAGTGTTCTGTTTGTCATGGTACACATATATCATAGCCTTGAAATAAAGGAAGTTTCAGTTTGTATCTGCATTTGGGTCCTGCTTGTTTCACAAACCGTGACATATGGCCCCTCCTGTTACCGGACCCGGTCAAGAGGACGCAGACCCACCCTCTAAAGATTGTTTGTTTGCACCTATATAACTTACTGACGTTTGTACTGTGTGCCTTCGGTGTGTGTCCCATCCCTTAGTTTGGTTTCTAAACCTGCTTGCTTTTCCTGGTTTTCAATAAAGGTTCTGCACAAAATTGCACACGTCGGAAAAAGGCAAGAAATGCGCGAAAACCGAAAAAATAAGCAGCATCTGGCTGCATTTCAATGATACTGTCAAGGGGAGAACACTGAGGCATGAACTCAATTGCACGACTCAAAACTCAGACTCAGATAGCGTTTTCAAAATAAAGACTTTACTGGAATTTGCACAGTAATAAAACAAGGAAAACAAAACCACTCTTTCGAGGAAAACTATAATGCGATCTATAGCATAGGTCCGTGAAAGGTCCGTGAAAAGGTCCGTGAGGTAAGCCGATACGTGGTCTTCGTGAGACAACGAACTGACAATTAACAGGAGGGAGCTAACACAATATATACACAGGTAAAGGGGACACAGTTGGAAACAATCAGGGCGGGGAAAATAATCAAGGACGCAGGAGACAGAAAAGGGGCGGGGAGCGTGGAGGCCTGAAATGAGAGGAAGAAATAATTAAGGGTATAGACATAAAGCACAAGACAAAGGGACATGACAACTCTAACATAAAGAATAAACTTTCACAATAAGTTTCTTGGACATGACAGTACCCCCCCTTCTAGGGACGGCTCCTGACGGCCCAGGCTCCTCTGAGTTGAGGCGGTCAAAATCCTCAATGAGGCTTTTGTCCACGATGAAGCGGGAAGGAATCCATTGCCGCTCCTCAGGACCATAACCCTTCTAGTCAACCAGTAACTGTCGCCCTCTACCCCTTTTCCGACTAGCCAATAGTGACTTGACCGTGTAAACCGGACCTCCATCGATCATCCGGGGGGGCGGGGGGGGTTTGACGGTGGGAACCATAGCGCTCTCCTTCAATGGTTTTAATTTCCCTACATGGAAGGTGGGATGTACCTTCATGGCCCTGGGAAGCCGTAGTCTCACTGAGACTGGGTTTATGACCTTGGTGATGGGAAAAGGACCCACAAACCGGGGAGCCAGTTTTCGGGAGAGTACGTGGAGGGGAAGGTCTCGTGTAGAGAGCCAGACTTTTTGGCCTGGCTGGTATACAGGGGCTGGTCGGCGTTTTCGGTCTGCTGCTCTCTTAACCAGTTGTGAATTCCTGCAGAGTATCTTCCTAGCCGCAGCCCACACACGCCGACAACGCCTGACCAGAGCGTGGGCAGACGGGACCGTGACCTCCCTCTCCGTGGCTGGGAACAGTGGCGGCTGGTAGCCATAAACACAGTGAAACGGGGACAGGCCCGTGGCAGAAGTAGGGAGGATGTTGTGTGCATACTCAACCCAGGTGAGGTGCTCGCTCCAGGAGGATGGATTCTGGGACACCAGGCAGCGCAGGCAGGTCTCCAGTTCTTGATTTAGGCGCTCTGTCTGGCCGTTAGACTCCGGATGATATCCAGACGAGAGACTGACCGTGGCACCGATGAGGCTGCAGAACTCCTTCCAGAAGCGTGACACAAACTGGGGGCCCCGGTCGGAGACAATATCCTTAGGGAAACCATGAAGCCGAAACACATTCTGCATCATGACCTCCGCCGTTTCCTTAGCTGAGGGCATCTTTGGCAGAGCAATGAAATGTGTCATTTTGGAAAATCTGTCCACTACCGTGAGAACTGTGGTTTTACCTCTAGAGAGGGGCAGGCCAGTGACGAAGTCCATGGAGATCTCTGACCAGGGCCTGTTGGGAATAGGGAGTGGTTGTAATAACCCTATTCGCGACCTGGAAGAGGTCTTGTTTCGAGCGCAGATAGGGCACGCCTCCACATACTCCTTCACCTCCTTCTCCATGGATGTCCACCAGAAACGTTGTTTAACAATGAACATAGTTCTCTTGACTCCGGGGTGGCAGGTGAGCAGCGAAGTGTGAGCCCAGTGGATCACCTGTGGTCGCTCGGCCTCCTGAACAAAAATCCGGTTAGGCGGGCAACCCCTTGGTGCAGGAGCTCCAGCATTGGCACGTATTACCTCCTTTTCTACTGGCCAAGTCAGCGCTCCTACCACCCGGTTCAATGGGATGATGGGTTCCGGCTCCTTGGCTGCAGGCACAGGGTCAAACAGACGGGACAGAGCGTCAGGCTTGACATTCTGAGACCCCGGCCTGTAGGAAAGAACAAAGTCAAAACGGTTGAAAAACAAGGTCCACCTAGCCTGGCGGGAGTTCAGTCTTTTGGCCTTTCTGATGTACTCCAGGTTCTTGTGATCGGTCCAGACCACAAAAGGATGCTCGGCTCCCTCCAACCAATGCCTCCACTCTTCCAACGCTAACTTCACGGCCAGCAACTCACGGTTTCCCACGTCATAATTTCTCTCTGCCGGGGAGAGCTTCCTGGACAGGAAGGCGCAGGGGTGAAGTTTGTTGTCCTTCTGTTGTTGCTGGGAGAGGACCGCTCCCACCCCCTCGTTGGAGGCATCCACTTCCACCACGAACTGGCGAGTGGGATCCGGCATGGTAAGTATGGGGGCAGTGGTGAACATCTTTTTCAGCCGAGAAAAAGCCTCCTCAGCCTGAGGAGACCACACAAAAGGCACCTGAGGGGACGTGAGGACATGAAGAGGAGCTGCAATAGCGCTGAAGCTCCGCACAAAACGTCTGTAAAAATTAGCAAAGCCTAAAAACTGCTGCACTTTTTTGCGAGAGTCAGGGGTAGGCCAACAGGCTACTGCGCTAACCTTCTCTGGGTCCATCATAACCTGACCTGGGGAAATGATGAAGCCCAAAAAAGTGACTGTTTCCACATGAAATTCACACTTTTCAGCTTTGACAAACAACTTATTTTGGAGCAGTTTCTGTAGAACCAGGCGGACATGTTGTTTGTGGGTGTGAAGGTCAGGGGAGTAGATCAGAATGTCGTCCAGATAAACAAAAACGAAACGGTTCAGAAACTCCCTCAACACGTCGTTGATCATAGCCTGGAAGACTGCAGGAGCGTTTGACAATCCAAACGGCATGACCAGGTATTCATAATGTCCTGAAGGGGTGTTAAAACCCGTCTTCCATTCATCGCCCTCCCTGATCCTGACCAAATGATAGGCGTTCCGCAGGTCTAATTTGGTGAAAACCTTGGCTTCCTGAAGCTGCTCGAAAGCGGACGAGATGAGAGGGAGGGGGTACCGGTTTTTAACCGTAATGTCATTGAGAGGTGAGTAGTCGATACAGGGCCTAAGAGACCCATCCTTTTTGCCCACGAAAAAAAAACCTGCCCCTGCTGGGGATGAGGAATGACGAATAAGCCCTGTCTTGAGGGAGGCATCAATATAGTCCTTCATGGCCTCTTTCTCAGGTCCTGAAATTGCATAAAGTCGACCCTTAGGAATGGGAGACCCGGCATTCAAGTCAATAGCACAGTCATAGGAGCGGTGAGGAGGAAGAGCCAGAGCTTTGGACTTACTAAAAACTTCACTAAGGTCGTGGTAGCAGGAAGGAACTGAAAGTACATCCGGAAGATATATTTTTGGGACTGTATCCTGCCTAACACTCCCAGTGTTACATCCCCTGTCAATCTCTGCTACCTGCTTAAAACAGAGATCAATGCAATTCTTTCCCCACCCCTCCACCCTCCCAGATTGCCAATCTATGTGAGGGTTATGAAGTTTCAACCAGGGAAACCCCAAAATGAGTGGATGTTGGGCTGAGTTAAATAAGTGAAAAGACATTGTCTCATGGTGGTTATCATTACATCTTACTTCTAAAGGCTCCGTTTGGTGAGTCACTTTAAACAACAGCCGCCCATCGAGAGCACTCGCTTCAAGAGGCTGGGGTAGAGGTTTAGTTTTTATGTCCCATTTTTTAACTAAACCCCAATCCATAAGACTTTCGTCCGCCCCTGAGTCAATGAGAACACCATGAGTAACTACATTGTCTCTGATTTTTACCTGGATCCGGGTCAGGGTGCGAGGAGGAAAGTCAGAGGAAGAGATCCGGCTCACCAACGTACTCCTCTTCATTGGTGAGCCTCCTCTTTTACCGGACAAGCCGCTTGTGGGTGTCCGCGCTGCCCGCAGTAGAAACACAGACCTTCCTTGAATCGACGCTGACGTTCTGCCAGCGACAGCTTGGCGCGGCCCAACTGCATTGGCTCCTCCACGGAGCCAGGGGGCGCTGTTGTCCGGAACGCAGGTGGTGAGGGGTGACGGGGCCTCCAAGAAGAAGTAATATCCAGCGGCGAGCGTCTCCTCTGGAGCGGTGGATCAACCGCATCCTTGGATTTATTCCTTCTCCTCTCCGTCAAACGATTGTCTATACGTAAAGCCATGGATATGACAGAGTCCAAATCAGCGGGCAGATCGAGAGGCGCCAGCTGGTCTTGTAAAGAATCCGAGAGACCGCTGACGAAAGCGTCAAACAATGCAGCGGAGTTCCAGCCGCTGTCGGCTGCCTTAGTCCGGAACTCGATGGCGTAGTCAGCCACACTCCGCTGATGTTGTCGCAGCTTGATCAGAGCCCGAGCTGCTTCTCTGCCCGGCGTGGTTTGATCGAAGGTCTTCCTCATAGTGTCTATGAAGTTTTCCAGAGACCCGCAGATAGGCGAGCCTCGGGACCATTCTGCCGTGGCCCACGCTGCTGCTCGGCCGGAGAGATGAGAGATCATAAAAGCCACTTTGGAAATGTCCGTGGGAAAAGCAGCCGGTTGGTGGTGATAGTGTAACTCACACTGCACGATGAACGGCCGGCAGCCTTCTGAGTCCCCGGAGTACCTTTCGGGTGGAGCCAGACGCATGGAAGCCCTGTGCGGCTCAGTAACCCGGTTGGGATCGAATCCGGTCACCGCTGGAACCGGAGGAGTCGTAGGAGGAGAAACAGCCTGCAGGTGAGTGAGCACACGCTGAACCTCTGCTGCCAGTAGATTAACTTGGGTCGTCAACGATGTTTGTAGTTCCCCCTGGCTGCTGGTTAGATCCTGCACTCCCTGCTGCATGGTGGCCATACGCTCCTCTTGTTGCCCAAGACGTTGGCCCTGAGAACGGATAGCGTTCTTAATCTGATCTGAGTCGGCTGAGTTCATTTTGATGGTCAGTTCGTACTGTCAAGGGGAGAACACTGAGGCATGAACTCAATTGCACGACTCAAAACTCAGACTCAGATAGCGTTTTCAAAATAAAGACTTTACTGGAATTTGCACAGTAATAAAACAAGGAAAACAAAACCACTCTTTCGAGAAAAACTATAATGCGATCTATAGCATAGGTCCGTGAAAGGTCCGTGAAAAGGTCCGTGAGGTAAGCCGATACGTGGTCTTCGTGAGACAACGAACTGACAATTAACAGGAGGGAGCTAACACAATATATACACAGGTAAAGGGGACACAGTTGGAAACAATCAGGGCGGGGAAAATAATCAAGGACGCAGGAGACAGAAAAGGGGCGGGGAGCGTGGAGGCCTGAAATGAGAGGAAGAAATAATTAAGGGTATAGACATAAAGCACAAGACAAAGGGACATGACAACTCTAACATAAAGAATAAACTTTCACAATAAGTTTCTTGGACATGACAGATATTGGAGAAAGCAAAGCTGAGTGCAGGATTTCTAAAATGAAATTAACCTTCAGAGCAGGGTTTTGTTTTGGTAACCACTCAGCATTTATTGCCAGAGGTGGGAGAAGTTCAGGTCCTGTACTTGAGTAAAAGTTCCAGAGCGTAGGAATACTCGGTTATAATAAAAAGTCCTGAATTCAAAATGTTACAAGTAAAAGTAGAAAAGTATTATCATCAAAATATACTTAAACTACCACCTGCAGAGGGATCTAGATGCAGGTGTGCTTTTCCCCATAGAGACCGCCTCGCTGCACATTATCTCTTGCATAAAGATAGATCGTGGGTCCCTTATAACATGTTGTACACAGTGGAAATAAACATTCTGGTAACCTTAACATCAGGGATCTTATAAATTAAACTCCTTCTGAATAAAACCATCACAGTAGCCTTACCTTACTGATCCCTCTTCAAATAGAAGAAAAACAAGTTAATTTACCAGCAGAGAGAAAATTGATTATTACATTATTAATGTGACTAATAAAGAGCAGTTTGATTAAGTATTATTCTGTTGATGGATGTCATTACATTTGGTGAAATGCACATAATGACTTGTTAAAGACTCGTTTTGTCAAAGTTTAGGACTTGGACTTGACTTGAACTTGCCCATCCTGACTTGAGACTTGACTCGGACTTGAGTGCAAAGACTTGAGACTTGACTCGGACTTGCAAAACAATGACTTGGTCTCACGTGTTGGAGATTTGGAGGATGTTTAAAACCAACCTCGTCTCCGCGTGTCGTTTGATAAGCTGGGTAAATTCGTAAAAAGGAAGGGATTAAGAAACACCAGAATGCAAGTTAAACAATAATCTTATTTTAATGATACAAAGTAACAATACAAATACAAAGGAATCACGAAGCACTCTGCAGAGTACTCCGGGCTCAGGTTCTACCACGTGTGAGACAGGTCTCAGGAACGGCCGGTCAAAAACAAGAGCGCGAACCAAAGGAAAACACAGGCTTTCATACTAAAACACAGGAGGAGGTGTGTGAATGCTTCCCCCAGAGGTCATCTTATTGGGAGAGACCAACACATGGCCTGTCGCACCCAATCAGTGCGACACAGCAGAAGAAACCCGGAAACAAAAAGTCTCTTTCAGTTTGACGAAGACCAGACACCTTTTGGTGTCTGGTACGAACCTGCTCTAAACAACAAGTTTCCTTATCGTATTTCACATCTTGCAGCCAGCACACACACATCCCCTTTATGGCCCTTTGTCCCTGAATCCATCTTCCCCCCTCAGGTTACCACACACAAGTTAAAAGTATGTTTTAAGATATAGTTGTTATAGTTGGCTAAATATACGTAATACATGTAAATCACTTTCATATCAATAATAACGAGGAACACATTACCTATGCTCTTAAGCAGTATTAGAGATGCTTTTCAAATAGTCAAACTTCACAGAGGCCTAATATAGAGAACACACTCATTTGTCCTACCGCCTTTCCATTTGTTTGAGCTATTGTTCACATCTTTACTTCAAATAAAAGGTTTCACATTGTATATTTCCAGCTTCCTTTACACATACTGTTATTATTAATACAAAGTAATTAACCACACACATCTATTGAAAACAAGTAGATTTCCCTGATAATTGACATACTGAAAATCTTAGGAAGAATGTCCCCTCCCCCAGCTCTCTCGTCCCTATCATAAAAGCTGCTTCCATTTCATATAGAGTAATAAAACATGTTTAAGCTAATTTCTCCACAATGTTTGTAGCCATTTAGTACCCGCACATGAAAGAATAAAAACAGAGGTATAGTTGAACAGTAATCACGCAGCACATATATTTACTGCAATGAAAACACACACATTTGCCCTAAGCATGTGTAACGCACCCTCTTCTTTTATGAGGGAAACATTCCAGAGTTTTGGAGCTATCCCCAAATTAGGATGTCCCCTGCTTGCATCCCTCTCTAAACACAAAGACTTCACCTCAATATATTGGGGAGGGAAAATATACTTTGTCCTTTCAAATTTAACACACATGAATATGTATAAGGTGACATTAAAATGAATATACCAGATTTAACTTTCCTGCCATAACACGTTACTTTAATACTTCAAATAATTCAAATAATCCTTCAATTCCCCCTTTTTGGTCTCGCCTCACGAGACCAACACACATAAGACATTTGAAACAAAACTACTGTCATTCTTTGATACTGTGTCTGTCCCCCTTCATTAAACCTTTGGGAACAGAACACAACTTTTCATGTCAGTGAAGGAACTATCAGAGTGGTTGCCTGAGTGCCAGAAAGCAGCATCCTTGCGTGTTGTTGAATCATCAGGCCCCCCCCCCCCCCCCGGAATATGCCAACAAGGGCAGCTGATAGGGAGGGGGAGATGCTTTCCTTCAAAGGTGGAACTGATGAATCTGATCAGAGAGAAGTAGACTCCTCTGCTGCCTCGAGAAGTCCCCCAGCCCGCTGATGCCTGCTTCCAAGTTGTCTGCTGTAGGGATGTCCGCGTTGATGATAGCCAGGTCCGTCCGGATGTCGTCGAGGGTCCTTCCAGGTGATTTCCCCGCTGCACACTGGCTCCAGTGGTACCAGATGTCCCCCTTTGCTCCTCGGCGGACGGCATGAGATGTCCTCTGGGTCACTCTGTAGAGGCCGGAGAACCTGGGGTTGAGTCACGTAGGCCTGACGACCTTCAGCCAGACGAACTCCACTGTGTCGGCCTCCTGCTCCTCGGGTCCCCCTTTTGGCGTCAGCAACCTGTGTGGAGAAATCTGAAACCCACCCCTTAAGTCTACGCTCAGGGCTTCTGGGCCCTCAGGTGTTTGACCCACCACTGGTAGGCCGCTTCAGAATTCTAATACTTGGCCTGTGTCAACAAAATAAACCCCAACATCTTCAGGTGAACTAAATAACATATCTCAACAGCTCTGAATTTCTGACAAGCATCTGTGTTATTATAAATGAAATCCTTGAGATCCCATTTAAAATATAAATATAATATGAACTGCTAATGTTTCTGGTAATGGAACAAACTAATGTTATGGATTAAAAACAACTAAAATCATGATACTGACAAAGTGAATAATTTCCAGGTGATACTGCTTCTACCTGTCACTGCTTGGATATTATCAAGCTGAAAAATGAATACAGAAATCCAACATACTGTCATCAAATGTCTTTATATTATGACTTTAAATTAAATGTACATCCCCATAATGATCTAAACAGTCTATGGCTTTTACTTCTTTACCAGGCTAGTTACAAGATGTTGTCTAAATTAAATTCTATCTCATTACATTACTATGTTTTAACTTAGCTGTAATATGTTCTTTCTACATTTCAAACCTCAGTTACTTTAATACCTGTTGAAATATTACAAAATTGTTTTCATTATCACAGTTCACCTTCTCATTCTCATTCTGGAATTACCTCTCTCAGTAGCCCCTTGGCCACTGATTCTGCATCTGTGTTACCTGTTATAACTCAATCAATATTAGAAACATGTCAACATTCATCAAACAGTATCTTATCCCCAGATATGGAGCAGGTTCAATCTAAAACTGTCAATCAATGGTCAGATTGAACATCTGAGTTGGGGCAGCAGGTTTCTTCCAGTCCCTAAATGAAAAAATCCCACACTCCCCCTTTTTACACATGTACACATGTGTAACAAACTTCTGTATGGGAAGAAAATCTTCAGGTAACCAGTGTTTATAAGAAAATACCAAACATCATTCACAAAAGTACATCCATCATCTTTCACAGTAAACACTCCAGGGAAAATAAGTGTTCATTTCCAGCTGGCAGTCCTAAAAGAAACAGAATCTTTAGATTTTAGTTTGAGTTTTACATTTGCAAACCGCCAACTCCTGTGGGAATTAGAAACGGGTCACATGTGCGTTTTTCCAAATGTGTGGAATTGTAGGAAACCTGTGTTTCCCATGGAGCTCCAAAATAATGTATTAGTCCAAAGACATGCTCGGTTAGTTATTGTTTTAGAATCATGCAGTTGCACTGATCACATGCAGAAATACATTCACACTCACTCTGTCAGGTTGTAAAGTCAAGTTTGGTCAGCCCCAGAGTCTGTCATTGATAGTGCTGTTCTCAAGTCACACTGTCAGTCAGGGTCAAAGGTCATTTGGTCTCAATTTCATTGGCCATGTGTCGTGCTCTGCAGAGACTTTGATATTTCAGCATAGGCCAGTATCCTCTGTCTACAAAAATCAGTCATATATGGAGCGCCATCATTTATCAATTCACGATTACCACTTTAAGTCAGATATCTCTAACTTGTCATCGGGACGGCTGCTTCCCACATTTCCTGCAACTTGGTACAAAACTCACTTCATAATAGTACTACTACTACTGCAATTTATTTACACCTAAGTAGTATTAAAATGTAAAAAAAACAATGTTAAACTCTTTAGCAGTGTGTGGAACCTTGGGTGTCCGAACATGCAACCATCACCCTTTACTTTATCAAGGATTAAAAACAGTTTCCATCCTAAAGCCCTCCTAAGGTAATAACTATGCCACAATGGTGAATTCAATATTGTAACAAATGAGATCACTACTTTATTCACACATGAATAAAAATCTCTTGAAGAATAATGTATTAATATCATGGAAAGATTGAAGAATATGGTTCTACACTGTGCTACTCCAAAACACCCCCTGCTTAAAGTGTAGTGCATACTTCCCTCATGTCTCCCCCTTTAACCCTCAGTGTGTTTTTAGGATGATTTTCTCATTTTACATTAATAGTTTCCTCTTTACTGCTATTTTGAATTTACCAATAGATTAATTCATGGTTAATACCTCTTTTTATCTTTACTTATTTATCAAGTCAATTCAAGTTCTTTAAATGTGGTGTCTTCTATGTGCGTTTTGTGAATAACTGTGTTTTTGTGTAAACTCACTCATTCCCGTTCTCCTTTTCTCCTCCCCTGGTTGTCTTAAGCCGTGACCCCGGCCTCCTCACTTCCAATCGATCATGCCAACCCCTCTGATTCTGTCTTCTCTTCAGTCCATCAGCTCTTGAATCCATCCGCTGTAACTCTTTTAGGCAGCCTTTGGCCCAGTCACATCTGCAGCCCACATCATGCCACTGTTCTTGCACTGCTTTGCATTTCATCTCCTCCTTTACAGTCTCTCTGCTGCTTCATGGAGGGCGGATTCTGCTCTCATGTCCCCCACTCTGCTCCTGTGCCAAATCTGGTGGCTCAGCTTCATGCCCTGTCTGAGGGACTGATGAGAGTATTTCTGTATGTCAGCAAGCGGTTTGGTTCTGGATGCCTCAGGTAGAGACGGTTCAGCTCTGGTTCTCTGTCTGTTTGATGGAGAAGGAGGAGTCTCCTGTTGGGTTGGGTCTTTTGTCTGCTTGGAGGGACGGGGTCGTAGCCTTTCTAACTCAGAGGGGGAGTCCAGGTCCCGGGACGCATTCTCCATAAGAAATCTAGCACACTGAGATTAAATCAATCCAACCCTTTCCACTCTGTCTCTTTCTAATCATACTATCTGTCTAAGTTGCTAAATGCCATCTAAACAACACCATTAATGTCTACTAATGATATTACAAAAACTCCCTCTAAAAATTGTTTCATCCATTGTTACATATCTACCCATATATCTTCTCTTTCAGGAAACCATTTTCTTCCATAAATTGAAATACCTGTTTCAAGCTTCACATATTTCACACACTACGAAAGAACATCTCCATACTTTCTCCAATATTTTAAATCCCACTGTTACTTAGAACAATAGTAAACCTGCAGAGCACACTGATCAGATCACAGTAATATAATTTGACACAAGTGTAGGCCTATGTCTACTTTCCATTTCACTTATTACTTTTGGTGAATATTTATTTATATTGTCTAAATTCCTTGTCTATGATGTGCAAACAGTTAGAGTATAAAAATGTGTTTTTCTCAATGTATTTACACTCCACGGATTCTTGACTTTACTCATCTCCTAGTGTTGTCGTTCCTAAAAATGTTAGCAAACACAAAAGTCCCACTACAACATTTATAGATAAATTGATCTAACAAAATGAACTCTTTTCTAATTCAAAATGTGACAAAAGAACAATGATTTGTCTTTCACAAGATGGTGGTCGAACAGAATGACTCTTGACCTCATGGGGTCAAATAGATTTAGCCATGAGGCGGCTGACTTTAAAATGAACTGGGACAAAGAAACCACATGCATGTGGGTACTTTATAGTTAAGACAAATACCATGAAATTCACAACGCAATGCAATGGTATCAATCAGTTCTCAAAGACTATATTTAAATAACAGCAAATCATTGTTTATTTATTTCAATATATCTACCACTTCAAATCACACCTTGATCTGTTCATTTTCTATGTATTTCCTTCCAACTTCAGATCACTAGAGAAAAAAGCAAGCAGACACACTCCGGGCTGCTGCTGCTGCTCTCGAGAGGAAAAAGGGTGGGGGGAACTCTCACAGACAAATACTGACACCCCCTTCTCTTTCCCCTGCTGTAGCTCTCAGCCTCCTTTGGAAAAGGGGGGCTTCTTTCAACAATTAAAACTTCTGCTATCCTTTTATTCAATTTTTCTGCTTGAACCCACTGTTCTCGTAAGCTCTTAACTCACGCTCCTCTCGTTAAAATTCTCCCTTCATTATGACTTCGTATCTATTGATCTGACTTTCTGTCTTTGTTACCAGTAAATATTCACAGACTTCATATCTATTGATATGACTTACTGTCCTTGTTACCAGTAAATATTCACAGAAAAAATTCCCCGTACAGTCTATTCAGCTTTTATTGTCCGATGTTCATTCCAACAAGTTTAGCGAGCCTCTCAGCGCGCTTCAACACCGTCTTTCAACGATGTGACGCTGACATGGAGTCGTAACCCAGGCTTACAGAACTCTTTATCTTGACGTTTGGCTTTATAGATTCAACCCCAACACACCAAAGGATATAGTGAGGCCCGGTCACTTCAGAATGACTTTCTGAAGTTTGCGTTACTCTCCTTTGGATCACTTATAACATAAATAACTCATCTCCAGCCCCGTCGAGCTGTGGATTCGTTATTTTGAGTCAGTCTGATATGGAGACTTAATACTACCATTTGACTACTCCAGACAGTCTAACTGTGGGGACTCTATACCTCCACTTTTTAAGCCAGGGACTTTAATACCCTTCTAGCTGCAGGAACTCAATATCCTATTTTAACTGTGGGGACTCTATACCTCCACTTTTCAAGCCCGGGACTTCAATACCCTTCTGGCTGCAGGAACTCAATATCCTATTTTAACTGTGGGGACTCTATACCTCCACTTTTCAAGCCCGGGACTTCAATACCCTTTTGGCTTGCAGGAACTCAATATCCTATTTTAACTAAAACACGCATTTGTATTGTTACTATAAAAACACTGTAAACTTCGTCTGACAACCCTAAAATTTGGAATATGGTCAAATCACAGATTTCGAATTAAATCGTGTCTGCTCACCTGGTAGCCTATTGTACAGAGCTCTGTTTTTAGTTGTCAGAAGAGGCCGAGATGTTTAGCTCTGGACTATTCCGTCCGCTTGCTGCTGGTGGTCTCTTCCCCGAAAACACCCCACTCAGACACGTCGGGTCACCACTTGTTGGAGATTTGGAGGATGTTTAAAACCAACCTCGTCTCCGCGTGTCGTTTGATAAGCTGGGTAAATTCGTAAAAAGGAAAGGGATTAAGAAACACCAGAATGCAAGTGAAACAATAATCTTATTTTAATGATACAAGGTAACAATACAAATACAAAGGAATCACGAAGCACTCTGCAGAGTACTCCGGGCTCAGGTTCTACCACGTGTGAGACAGGTCTTAGGAACGGCCGGTCAAAAACAAGAGCGCGAACCAAAGGAAAACACAGGCTTTCATACTAAAACACAGGAGGAGGTGTGTGCGTGCTTTCCCCCAGAGGTCATCTTATTGGGAGAGACCAACACATGGCCTGTCGCACCCAATCAGTGCGACACAGCAGAAGAAACCCGGAAACAAAAAGTCTCTTTCAGTTTGACGAAGACCAGACACCTTTTGGTGTCTGGTACGAACCTGCTCTAAACAACAAGTTTCCTTATCTTATTTCACATCTTGCAGCCAGCACACACACATCCCCTTTATGGCCCTTTGTCCCTGAGTCCATCTTCCCCCCTCAGGTTACCACACACAAGTTAAAAGTATGTTTTAAGATATAGTTGTTATAGTTGGCTAAATATACGTAATACATGTAAATCACTTTCATATCAATAATAACGAGGAACACATTACCTATGCTCTTAAGCAGTATTAGAGATGCTTTTCAAATTGTCAAACTTCACACAGGCCTAATATAGAGAACACACTCATTTGTCCTACCGCCTTTCCATTTGTTTGAGCTATTGTTCACATCTTTACTTCAAATAAAAGGTTTCACATTGTATATTTCCAGCTTCCTTTACACATACTGTTATTATTAATACAAAGTAATTAACCACACATATCTATTTAAAACAAGTAGATTTCCCTGATAATTGACATGCTGAAAATCTTAGGAAGAATGTCCCCTCCCCCAGCTCTCTCGTCCCTGTCATAAAAGCTGCTTCCATTTCATATAGAGTAATAAAACATGTTTAAGCTAATTTCTCCACAATGTTTGTAGCTATTTAGTACCCGCACATGAAAGAATAAAAACAGAGGTATAGTTGAACAGTAATCACGCAGCACATATATTTACTGCAATGAAAACACACACATTTGCCCTAAGCATGTGTAACGCACACTCTTCTTTTATGAGGGAAACATTCCAGAGTTTTGGAGCTATCCCCAAATTAGGATGTCCCCTGCTTGCATCCCTCTCTGAACACAAAGACTTCACCTCAATATATTGGGGAGGGAAAATATACTTTGTCCCTTCAAATTTAACACACATGAATATATATAAGGTGACATTAAAATGAATATACCAGATTTAACTTTCCTGCCATAACACGTTACTTTAATACTTCAAATAATTCAAATAATCCTTCACACGTCATTATAATATTTTCGAATGTACTGTATCAACAACAAAAACTAAAAAGTACTAGTATGATAAATCCAGGTATCATGGCCTATTTCCTTTAAGTATTTGCGGTCGGGCATCTTGGATATGTCTGGACATGTCGAACAGCTTGAATCTTGGAACTGATGACTGACAGTGGACGACGACAATGGGAGACACTGTTATCTCAAAAAGAAAAACGTTGGGAGTAAAGAAACTGTGACATGTAAAGAAAGGATTTTCACTAAAACTTCATCCCTCAGAGATGTCTATTCTTCTTCTTTTTTAAAACTCATACTGTGAGAAATGAACTAGATTATCTGAAAGATTACTTATTTTTGTTTAAACCAACAGTGTGGGGATACCTGCCAGAGACAGAGTCACAGGGACTGACCATAAAACAGGCAAGGGATATAAAAGAAGGGGGAGGGTCTGGAGGGGAAGGTGTTTTGACTCTGGACCTTAGGGTGGGGGAAAGGAAGAGGTAGAGGATTAATTTGATACATCAGACTTGATTGTTGTGTTGGTTGAAGGAAGAGACACGGGCGAGGAAGAAGCAGAAAAATAACTTGTTTGTAAAAAGGACAGCACGTCTTTTTTCTCAAATGTATGTCAGTTTCAAGAAAGATGAGTGGTTTTATGCATGAAGTGCAAAATATCCTGGAACCCTTCAAAAAAGAAAAGCAGGTACAGGTAAAGTATGTTGAAATATTTCACAAACAACGAGTTGTATGTTGTAATAGTTGTATGTTGATAAAAACCTCGGTGTAGTTTTGTCAAAATATAATGAACGAAGTCATAGAGGGAAAAAATAGCAGAGTATGTGGAGAATAGGAAAACAGCACGTTGAAAAAAGTAATGTTATGTTAGAATAACATGAAATAATTCACAGTAAAGCATCTTAAAAAACATTTAAGAAACTCAGGTTATTAAAGTGCTCAAAACTGTATTGTTAAATCAGTGTTAAAATCACAAACTTTCCATTTAGAGTTTGATTCTTTAAGAAACTCAATTCATTACAAAATAAGAATTATTTTACCAAGTTGTAAAGTTTTGCATCAAATCTGTTCATAGTCTTAGTATAGTATTTCATATATATATACATATATATATATATATATTCATATATATAATTTAAAAAGAGTCACAGTGTAGAATGTCCGTACATTTATTTTAAAAGTACTAGTATAGTATGTCAAAAAAAGTCCAGGTATAGTATGTAGTTAAGAATTGTATTATTTAGTTTGTCTGCATGTCAGTATAGGATTTAAAAAATAAATAAAGCAAGTCATAGTATAGTTTGTGTAAAAGATCTTGAAAAAAAGTCATGACATTGTGTGTTGAAATGGTTTTGAATAAACACATCACGTCAAATTGTATCAAGTGCATCAGACAACTCCAATTACTCCATTTGAACCATATTATAAATAAGAAAAGAATGGTCATAGTATATAGCAGGGCTATTTAATATTGCATTTAGAAATCACAAACTTGCCTTTTAGAGTCACAGTATTTAAGAAAATACATTTGTTACAAAGTAATTGACAATCTACCAGTTGTAAAATGTTCCTACATAAAAGTGTATCAAAAAAAGTATCTTGGTAGCAGAGTAATAACTAAAATATGTAAGGTTATCAGAAAAAAACCTACATTGTTTAACTGAACAAGTGTTAAAATAAAAAAAAGCCATTAAAAGAAACCCAATTCCTTAAAAAGTACTTCATATTCTACCAGTTAAGTGTTGCATTGATGTTAACATTGATTGTTTCACTGAAATAGCGCCTTTTAAAGAAAATCTATTCAGACAAAGTATTTTTATTTTCTAGTTTTTTTAAGGTTTTGCATACATAAAAGTGTATCTAAAAGTATCTTGGTGAGAGAAAAAAGCTATAATAATAGTATGGTATATCAGAATATCATAAAAATATAAATAAAAGGTCACAACAACTAGCCTTTTAGAGTCACAGTATAGTGTGTGTTGTTTCTTTTTGTGTGTTTGCATGTGTGTGTGTGTGTGTGTGTGTGTGTGTGTGTGTGTGTGTGTGTGTGTGTGTGTGTGTGTGTGTGTGTGTGTGTGTGTGTGTGTGTGTGTGTGTGTGTGTGTGTGTGTGTGTGTGTGTGTGTGTGTGAACTCAAAAAGCCCTCTCGAGGGTGGAAGGGAGGGGGGGGTGTGTGAGAGAGAGGGGGCGTGTGTGAGAGAGAGACAGTGGGAGGGATAGCAAGCAGGGGTGGAGGAAGGAAAAAAGAAAGGGGGAGATATGATTTTTATATTTTTGATATTTTTTAAAATAAACTAGCCAGGATGACCCTTTTAATCCCCTATTAACACTCCAGGGCTCATCTACAGGACTGTCTCAGAAAATTAGAATATTGTGATAAAGTTCTTTATTTTCTGTAATGCAATTAAAAAAACAAAAATGTCATACATTCTGGATTCATTACAAATCAACTGAAATATTGCAAGCCTTTTATTATTTTAATATTGCTGATTATGGCATACAGCTTAAGAAAACTCAAAAATCCTATCTCAAAAAATTAGAATAGTTCCTCAGACCAAGTAAAAAAAAAAGATTTATAACAGCAAAACACAATCAAACATTTGAAAATGTCCATTAATGCACTCAGTACTTGGTTGTGAATCCTTTTGCACGGATTACTGCATCAATGCGGCGTGGCATGGAGGCAATCAGCCTGTGGCATTGCTGAGGTGTTATGGATGCCCAGGATGCTTCAATAGCGGCCTTTAGCTCATTAGCATTGTTGGGTCTGGTGTCTTTCAGCTTCTTCTTCACAATACCCCACATATTCTCTATGGGGTTCAGGTCAGGGGAATTTGCAGGCCAATCGAGGACAGTAATGCCATGGTCAGTACACCAGTTACTGGTGGTTTTGGCACTGTGGGCAGGTGCCAGATCATGCTGGAAAATGAATTCCTCATCTCCATAGAGCTTTTCAGCAGACGGAAGCATGTAGTGCTCTAAAATCTCTTGGTACACAGCTGCATTTACTCTGGGCTTGATGAAACACAGTGGACCAACACCAGCAGCTGACATGGCTCCCCAAACCATCGCTGACTGTGGGAACTTCACACTGGATTTCAAGCAACTTGGATTTTGCTCCTCTCCAGCCTTTCTCCAGACTCTGGCGCCTTGACTTCCAAATGAAATACAAAACTTGCTTTCGTCTGAAAAGAGGACTTTGGACCACTGTGCAACTGTCCAGTGCTTCTTTTCCTTAGCCCAAGTCAGACGCCTCTTCCGTTGTCTTGAGTTCAGAAGTGGCTTGACCATGGGAATACGGCTACTGTAGCCCATTTCCCGGACACGTCTGTGAACAGTGACTTTTGATACCTGGACTCCAGCTTCAGTCCACTGTCTTTGAAGCTCCCCCAAATTCTGGAAGCGACTCTTCTTCACAATGCTGTTAAGGCTGCGGTCATCTCTCTTGGTTGTGCAGCGTTTCCTGCCACATTTCCCCCTTCCAACAGACTTTTTGTGGATGTGCTTTGAAACTGCACTCTGTGAACAGCTTGCTCTTTGAGAAATTTCTTTTTGTGTCTTACCCTCCTGATGGAGGGTGTCAATGACGGTCCTCTGGACAGCAGTCAGATCAGCAGTCTTCCCCATACTTGTGATTTAGTTTACTGAACCAAGCTGAGTGTTTTTCCAGGCTCAGGAAACCCTTGCAGGTGTTTCGAGTTAATTAGACGATTCAAGTGATTCGTTGAACACCCTACTAGTATACTTTTTCATGATATTCTAATATTTAGAGATAGGATATTTGAGTTTTCTTAAGCTGTATGCCATAATCAGCAATATTAAAATAATAAAAGGCTTGCAATATTTCAGTTGATTTGTAATGAATCCAGAATGTATGACATTTTTGTTTTTTTAATTGCATTACAGAAAATAAAGAACTTTATCACAATATTCTAATTTTCTGAGACAGTCCTACTTACTTACCTCTACAACTTTAAAATATCTACTTAAATGTCTTATGATCTGATATTACCGTAAAAGAGTCGCTATGTCATATTATTATTAAAGAACACTATCTTATAGCTGGCCATCTTATAGCAGGCTATACTATTTGGTTGATAATTGACCGATCATGACCTAGTAAGATCATTGACTGATCATGACCTAGTAAGATATTAACAGGGTTCACATACATTGTTCAACTGGATTGTCTTGCTTATATCAAAACTTTCAATAAGAGTCACATTCTTAAATAACAACTATTTTCACAAAGTATTTCATTTTTCTAGTTTGAACTTTTTGCATACATAAACGTATATCTTACATTTCTTTTGTGAGAGAATTACGCACACATTTGTCATGTCAAAACATTATATTGGAGTATTTTATCTGTTTTTTATAGACAGTATATGTTGCGGAGGAGCCTGTGACCTACGTTTTTCATTGACATATCTACACTGTAGCTAATGGGCAGATTACAATAAAGCCTTGAAACTTGAAATGATCAAAACTGCATTGTTTCACCCAGTCAATACACCTCTCTTTATCCGACCTTCAAGCCTCAAAGGACGGCCTCATCAAATCAAATCAAATCAAAGTTTATTTATAAAGCACATTTATAAAGCACATTTATAAAGCACATTTATAAAGCACATTTAAAAGCGATTTTTGGTCGGGCCAAAGTGCTGTACATGTAATTAAACGTGACACTTAGACTATGTACATCATCAAGGGATCAACACCAGTAAATACAACTCTCTTTGGCCGATCTTCAAGCTTCAAAGGACGGCCTCATGAGCTCTGTAAAGTTCCCCTAAAATTACACTTAGTCTATTTACATCCTCCTGGGAAACAAACCATTAAATACACCTCTCTTTATCCGCCCCAGGAGCCTTGAAGGGCGGACTCATGAGCTCCGTAATGTCCCCCTAACATGGCACTTAGACTATTTCCATCATCCAGGGAAACACAACTTCAAAGGGGCTTCCTTATAGTTAATAAAGTAATTAAACAATAAAATGTCATATGATCTGATATTACCGTAAAAGAGTCGCTATTTCATATTATTATTAAAGAACACAATCTTATAGCAGGCCATCTTATAGCTTATATATATATATATAGCTTATAGCTATACTATTTGGTTGATCATTGACCGATCTTGACCTAGTAAGATATTAACAGGGTTCACATGAAAGGGCTGATCAAGTCTTACATGTTGATATCAAGTCTTATCATCCCCTGTTAGCCATATCCTTATCAGGGCTATATCTGGTTTATCATTGACCGATCATGACCTAGTAAGATATTAACAGGGTCACATCAAAGGGCTTATTAGCCGCTATGGGGCAACATTTGCACAAACAAGTCATAAAAGAGAAGGGGGATTCAAAGGTGACCGAGTAAAATATTAAAAGGGTCACATCAAAGGGGCTTATCTGCCACTATAGGGCAATGTTCGCACAAACAAGTCATAAAAGATAAGGAGGTCAAAGGTCAGAATAGATAAGAAGGTCAAAGGTCTGATTTCAGAGTGACAGGTGACACTTCAAAGGGATTTTTGCCAGTTTTTGGGGGCGGGACTTCCGGTTTGGGAAGCGGGACCTCCGGTTTTAGGGTCATAAATCATTCCTTATCAGGGTCATAAATCAAAATCGGACACAAACCTACGTCTTATAACTACTCCTATCGTCTATCCCTTGACCTCTGAGTGAAACGTCACGGGGTTAAGGGATAGTGGATAGGAGAATTCAAAAGAACTTAGGAGAAGAGACTTCGGTGCTTTTGAGAATCCGACTGCACTTTCACTATCCGACGTGTTTATGATGCGCCAGCGGACGTCATAAATGTGCGTCTGCTGCTGTGGGGAAACAATGGAAACTACAGTTTTCTATACAGCGGACTACAACATGGATGTTTAATAAGAACAAGGGACTACTGTAAACTCATCTAGAGACTCTGCACCGTGCTCTGGTGCTGTTACTTTATGCTTTATGAACGTGGACACAGGGGTGCCGCCAGGGATTTTGGGCTCCGTGAAAAGATATCAAATTGGGCCCCCCCATCACCAGGCCCAGGCCACGCCAACCAAGCAAAATTACTAACCACACCTCCAGAACCCAACCCACTCATTTATGCTTTAAATAACTCCACCTGTACAGGCTTGCATCTATCTTGTAGTCCAATACTAACCGCACAATATTTACTGACACTGAGCTGTGAAAATATAACACTGTGCAGACGTGCAACATTCTGCTGCAATAGAATTCACTATTTGATATAACACTAACATTCCTGACAATAAATATCAATAGTCATCTTTTATGGTGTACATGCCTAACAATAACATTTATGAATGGAACATTCTCAACATGAATGCATAAATCCAAATAAATATAACTTAAATATACATGCCCTCTTAAATTAAAATAAAGTGAAAATTACCGCCAACAAAATCATTTATAAAATGCTATAACACAAAAAATAACATAAGCAGCAGATTTTAAAATTAAATATACATACCAACTACAAAATATGCAGGTATTAAAGTGGAATACAACGGAAATGGAAATGAAAAGGCCTTATGGTGGTGCCAAATCAGAGCCTATTGCCTTTTCTCAGTCTTTTTTTTACAGCTTCCTCACTTTGTCTGTCCTTTTCCTCACTTTGTCTGTCCCTTTCTGTACACCTTCTCTTGTCTTCACTGGAGCCTTCATCCTCATCATCTACACTGGTACTGCCACTGGCACTGTCACTGTCCTTCACCTCTTCCTCCACTTCCACACACCTTCCTGACAAAACTGAAGAGGGCCCTGGCTCTGTAGAGTGTACATGACACATATGATAATATATTCTTTAATATTAGTATTAATATCATAACCAAAATGTTGGTGATTAACATTTTATTTACCTAATACAGACTGATCACTCAACGCTTCAAACATCCTAAATAGACTAAAAGCTGTTTTTTGTCTTATATAGATCAGTGGCTATGTGGGAAAATACTGTGTTTGAAATGTATAATTTAAATTAGATGTTAGCTTTTTGTTATGATATATAGATGTGTTGTATTCCAGTCTCCCTTCAGATATGTTAAGTGGCATGTCATTCAACACAATGCTGCTCACCTCCTTCAGTTGGGAGAAAAGCTGGTTCAGGTTCAGCCTTATAGGGGGACAGGGCTGCTGGGCCTGAAGATGGATCTGTTGGTTCTGGCACCAGGGGGAGGGACAACTGATTTAGTATGAATAGCTGATAAACATGTACCTGCATTTAATGTCAGCTAAAAGAGCAGTGAAATGAAAAACCTCTGCATTTTCTGTGAAGATATTAACAGTAGCCTACTTAATGTCAGCTTAGTAAAAAAAAACATTACCATTTACAATGGACTACGCTTAGCTAACAGACTAAATTCCACCACTCATGGACCACACCCACCACATCCCTCCTCACATGCTTTCACTCTGCTAGAAAAGTGCTGCGTTTGGAGGCAGGAGTCTTAGGACCAAACCATTACATGTAAATAGAGAGGGGTGTACAGAGGCTTTGGATAATTAACTTTTGGAAGAAAATAAGTTAAATGAATCGTAAGTTTAGTGAGTAGCCTACTACGCAATATAACGTTATATTAATGTTAATTATTGATGAAAGGGTACTTACATCTTTTTTCTTAATGTTTTAAACATATTGGGTTCCCCTGCTAGTCATGGGCCCTTAGAATCGTCCTAACCTTTCACCCCCCTACGGCGCCCTTGCGTGGACAACAGAGAAACATATTCTTCATGCCCAAAGTTGGAATTGAAATAAAAAATGAAAGTGAAACTTATGTCACCCTCATCCTCCGGTCCACATTAATACAAATGATCCCAATACGTATGCACTATGAAAATATCTTAAACTCAATACAAATGTATTTATTAATTATAACCGTTAGTCCAACATCTATCACTGTGTATATCACCATTCAAACATATTTTAAAAGTTGAACAAACCCCACACAGCTCAGTAAAGAGTGTGAAATGTTGACTTTATTTGATTATTTCAGTAAAAACTCGTTCATATTTCTCTTTTTGATCATAATACTGATGAACGTTCAAAACAAAGCACTTTGGCAACTTACCACATACGTTTTAAAAAGCTTAATAAGCACCGTAACTTTCATGATATAATTTCTTGGTCATAATCGATTGTTTCCGTGAACGGCCGACAGTTGTGAGACGGTAAATGCTGCTGCTGCAAGGCATTGTGGGGCATCATTTTCTCCTCTCCTTTCGTCAAGGGAGGTCCAGTGGTTCCTAAGCTAAAGGAGGTTATAAAGGAACTTTGAAACCTCCTTTCCTATCATCTCTAGAGAATTTGAACAGCACTTATCATGGCTGCCACTGAGGTACTTCCGGGTCATTTCACTCCGTTAGGAAGGTTCCTAAGCTAAATGGACTATTCGACTTCAGCCAAGGTGTTTGGAAGTTTTGGAAGCTAACCACACTGAAGATTATGGAGGTATTTATCAGTCTTCTCTAGGGGTGTAACGGTTCACAAATATTTCGGTTCGGTACGTACTTCGGTTTTTAGGTCACGGTTCGGTACGTTTTCGGTACAGCAGAAGAAATTATCACAAAACATAACATATATATATATATTTTTTAATTATTATTAAACTGTGAGTAATGTATTCACTCAAATAAATACAAAATATAATAAAATAAACATTGAGGTGCAGCATTTCGGTAAACTGAAATAATCTGTATTTGAACTTTACTGTACGAGTAGGCTACTCACAAAACTTAGTTTTAAAAAGAAACATTATTATTAAACTGTGAATATTCACTCAAATAAATATAAAATATAATAAAATGAACCTTAAGGTGCAGCATTTCGATGAACTGAAATAATCTGTATTTGAACTATACTGTACTAATAATAATAATAATTAAAACTGCGGTCGCACTTGTGCGCGCAGTGATGAGCGGGCCCTCGCGTCCGTGCGCCTGTCGGGGAGGGCGGCCGGTCGTCCTGGCATCAAGCAGACGCGCGCGAGTCCTCAGAAATGAGCCGTTTGTTATTTCTCTAATTTCGCGTCCCAGACTCCCAGGTCCTCCAGCAGCAACCCGGAAACGGATGTCGGCGCGCCGTCTGGAAGGAAAACTAATTTCTCTAAAGGCTCGTTGAGGATCGGTTATCGAGAAGGCTGTCTGGAGGAGCCGTGACCGAGGATACACTGATTTAGAGGAGAGAGGAGTGTCTCTGGAGGGGCTATAACCGAGGGTACACTGAAGTATTCTCCGGAGACGATTTCAGCCAACAGTGATGTTTAAAAGAGGCGTGACGCATGGCTGGATGTGCAGTATTATTTGAATTATTTGAAGTATTAAAGTAACGTGTTATGGCAGGAAAGTTCAATCTGGTATATTCATTTTAATGTCACCTCAATGTCTGTTAAACTTGTGATTTCTGCATTGAGTGACTTCTGCCTAGCAGATACCAAGAAGAGGCCCCTAGGGTCTCTCTGTTAATTATCAATAGTCCTTGCAATTAACAGGGGAATTCCCGGATATATTTTCAGATATAAGGCAGTTAAAGTCTTGTAGAATTAATGTTTATCTCCTACAAATCCTGCAGGCCTTGAGACTTGGGTCACCGAGCAGTAAATGAGATAAAGGTCCTTTTGAGCTTATCAATAACATGTATTCATTCCTAGTAAGCTGACTTTGAGGTGAAGGGAAGTTCAGGGAAGCCATTAAGCCACAAGAACAATTAACTTATGTTGGTTGGGTGATTCGGGGACTGTCATGGGACGATGGCGTTTGGATATTTACAAATATGGCTTTCATAGAGAAAAACAGGTGACTGTTGTGTGATAAGATACATGATGTTTGTGTGTGTTGAAGATGTTTAGGGGGAATGAGTATGTGTCCTGTCAAAGAGTCCTCTGTCATGACTCCAAATCATTGATTGGGGGATCTGCCTGAGGGCAGAGGGACAAACACATACACACACACATACACTGTGAAGCAACAGATGGAATCAACAAACTGACTTACTACCTGGGATCCCGCCCAGAAGGGAAACCGACCAATGGAACACTGCCAACTCACTGTCGAGCTCGCTCAGAAGTGAACTCTGTGTATAAATGTTGTGATCATTTTGAAGATCGGCGCTCTTGTTTTTGACTTGCCGTTCCTGAGACGTGTCTCACACGGTGGTAGAACCTGAGCCCGGAGTACTCTGCAGAGTGCTTCGTGATTAGGTGAAGTATTTGTATGTTTCCACCATTAAAGCAGATTATTGTTTAACCCTTATCCTGGCTGCTTTGAATTTTTCCTTCTTTTGAGAACCAGCTCATATAGGAACGGCGCGGAGCAGAGATTCTGCCCCAACAGATGTCAACGAAGCACAGCTCTGCATACTGTTCCAGTTGTGATTATAAGTTATTCAAGATGATCAAATGTGCATCAGACTTTCTGCCCTTTACCGTTGTTTGTTTGTTTACTCACTAATCACTTCTCCCCTGGATTTTAGGTTATGCTTTCATTGTGAGGCGATGTTTACAGTGAGAACAGCTGCTGAGGTCAGTGCAGAAAGCAGAACAGTGTGTATAATATATATCGCTCAATAATATATGTGACAGGCCTACATTTCACACTTTATTTGTAGGCTTTAGGAGATATCTACAAATAAACAGTAGATATTTTTCATGAAACCATATAGTGCTTCACATAATAAAATATACAAGGGCTGTAGCCTGATATTTAGTTATGCTTTAGGAGCTGTTTGTGTTTGTTGTACAATATGTAGGTGTGGTTGTGTGTGTGTGTGTGTGTGTGTGTGTGTGTGTGTGTGTGTGTGTGTGTGTGTGTGTGTGTGTGTGTGTGTGTGTGTGTGTGTGTGTGTGTGTGTGTGTGTGTGTGTGTGTGTGTGTGTGTGTGTGTGCAGTGCATGACATTAAGGATTTTGGGAGATGGCCCTGTGGGCCATCTAAGCTAATTTACAGATGGCCCTGAGCCCAATAGAGATTGCCCTGAAAAATGTGTGCGGACGAAATGCCACGAAGGGTTTGGGGGGCCTCCCCCTAGAGCATTTCGAGCCCTGGTGTGTGTGTGTAGGTGTGGTTGTGTGTGTGTGTGTGTGTGTGTGTGTGTGTGTGTGTGTGTGTGTGTGTGTGTGTGTGTGTGTGTGTGTGTGTGTGTGTGTGTGTGTGTGTGTGTGTGTGTGTGTGTGTGTGTGTGTGTGTGTGTGTGTGTGTGTGTGTGTGTGTGTGTGAGAGAGTTGAAGGTGCAGGCAGACAGGCGGGTCTCAGTAGCTTAAAGGGGACCTATCATGCTATATTTGAATAATATATTGTAGGGCCATATCTATATAAGGTATATTTATAAGTTTTATTTTTCAAAATACCAAACAGATCATGCATTTTAGCCATGCCTCATTTTGCCTCACTCCAGCTCTGTCTTTGCATGAGCTGGAGCTGACACCCCCCCCCCCCCCCCTGCAAAGGAGGGGGCGAGGCACAAGCGTCATGTTACTATGCTGTTGCCATGCTGTTGCTATGCTGTTGCCATGCCACGGCAACCTCTCATTTGTTTGGAGCAATTTGCGTCATGTAAATCATCAAAGATGGTGTATTCGCTGTTAGCTTACGACCTCCACGAGTGATTTTTCCAAAATGTGCTCCTGAATTAAGTATCATATTGGATAGGGGCTGAACTTGTCCTGGATTGGAATTTTTCCGATCATTCCCCTAAGAGGAGTTGGCAAGAATGTGCTTAAAATGGCTGAAAAACGCACATTTTTCAAAATGGCCGACTTTCTGGGGGGCAGGGCTTATGGAAGGCAATTTGAAATATGTGTGCAATCAGAATAGTAATGTGTATACAGCGTTTCGTGAA
The DNA here is from genome assembly GCF_949606895.1 of Notothenia rossii. Taxonomy (NCBI): domain Eukaryota; kingdom Metazoa; phylum Chordata; class Actinopteri; order Perciformes; family Nototheniidae; genus Notothenia; species Notothenia rossii. Next base: position 27,820,037 of record NC_136910.1, on the reverse strand, counting down.
TATCGGAAAAACTATATGCGAGCAGTTTGGAGCAATTTGCGCCATGTAAATCGTCAAAAATTGTGTATTCGCTGTTAGCTTACAACCTCCACGAGTGATTTTTCAAAAATGTGCTCCACAATTAAGTATCATATTGGATAGGGGCTGAACTTGTCCTGCATTGGAATTTTTCCGATCATTCCCCTAGGAGGAGTTCGCAAGAATGTGCTTAAAATGGCTGAAAAACGCACATATTTCAAAATAGCCGACTTTTTGGGGGGCGGGGCTAATGGAATCTATTCACAAATATGTCCGCAATTCCATGAGGAATGTCTGTGCCAAAGATCTTGAAGTTCTAAGAAACTATATGTGACTACCACACAATAGGGGGCGCTAGTGAGCAGCTTTTTTGAAAAATTAAGTTTTTTTTTTACATTCTCGAAAAAGTCGTGGGCTCTGACGTGTGTCCCAAGTTTTGCGTACGAAGCTCATTTTATGCTATCGCAATTTAAAAAAAATGTATAGGCCACGCCCACATTCTGAATTTTTTGCGACACTTTAAATCTGAGTTCGTAGTCACGCTGAGAGTATGTCTAGAAATAAATAAAAATAATTTGTCATTCCGCTCTTGAGTTATAAATTGGTGGTGTTTTTGGCGCCCCCTATAGTCCAAAATGAAAATGCTTTGGTGTGCCTATTCCCCAAGACAGTCTAAACCTATCTACCGAAATCTGTGTTGTTTGGATACATTGTTGTTGAGTTATGAGCATTTATTTCTAAGCCCCACCTTTTTTTGAGTACGTTTTGATTGACGGCGGCAATATTTATCGTCCTAACATGCTCATTTTCTACGGTAATGTGTCTGACCCTCCACCGATGCGGGATATGAAGTTTGGTGTTGAAAAACTGAAAATTGAAATGTAAGTGAATATTTAACTGTTTTGAACATTATGCTAATTTAGAAGAACAAAAATGTAGGCGGAGCTTAGGGTTCCAAGAGGATTATTTGTAGAGCAGGTCCACCCGGATATGTGTGCAAAATTTCAGGTCATTCGGAGTTATTGTGCGACTTTGTAAATTTATTCCGAAATGGGCTTTTGATAGGTGGCGCTATTGAGCACGTTGGAATATTTTTACCCATTGACTCCAGAATGTTGCAATATATACGGTTTCTGGCGTCCGTGCAAAATTATACAACTTTGTCAGCATCCTAAAGGCCTCAAAAACAGGAAAGATGGTGACTAAAAATAATAATAATAATAATAATAATTCCACCAATAATAATAGAGAACCGCAGTGACGCGTCGTAAAACCCGGAAGTAAACTTCTTCCGGTTCCTTCGCGAAAAACCAATGCAAATTCTCCATAGGATTTTGGAAAAGAGCTCGAAATAAGGTCTGTGGTTGACACACATTTAAGAGAGGGATCACGTTTTGTTCAGCCGGATAATCTCCACATGTCAACCCTACTTTTATAATTTTTTAATCATAAATCTAGTCGCCAAAAGCGAAATGCTAATGTTATGCTATAAACGAACTACATGCCAGTACAGCAGCAGGGTCGCACGACTTCAACGTCATGCCAACTTAAGATCGTTTCAACTGACTTGCACTGAAACTGCACTTTGAACACTTTAAATATATTAACATTTTAAACTGTATACCCCGTTTATCTAGGCCCGTTTTGTTTAATGTATACCACGTTTATCTAGGCCCTTTTTTTATGTATACGTGTCACACTGTGGGAAACGATATTTCGATATTTCTGGATGTATAACACATGTAGAATTTTTGACAATAAAGCTGAATTTGACTTTCGCGTGCTTGCATATTTTAATAGACCTTTTCATTTTAGCCACACTGAATTTAACTAGAAGTCATGGCTGTGTCAATTACCAGTCTGATATCGTTTTACAAAGATGACAAGAAGAGTGTAGATAGAGGAGAGAACCACTACAAGTCACGACACGTAACAGTGCAGCCTAGATGAAGGTGTGCTTACCGGTGTTGTCAGGGCTAGCATGAGGAACAAGGTTTATAGTGTCGGTGAGTAGTGATAGCAAGAGTACCGTTAACCTTTTAAGACCGAGTTAATTTATTCACATTAATTCCCATCAACAAATCAATTGTATGTGTCACATGAAATCTTTATTAGGCAAGGCAAGGCAAGTTTATTTATATAGCACTTTTCAACACAAGGCAATTCAAAGTGCTTTACAAAAAATGAAAGACATTAAGAAAATGGCATTTAAAATCAGTCATTAAAAAGAAAAGCTAATAAAATAAACATTAAAAGAAAAAATACATGGATAAAAGTTACAGTGCAGTCTAAGATATGAATAGTTCAATTAAAAGCAGCGACAAAAAGAAAAGTCCTCAGCCTGGATTTAAAAGTATAGTAAGTTGCAGCGGACCTGCAGGTTTCTGGGAGTTTGCTCCAGATATTTGGAGCATAATAACTGTATGCTGCTTTAACATGTTTAGTTCTGACTCTGGGGACAGAAAGCTGACCCGTCCCTGAAGACCTGAGAGATCTGGATGGTTCATAATTAAGCAGGAGGTCAGAAATGCATTTTGGTCCTAAACCATTCAGTGCTTTATAAACAGCAGCAGTATTTTGAAATCTATTCTTTGACACACAGGAAGCCAGTGTAAAGACTTCAGAACTGGAGCGATCTGATCCACTTTCTTAGTGTCAGTGAGGAACCAGTGTAAAGACTTCAAAACAGGAGTGATGTGATCCTCTTTCTTAGTGTTAGTGAGGACTCGAGCAGCGTTGTTCTGAATCAGCTGCAGCTTTCTAATAGATTTTTTAGTGAGACCTGTGAATGCACCATTGCAGTAGTCCAGTCTACTGAAGATAAAAGCATGGACACATTTTTCCAAATCCTGCTGTGACATTAGTATTTTAATCCTAGATATGTTCTTTAGGTGATAGTAAGCTGATTTAGTAACTGTTTTAATGTGACTGTTGAAACCAATAACAAATTTAACCCGCTGACAAGAGAGCCCACCTCCGAAGATCGTGACTGGCTGAGGGACAGACTCGGGGGCAGGTTCTCAGGAATTTCTTGGCTTCTCTCCCCCGAGCCAGAAGAGGAACACTACAGCTTGGAAACACTTACTGTTCCTGAAATTATCAAATCTGTTGGGCATCAGGGACCTGAGGCAATTGTGGCAAGCGTGGCATTGTCTGAAGAGCAACAGAGGGCAATTCAGGTGGCTACCACCGGTCAGCGAACCAACCCAAACTGGCATTAGTTCAGGAAAGGAAGGTTGACTGCCAGCAACTTTGGAGCTGTCCTGAGGTCAAAGCGTGTGACTGCTTCCTTTATTGCCAGGGTGCTAGGGCAACAACAGGCCCTTGATGGTGTTTTGTCTGTACAGTGGGGGACTATGAATGAATGTGAGGGCGTCAGGGCATTCACCACTGCAACTCAGATGCAGGTCCATGAGTCAGATTTGTGGCTCTCCCTATCAGGATTGTTGGGAGCATCTCCGGATGGTCAGGTAGGGTCTTCCGCTGTGCTGGAGGTAAAGTGTCCCTAGGGAGCCAGGGAAATGACAATTAGTGAAGCATTGCAAATCAAGGGCTTCTGTGTCAGTAAGGAAGGAGAAACATTCAGCCTGCGTGAGGAACATCCTTACTGGCACCAAGTGCAAAGTCAGCTTCACCTCACTGCAAGGAAGAAGAAATAAAAAAATTGTGAATTGTTTTTAATTTACATTTACTCGCCTTTGCAATGTTGTGGTTGTTAGAGTGTTAGGTTTCCTGTCAGCTCATCTGTTGGGAAGATATAAAATATAGTTTCATGGAAGTCACACCGTCACATATACTGTAAGAGCATTAAGACATACAGTACATAGGCTAAAACAAAACATCTAAAGATATAACCTTGCACTTTGATAAGTCTCGTGAACATTTTCACTATTTTGACATTTTTATAGATGAAAATTGAACTAAAGAAATAAATGGTAGATTAATCCATATTGAAAATAGGGGTCAGCTGGTACACTAATTATAATAGTTATATTTCTTAATTAATTAAGATAAGATATTACTGTATTGATCCCAATTTGGGAAATGTTTGTGTTGCAGCAGCATAACAAGAAAAACAAAATATAAGTTATTATATATACAAAAGTATGTGAGGGATGGAATATTAAATTGAATATAAATGTAAAATGTACATGTGATTTTACGTCCAAGAGAAGCTACGGAGCAGAGAGTTCTCTGCCAGCCAGAGGTGATTTGTTATTAGTTCAATATGTCAAACTGATTTCCCAGACTACAATCTTTAGTTACATGGTGAAACGTTATGCTGCTTGTACTAATAAGACTTATCATATAAGCCACACAGGTTTTAATAGGATGTATTCATTATCTTTACTTATGTTGCGGTCTTTTCAGCAGTGCCATCTCTATAACGGCGATACAGTCACTACCCATTATTTACATTTCACCGTGACATGGACAAAAATGTAACGTCAGCTTACCTCATGGCACGAATCCAGACTCTTCTTCGGAAAACATTGGCCGGGAAACGATAGAACAAGCACGTTTCATGCGAAGACCTGTGGCTGCAACCCGGAGCAAAGCAACAAACCATTGCGTAGCTAACTAGTAGCGCTAGCTTTAGCTAACGTTAGCAAACAAAACAAACTGCCAAGTAAAATTGGAAAACACTGGTAATTAATTATTCCATAATTTGTAAAACTACGGTGTTAAAAACGACAATTTCAAAAATACAGATTCTAATGGTCAGATATAGATATACAGATACTAAAGATAGGCAGGTACTTGCTTTCAAGCACAACACAGGGGAAAACAAACTTAGCGGGAGTGTTTACGTGTTTGGCGTGATGACGTACAACGGCCTCGACAATTTCTGTAGTCCTATTCAGCCATTCGGTAACAACCATCGTTTTTCAGACACGTAAACTCTTCAAAAATCCCCAGTGGGGTCACTGCTGATGTATTTAATGTCGTAGAACAAAACTTCAATTACCTCTTAAATTTGTGTCAACCACAGACCTTATTTCGAGCTATTTTCCAAAACCCTATGGAAAAAATGCATTGCTTTTTGAGGAAGGAACCGGAAGTGCTAAAAATGCTAACTTACTTCCGGGTTTTAAGACGCGTCACTGCGGTTCTCTATAGGTTTCCTCGCACTTCGTGCTAGGACGCCGTCGGGTCCTAGCACATCCGTGCTCGGGCCTTAATAATAATTAAAACTGCGGTCGCACTTGTGCGCGCAGTGATGAGCGGGCCCTCGCGTCCGTGCGCCTGTCGGGGAGGGCGGCCGGTCGTCCCGGCGTCAAGCAGACGCGCGCGAGGCCTCGGAAATGAGCCGTTTGTCATTTCTCTAATTTCGCGTCCCAGACTCCCAAGTCCTCCGGCAGCAAACCGGAAACGGATGTCAGCGCGCGTTCTGGGAGGAAAACTAATTTCTCTGAAGGCTCGTCGAGGATCGAATATCGAGGAGGCTGTCTGGAGGAGCCGTGACCGAGGATACACTGATTTAGAGGAGAGAGGAGTGTCTCTGGAAGAGCTATAACCGAGGGTACACTGAAGTATTCTCCGGAGACGATTTCAGCCAACAGTGATGTTTAAAAGAGGCGTGACGCATGGCTGGATGTCAATGAAGCACAGCTCTGCAAACTGTTCCCGTTGTGATTATAAGTTATTCAAGATGATCAACTGTGCATCAGACTTTCTGCCCTTTACCGTTTGTTTGTTTACTCACTAATCACATCTCCCCTGGATGTTAGGTTATGCTTTCATTGTGAGGCAATGTTTACAGTGAGAACAGCTGCTTTAGTCAGTGCAGAAAGCAGAACATTGTGTATAATATATATCGCTCAATAATATATGTAACAGGCCTACATTTCACACTTTATTTGTAGGCTTTAGGAGATATCTACAAATAAACAGTAGATATTTTTCATGAAACCATATAGTGCTTCACATAATAAAATATACAAGGGCTGTAGCTTGATATTTATTTATGCTTTAGGAGCTGTTTGTGTTTGTTGTACAATGTGTAGGTGTGGTTGTGTGTGTGTGTGTGTGTGTGTGTGTGTGTGTGTGTGTGTGTGTGTGTGTGTGTGTGTGTGTGTGTGTGTGTGTGTGTGTGTGTGTGTGTGTGTGTGTGTGTGTGTGTGTGTGTGTGTGTGTGTGTGTGTGTGTGTGTGTGAGAGTTGATGGTGAAGGCAGACAGGCAGGTCTCAGTAGCTTAAGGTAGTCTGTGACATAAATGGTCAAAAATGGTACATTCTCCATTAGCTTACGAGCTCCATGATCAAGCGATCGACTATTCCTTCGCAATGTAGCATCACATTGGATATGCGCTTAAGTTGCCCTAGATTGGAATTATTCAGATCAGTTCCCTATGACGAATTAGCACAAATGTGCTTAAAATGCATGAAAAACGGCCATTTTTCAAAATGGCCAGCTTTCTGGGGGGCGGGGCTAATGAAAAGCAATTTGAAATATGTGTGCAAACATAATAACAATGTGTATACAGCGTTTCATGAATATCGGAAAAACTATGCGAGCAGTTTGGAGCAATTTGCGACATGTAAATCATCAAAGATGGTGTATTCGCTGTTAGCTTAAGACCTCCACGAGTGATTTTTCCAAAATGTGCTCCGCAATTAGGTATCACATTGGATAGGGGCTGAACTTGTCCTGGATTGGAATTTTTCCGATCATTCCCCTGGGAGGAGTTCGCAAGAATGTGCTTAAAATGGCTGAAAAACGCAAATATTTTAAAATGGCCGACTTCCTGGGGGGCAGGTTTTATGGAAGGCAATTTGAAATATGTGTGCAATCATAATAGTAATGTGTATACAGCGTTTCGTGAATATCGGAAAAACTATATGCGAGCAGTTTGGAGCAATTTGCGCCATGTAAATCGTCAAAAATTGTGTATTCGCTGTTAGCTTACGACCTCCACGATTGAGCTATCAAAAATGTTTTTCTCAATTTGGCATCATATTGGATAGGGGCTGAACTTGTCCTGGACTGGAATTTTTCCGATCATTCCCCTAGGAGCAGTTTGCAAGAATGTGCTTAAAATGGCTGAAAAACGCACATATTTCAAAATGGCCGACTTTTTGGGGGGCGAGGCTAATGGAATCTATTTACAAATATGTCCGCAATTCCATGAGGAATGTCTGTGCCAAAAATCGTGAAGTTCTAAGAAACTATATGTGACTACCACACAATAGGGGGCGCTAGTGAGCAGCTTTTTTGAACGATTACGTTTTTTTTACATTCTCGAAAAGGTCGTGGGTTCTGATGTGTGTCCCAAGTTTTGCGTCCGAAGCTCATTTTATGCTATCGCAATAATTAAAAGATGTATAGGCCACGCCCACATTCTGAATGTTTTGCGACACTTTAAATCTGAGTTCGTAGTCACCCTGAGAGTATGTCTAAAAAAAATAAATAATAATTAGTCCATCCGCTCTTGAGTTAGAAATTGGTGGTATTTTTGGCGCCCCCTATAGTCCAAAATGAAAATGCTTTAGTGTGCCTTTTCAGTTTGACAGTTATCTACCAAAATCTGTGTTGTTTGGATACATTGTTGATGAGTTATGAGCATTTCTTTCTAAGCCCCGCCTTTTTGCGAGTACGTTTTTGATTGACGGTGGCAATATTTATCGTCCTAACATGCTCATTTTCTACGGTAATGTGTCTGACCCTCCACCGATGCTGGATATGAAGTTTGGTGTTGAAAAACTTAAAATTGAAATTTAAGTGAATATTTAACTGTTTTGAACATTATGCTAATTTAGAAGAAAAAAATGTGGGCGAAGCTTAAGGTTTCAAGAAAATTATTTGTAGAGCAGGTCCACCAGGATATGTGTGCGAAATGTCAGGTCATTCGGAGTTACGGTGCGACTATGTAAATGTATTCCGAAATGGGATTTTCATAGGTGGCGCTAGCGAGCAAGTTGAATAATTTGAACCCTTTGACTCCAGAATGTTGCAATGACAGGTCCTGGCGTCCGTGCAAATGTATACAACTTTGTCAGCATCCTAAAGGCCTCAAAAACAGGAAAGATTTCGACTAAAAATAATAATAATAATACCACCAATAACAATAGGTTCCTCGCACTTCGTGCTAGGACGCCGTTGGGTCCTATCGCTCCCTGCTCGGGCCCTAATAATAATAATAATAATAATTCCACCAATAACAATAGGTTTCCTCGCACTTCATGCTAGGACGCCGTTGGGTCCTAGCACATCGTGCTCGGGCCCTAATAATAATAATAATACCACCAATAACAATAGGTTCCTCGCACTTCGTGCTAGGACGCCGTTGGCTCCTAGCGCTCCGTGCTCGGGCCCTAATAATACCACCAATAACAATAGGTTCCTCGCACTTCGTGATAGGACGCCGTTGGGTCCTAGCGCTCCGTGCTCGGGCCCTAATAAATTATATTTCTATAGCGCTTTTCTTGAACCCCAAGACCCTTATAGGTACGCTTAGGTAAATACTAGTATAGCAGCCAGTTTGACATTATGACTTGCTTGTCATTGTATTTTCATGTTTTTTTAAAGAAAAATTAACTTGTCCACACTGCTTGCCGAAAGGGCAGATCTGCTGGCACTAACAATGTTTCCTGCTGTGGAGAACACCCTCTCGCTAGGGACAGAGGTAGCAGATACAGCCAGTTAGCGCTTTGCTAACATGGCAACATAAGGATATTTGGTGTTTGTAATAGCTTTGGCTTGGTTTGAACGTTTTGCGAGTGGTGGAGGCTTAAAGAGCCTGTGACACGATTTCCCCCCATCATCCAAACCCATCAATTTGAGTAAATATTGTCCCCTTGAAAACCGTTACTGAACTGACTTTGGATATTTGTACTTTGATAACCATTAATCTGCCCTTCAATGTTGACCATTTCCTGGATCTTCTCGGGGATTCTTCAAGTCCCGCCAAATTATGGGTGACGTCAATGCGGGCACAGCGCTCCAACTGCACCGTTCAGGATCCCAGAATCTGCATGTAAACGCACAATGGCGCACACAGCAGCAAGCTCAGACAGCGATGACAGTTTAATTTTGAATGTGTCTGAGAGCTCATATGAGGCTGAAGGATCGGTTTATTTTGTATCTGTTAGAAGTTTAGGAATTAGGTGCGTCAATATGGGCGATCATACGGTCATGTAGCCAGTGGTGGACTGGGACTAAAAATCAGCCCGGGACTCTCGACCGGCCCACTTCGGTACCACTAGTAAATTGTCAACGGGGGGAGTGGGGGATGTGCTAGTGACTTATCCGACCGGCCCACTTCGGTACCGATGGCCAGTCCGCCACTGCACCCAGCCCAGCCCACGTAAACTGTCAACGGGGGGAGCCTCGCTGCGGTGAGACGGTGAAACGGTGGACCTAGTGTCCCGATCGGAGTGGGAATAATAATAATAATAATAATAATAATAATAATAATAATAATCCGTGTATTTTATCCATTAATTTCTCCAACATTGTGTTAAAAAAAAACACACGTTTAATCCATGTTTGTGTACTACTACAACCAGTGGTGTAGTGGGGAGGTTTTTACTGGGTGGACGGGGTGGTGGGTGGACGGGAGACACTATGGACGCGCTCGTGAACTGTCAACGGGGGGGGGGGGGCTTGGGGACCTCTGTGTCGTCTGTCAGCGCAACTTACATGATGCCGTTTAGACAATATAATAATAAAGGGCGGTGCCGGCTGTCAGCGAACCGATCCTGCTTTTCTGCGCGACTATCACTCAAATGCGGGACATAGTCTCAATGTGTGGGACGCGGGACAAATAATAAAAATGTTGTGTGTGCAGTCCCGCCAAGTGCGGGACACCTGGTCACCCTACACACACAGTTCTGCCCCTCACACACACACGCTTCAAATCAAGTTGCATAAATGCTTGAGCTACGTTTTTATTATAATTACTGTGAAATCTGCCTATTATGTTTTCGTCATTATTACAACAAACACACACTTGCGACTGATAACACTGGCAATGATTTTAGATGTATTAGACTATTAAAAAAAGAAATCATGCTTCAAATAAGTGGGGGTACGGCGTACCCCCGCGTCCAACGCCCACTACACCACTGACTGCAGCTACAAAAAGCTAAGGTTTGTTTTCTCATCAGGAAATGCAGACCGGCTCAAACAAAAGATTTTTAAATCATCATCCTCACGATCATTTAATGTATCATATGTTCGCCGAATTGACATGAAAGCACGAATAAATGTAGTTTCATCCACTTGAGTTTACAAAAATAATCGATTTGTTTTTATATCACATCCGACGGGAGGAAAGTCAGCAGCTCTCACTACCGATTTTTAATCCTAATTTAATCATCATCTTCACCACGATCATTTATGTTTATGTTCGCCGAATTGACATGAAAGCACTGACAAATATGAATATACAACTTCATTAAAACGTTATTAACGTGCCTAAACTCAGTAATTCACCATTTCTACGCATGACAACACACTTTGTCCGTGTTTGGCTCTCTCGCCGCACAGTGAAGCGTTCCCGCATTGACGTCACTTCCGGCTTCCCCCAAAACCTCAAAATGAGTCGAAGGAATTTTCCCGCGATGTTCGAAATTATTGATATTTATCGGAACGGTATCGCTTTTTCTTTTTTAAACTGACGGTTCGAGATTACTAGTAGCCCACTATTTCATTGCACAACAGTTGTTGGGTTCGTGTCACAGGCTCTTTAAATGCTAGTGGGAGTTGGGTTTGCACTTCTGTCTTTTTTCTTTTGGTACCGGTGATATTCACGTTCGTGTGATGCCTTTTCAAATGAGTGTGCAAGTTTGATGTATTGCCATCTGCTTAACCAATTTTAGTTGAAAAATGCCGACAAACAGCTTTGGTTCGGTCCACCTGTCTTTGTCCGTCATCCTTGTACGTAATTGCGAAACCAAAATGTTCCCAAACCGGAGACTTCAATGATGCTGGAGGATTTTCGAGCTCAACTTTATCTGCGTTGCCATTTCGACAGTTCCTCAAATTACCAACTACATTTGAACGCATCCCTGTTACCAGCTCTCATAGTATGCCTCTCGTCCAATGAAATGACTTGGTCGCTCTATGACGCGTTGAACCCAATGTAAGCAAATTACTCTGAATGCTGCGACGCAGCACCTGAGATTACTTCCAAAAAGTTGTTCACGTTCTCAATTTTTTTACGTTTAACGTTATATTCGTTTGGTACACTTCGGTACACATGTGTACCGAACCAAAGGGCCCGTACCGAATAGTTTCGGTACGGGTACGTTTTGCATGTTAAACCTCTCCAGTATCTTGTTAACATATTTTTCCTGTGATATCTTTACACATCCATCCGACTGTTTGAAATCGCTACCCAGAAAATGTTTTAGCCTGCCTAAATCTTTCATCTTAAATTCGGAAGAGAGCATCTCTTTCACTTCCTTCATTATTTTGTCAATGCTCAACACACTCACACTCCATAATCGTCCAGGAGCGACGTTTGGTCAGGGTCCCGTGGCGTGCAGTTGTGACGCTCCTAGGCTCCTTCAGCTTCATAAAGGGACGCAAATAGCTTTCAACTGATTGCAATGTATTCCCATCTGCGGCGGGATTTGACACTCATGGAAGCACGGCATTCGTTTGTGTCGGCTGCCCTTAAAGGCAATGTGAGCGTCCATTCCCATTGGATAACGGAGAATTGTACACCCGGAAGTAAGTATTCCCCTGACTGTCGATTAATTTTACAGTGATATCTGCACTACTCATCGACTAAAAAACACCAGATTATCCTTGTTAATTACACAACATTGATTGGTTTAAATTGTGTGCAATGCTTTTGTATTTTTCCCCTTCGATTAGGAGAAACAAATATTTTTTCGGAGTAAAGGATGGCAGAAGACACTACACTACCCAGAATCCCCAGCTATCGTTTAGGACTTCAGCTTGTGCTCTGTTTGACAAACCCCGTTTTTTTTCACCATTCATTCCAATGGCTGGCGTCTATGTCACGTGATCTTCAAATTTCTCCCTGCGGAATAAAAAAACATGGCCGAACTTCGTTTTATTCTCGGTGGAAAATGCCTATTTTAAAGTTAGTTTGGCCATTAAAATGCGTTTTGATGTCATTTGATGCGAGAAATATGAGTTGTTATTTCAGATTATGTGTGCAGTGGATGTACATGATCTTTAGTTTGCTAGTTATTACGAAGATTACTTCAGGAAATTGCGTCCATAGAACGTTTTCATCGTTACCAAGGTGGTTGCTAGGGACGCTGCTATCGATATTATTTCTGTTATGTTGTGTAACTGTTTAATGGTGTTATCTTTATTGCTACCCCCTTCCCCGTCAATGTATTGGTCCACAGCGCAAACGTATTAGTTTAACAAAATCCGCATCTAAAGATACGTTATTTTCCCCTGTGCAATTTCAGTCTCACATCTCAAATCACATCGTCATTAACAAATAGACCGAAAACTTTAAAAAATATATATGTATACTTTATTCCGAGTGTACTTGCTTTTCTCTTTGAAAGCCATCAGATAAGGGCATTGTAATACACGGTTCGGCTGCATTAAATATTACATATCTGCCGTAGTTCTCTATTTATAGAGCCCTGATGAGAAGACTTCTAGACAAACATGAGGAACTGCCGCCAACACTGAAAACCAGCCTGTCCTCCTACAAAAAACAACAAAATAGGTCGATTGTTTAAGCAGTGTTGATCACGATATTACGACCCATAGCCACGTAGCTTTCCCCCTATTCATTTCTAACAGCAGTTTATTACGACCTTTTGTCACGTTTTGTCACGATCGTAATCCCGTGAACTTTAACCTTGCGCATCAATAAAAGTGCGACGAGCCAAGAAGATGAAGATGAAGAAGAAGATGAAGAAGAAGAAGAATTGTTAAAGAGCGTCAGAGCTTTACAAGTGGTAAATCTGATTTCTGTATTTCATTTGATTTGTTTACGCTTTTAATTAATCCTGTCGTTTTTCTACTAATCATGTTTAACCAGGATATTTCAGTTTTACGTTTTAGGGCTGGCCCGTGGCATAGGCAGTATAGGTGAATGCTTGTTGTTAGCAATAGCATGGCTGTAAAGGTTAGCGCTTAGCTTAGCGCTTAGCTTATATGCGCTAACGGATATGTATTGCAATATAAGAAGGTTCGTCTACAACAAGTTGGAAGGAGAGTTTTCTCCTTCGCACAAAAAGAGCTAAAATCTTGCCTAAAAACAAAACCCTTGGTAGCACGTGACATAACACATAACAATGGCAAAAGTATGTATATTCAGCTAACCAGACCAGGACATGATATGACCGTAAACAATGCGAAAGGAAATGGCATTTTAATAATAATAATAATAATAATAGTTGACATTTACATGGCGCTTTTCATAATGCACACACTTTTTTTTTCTTCTAAATGTCACCTAACATGTTGCATTAATGATAGTTAGGGTAAGTTCAACACTTGAATATCATCAGGTCATAGTTGTTTTACTACTTTAAACATTCGCTAATTCAACTTAAGTTTTGTGAAAGCATCACATCTAGTTAAAAAGAGAAATATATTTCCCTGTAATTACTGATTTACCTGGGACTTGATTGATTTTGGTGCCTGTAGTTTTATTTTGGCAAATGCTTATTTATGAAGCAACAATTAAATTACATGGTAGCACAGCTAATCTGAGTTCATCTGTTTGGTTTTTTTCAGGTCATCTATCAATTCAATTATTTGAAGTAGCCTATTATCATAAAAAAATCAACGGTTCTTTTCAGAGCCATATTCCTCTTCCTACTCTCTTTCACCCCTCTCGTTTTCTTGTCTTTTGTTTTGTTTTTCTCCCTCCCTGTATGTCAGTTCATCCTTTGTTTGTTGTTGCCCTTTTTATCCTCACTTAAAAATGGCATCCAAGCAACTGAATGAATGGTTAGAGATAGGGAATGCCCTCGCAGATGAGTTGGCAAATAAGGCAAGTACAACATTATCCAAATATCTATTATAACATTTACTCAAATGATAAAAGACACACACATTACAAAGATGTGTGTGCAACAATTAAGGGAAATATATAATCTCTTTTATATATTTATATATTAAGATACCAAAGAAACCAAAGAAACCGAAGATACAGAAGATACCAAAGAAAATAACGCAAGGATCAAATGTTTCCTGGAGGAAGAGGGACCTGGATGGGAACATTATAGCCCAACATTGGAATAAGAATCGATCTGGTCTGTAAAATATAATCTAGTTCTAGTGTTTCATTAAGTTTTAATGTCGTTGGTCGGTCCTCAATAATGTTTCCCATATCATCGTACTTTGTTTTATGCAGTTAAACCTTCCAGCTCTCAGGACTCCCCAGAGGACTTGGTATGCACAATGAATTCTTAAATTATCCTTCAACTTGAAATGTAGGTAATTGTTTGTAGTATGTAATAGCTTTGTTCATGATACATTGTAAAGTGAAAAGCCATGTATGGAATATCTTTTTTTAATTAAACTAAATTCCATGATTTGTTTTATATTTTGTTATTTTAGACATCTTCAGACACTGAGAAACCTGTTGGGTTCTCTCACTGTCCCTGCATCATCAGAAGAAACACCCACTGCATCAACATGGACCCAAAGACAGTTGAAACGTGAACAAAAATTCAGAGCTGCAATGCCAGAGCTCCTTAATTTGAAATTGGCTGCAGAGATTGTCACTACACGTTCCTGTCTCCAATGCAAAACTGCTGATGCTGTGGTCTGGTGCTTGGACTGTGTTCCACCAGGAACTCCCTTTCTTTGTCCGGCATGTGACCCTATTATCCATGGTAAACATGTCTTCCATGACAGGGAAGCCATGTTTGATGGGTTTTACAGACCTATTCCTCCCACATCCTTCGTGGTTGTGGATGAAAGTGGCCAATATGGACTCTGTGAACAAGGTGGGTTCAAATAATGTATTACATATTCCCTTACCATGGTTTCCTAATGTGCACTACATATACAGCGGCATCATTTTCACCATGTCGGAAGTTTGCTTTAACTGTTAAAATGTCTCAATTTGTATTGACTACATGTCCTAACATGTCCTAACATGCATATGAATCTTTGAAATTGTCTCTGCTGCAGTGTGTCTGCTTCCAATTCCTCCACCATCCCAAATCTGCTTCTGTGGTCCAAGCCAAGATTTCAACATCATCCCAGGAAAGCAGACCGTGTTGGTGACTATCAATGGTTTGTTGCCACCAGAAGACGATCAAGCAGAAATACAGGATTACTATTATACTTTTGTCCTACATTGCATAGATAGCTGTCAAATTGCACATTTATATTTTTTCTCAGGTCCATACAACGTTCGTCTGCCTTCTGTGTGCTGTCCAATTTGTTCCGCCAAATGGTCCCCGAGCATAGGTGACTTGCTGGGATACAAATACTGGCCAGCAACCGACAGCTGCAAAATTATTTTTAAGTTTGATGTGTTCACATCATTCGAGCAAATGAAATTAGCCAGCCCAGCATTATCCCAGCAAGTATTCATAAAAATGCTTGAACATCGATCGTTTTCCACAGGAAGGGTAAGAATAAAATGTGGTTTTCAAGATTTTTGAATACCAAACTTTTAATTAACCAAATGAATACCATTCTTGTTTCCAGACAGGCAGAATCTGTAGCGATACCTTCCACAGAGTCTTTCGGAAGTTTGCCTTCTGTAATTACAGACAAGAAGATCTGTGCCTGGTGGAGCCCTTTAAATGCCCAGCATGCACACCTGACATGCTGGCTATTGCTGTAGATGGCAATAGAAAGTATTATCGCTTCAAGAAGTCCAGAGGGTCAGTGAAATCATATTCTCATTTTAGTTGTTGTTTTATTGACTAAGCTGAATGTATTTGCTGAAATGTTTAACTTTCCCCAACTCTGCAATTTCTTTTTCCAAAGTTTGTAGACCATCAGAAAACAATAGTTGGTTTGAAATTACACATAATTATATAAATCCAATTCATAAACATTATTATATATGACGCCTGTAAAGTTTACTCAACTTTAAAATGTTAAATGGTTGAAGTTAGTTGGATATGTTGGAGCTAAGAACCAGTTTTGGATATAATCGCTTCATGAAAAATGTATTAAATTGCCCAGGAACCTTTTTCTATGCCTTCCTCTGCCCTATTCCATGCTCATCCATATAAAGGATGAATTTTATTTTTACCTTTTTACAAGAAGTCAGTAAACTTTTCACTAATGTTAAATAATGGTGACAAAAGACTTTACACAGAATTACAGATCAAATTCACAAAGACCTTTTCCACATTTATGAAAATGTTATGGCAAAAGCAAATTGCCCACATTAAATAGAGGACACAATCAAACTTATGTATGTATGATAATGTTGCTTACAATTTCTTTCTCGAATTTCGCAGGACAGATGAACCGTCTCTATTTGATGGACTTTTCATTGCCCAGGACAGTAAAGTGTCTGCCTTTGTCGACAAAATCAGGAGCCAGATGACGATTGTAAGAATCTATTCAATCCCCTAACCCTTTATTTATTTTTCTTAGCACAGGGTTAAATGTAACAGATTGTGTCTATTTCAGAAAAGTGGTCGTGATGTTTGTGGACCGGCAACATTCACAGCTTGCAGAGAAACCTCACACAAGTCCAGGGCCAAGGTGGATGAGGAAGGCCTGCAAATAGCTGTGTGCAGACATGGCATCTTACTACAAGGCCTAAATCACTACCGTGGTGAAATATATGCCTACCCAATGTTCCTGCAGAAGGAGCTGGCTGAAGTTGCGAATGCAACATTCTTTTGTATGGATGTTGCCTGCAGGTAGTTATAACTATTGCAAAATTGGAAGTGTTTGTGGGAAACGTGTTATCTATTTAATTCTTGCACATCCAGTAGATGTAAAGCAAAAAAAGCATTCATTTGGATAAATGCTGATGTTGGTTACAAGGATTGTACTGGTCATTTTAAGGACCTGGTTTATCTTTTTACTATTATGCCATCATGCAACTGGAAAAGCTAATTAATTTTGTCATTACAGGTACTGGCCTTATTTGGAGAAGATGGCAGCAAAGTTGCCTGAGCTCCAACCACTTACAGAGATGAAACCTTTTCTCTCTGTAATGCACGCCAAGGCCCACACAGGCAAATGCGAGGTACAGTATGCAAGTTAAACATTTGTGTCACTAGATTCAAATGTTTTAGAAATTGTAGTGCACATAAGAATATCATGTAGTATATTCTATTCAAGCCTGTGGAATAATTGTAAGAGTTACAAATGTTGACAAAATTGTTACAAAACAGACTGTCACAAGGATAGGCTTCCAAAACCCATTATGTTTATTTTAGTAAATATATCCGCACTGTAGAAATAATGAATGAACAGAGCTTCAAATAACTGCAGTTGTGACATTGTAGTTCAAAGCATAATTCCATCTCAGAACATTTTAACTTTCTGAAATTGCTCCTGACACTGATGTTAACTAAAGATGTACAGTACAAGAAATTATAATATTGAACTAAATAGCTAGATCTCATTGTTTATGATTCTGAGCAGGTGAAGTGGGGTGGCAGAAGCCAGGAAGGTGCTGGAAATACTGTCGGCGAGGAAGTGGAACAGGTTAACAGCTTCCTCTCAAGGGCAGCTCTGACAACAAAATACATGACCAAATCAGGTTGGTAGAGGAAAACAAATAGTTTTAAGTAGTGCCACATTGTAAAGCTCATATGAATTTTCATGTTTTTGTGTTTACAGCTAGAGCAGATATGATAACCGTGCTGGCTATGCAATGGAACCACAGGAAGGTGGAGAATCTCCACAAGACACTCTCAAAGAGATTTGTCAAAGTAAGACGTCCATGCTGCATTTCAAAATGTATATTAAGAATATCCGAGTTTCTTGTTGTAGTAATTTAACACCATCCTTCGCTACATGTTGTTGAATTGAATGTATTCTGCAATCATTTCATTATGATGGTGCTGCCATGGCACACTGTTCTGCCAAGAGAGTCTCTGTTCTGTTTGTTTTTAATAAAGCACTATAGGTTGATTCATCTGAATTTCTGGATAATAATAATAATAATAATAATAATAATAATAATGTTAATCCTGCTTGATCTTGAAAAAAAAGGGACACTAAGGTGATACTTGCCAACCTTGAAGAGAAGGTGTTTAGCATTTCATGTTGTTGTCTGGTCAGTTAATGTGCAAAAAGGAATTCAGTAAAAAAACAACCTTCTCAACCAACTGGAACGCATATTCACTTTTTCCTTTTAAACATTCTAAACAGACTACACAGAGAGCACAAACTGAAGTGGACAATCTTGAGAGTCTCAAGCAAGAGCTGAACATCTCCCTGGAGGACACGGAGCAGTGGGTGTTGGAGGTCAAGCAATGGGCAGCCACTGGTATGTTATATGATCACTGTGGTATAGATTTGGTTCCATATTTCCAAACATTTGGCTTCATGTTTTATGATTACACCTTGTTGTTTCTGTTTTCAAGAGAAACATGGAGCGCAGAGTAGCCAGGAGGAGCTCCAGAGAGAAATAGATGAAATTATTTATTCTCTCCGAAGAAAGAAACACGACCTCTATCGACAAAATGGTATTTATTATTACGTTATCTAGAAACAATATTTGTTTCTTGTTGTTGTTGTTTGTATTATTAATATTAGTTTATTTGTATTTTGTTTTACTTTACAGACAGCAACCAAACAAGGCAACGCAAACGGAGAAGACTGACAGAGCTCAAGAAGAAACTCAGAGAGAGGATACTGCAGTACAACACCATTGATGCCTGTTCAGAGAAAATTGACACAGAAGCAGCATGCGGTCTGTCTGAGGATGTCATTCTGCCCTGGGAGGCGCAAGGAGATGGTAAGAAACAACTTGTTTTTGTTTGCCCTAGATATTCCATAAATTCAGTTGAAGTACTAGAATACAATCACCAATGTAACACAGAGCTGTCAACATAGGTGTCACAAATCATCATGATCACAACAAATCATTTTGAAATAATGATATTGAAAGGTCTGTATGATGTTGCCCTATCAAGTCTTAATAGTCTAGTCTCACTGGGACAGGCACATCTATGGAAACAGTAAAACCCTTCCTGACCACCCTGAACTGCATACTTATGTTGAATCTCAAGAAATACTGAATGTAATTCTGCCAACATAGTCAGAATTGAAAAGATTCAGCAAGCGGCGAGGTTGAATTTTTTTTTACCAGATTTTAAGGTTTTGGTCAATTTAAGTTAAAAAGATTGAATACAAACTGATATTATTTGTTTTATTAGCCTTACCATTGTGGTTGTTATATTTTGTGTTTTTTCCATTATAGTGGTGAACCTGCGCACAAAGAGGCGACTTTTTGACCAGGTTATGCTGGTCAGGCGTATGGAAGAGGAGAAAGTCATCATTGTGAAGGAGATGACCCAGCATTGTCCAAATCTGAGGCAGGCACTGGACAAACTGGACCACCTCCTTCATCAGACAAAAGACGACATCAGGAACCAAAGTATGTTCCACAAATACCGATTTATAACATTTGCCACTGCCCCCCTCCCAGTGTCAAATGTCTATCACTGAATAGCATCTGTAATGATTGCATTTTTTCTGAATCACAAATCTTTTTAGCTAATATACAGCCTCGGAGTTAAACATTAAAATAGCTTATATGGAACCAACATCAATACTAATTAAAAGTTGCCTTACATAGACTGTCATTTTGTCTTTTTATTTTAGTTTCTCCAAGCGATATAACAGAAGAGGGATACAGGGGACTGCACTGCTGTATTTTACACCATCAATATCTTCTGGAGCAGAAACTGAGCAGAGTCACCAGCACCTACAGCTGTATTGGCTCGGACTCGTCTTTTCTCATGATGGAGGAAGACATTGAAGACGGTAATGAGGACGACGAACAGGACGGTGATGAGGATGGTGATGAGGACAACGAACAAGACAGTGATGAGGACGGTGATGAGGACAACTAACAGGATGGTGATGAGGACAACAAACAGGACAACGAACAGGACTTAACAAGTCTATTGTGTTGTATGCATGTCAACGTATTAAAACGAGTATTACGATTGAATGGCTTGTTTATTACCTTTTTTTTATATGATCCTGCTTTGCATTTACTATGTCTGGTATTCAACTAAATGCCATTAGCAGTTATCAGTCACCTTCAGATCCGAGTTACCTCGAGGGCCGGAGGTTCCCCACCCCTGGTATAAGGTTTTGGTGATCACCCTTATCATCATCATGTCATTTAATCATGATCTGTTTAATTAGCCAATGCTTACATCCAAAGAATGTGTCTAGACTTTACTCCTACAGACACACACTAACAATACAAATTGAGCTAAGTAATACACTCACGAGCCACTTAATTAGGTACACCTTGCTAGGATGGGTTGGACCCCCATCTGCTTTCAGAACTGCATTAAGTCTTCATGGAATAGATTAAACAAGGTACTGGAAGCATTCCTCAGAGATTTTGCTCAATATTGACCTGATCGCATCACGCAGTTGCTGCAGATTTGTCAGCTGCACATCCATGACGCAAATCTCTGGTTCACCACATCCCAATGGTGCACTGTAGGATTTGGATCTGATGACTGTGGACTGTGACATTTGAGTAAAATTCATTGTCATGTTCAAGAAACCAGTTGGAGAATATTTGAGCTTTGTGACACGGTGAGTTACGATTTCGTCCCTTCAAACGTGACAATTACACAGTATTGTTAACTTGGCCCAACCAGTGGAGATATACCCGGAAATGCCAAGCAAATGCTACCCCGACAGTCGGTTGTTATTATTATCAATATTAATATAATAATGATTTAATTTGTAATAGTCACACTCAATTTCGCCAATTTTCTTGTTGCCCCAGCTGGTCGGCACCTCTTTTAGCAGATACAAAGGCTACATTCATTTATTAAATCGATGTGTGTGCATATGGAATTAACGGACGTGACGTTGCACGATTGCGTTACCAGGCAACAGCTTCGGTTCATGTTAATTTATAAACTCTTCAACTCGAACCGTAGTTATATTTTAAAACATTTTAGAAAGCCTCACGAAATACTTTAATGTACATTTTAATTAAAATGTGAAGGAATGTGTGTATAACAAAATACATCCGTCAAAAACAATACCGGAAACAGACGTAGGCAAGATCCTCGGTTATGGCTAGAAAGGATCCGTCTAGTGTAAATATGACGTCACGTTCTCGTTGTAACTCTCGTTGTAATCTGAGCATCTACAGCAGTAACATGATGCAACATACCCATTAATGCAGCAGCAATATTAATAGAGAAACATCAGACATAATAGTAAAACACTGCAAGGGAACATTTTATTGCACCAGGAGCTATCTTGGGACTTTTACTGCGACAACGTTGACTTGCCTGTGAATAAAAAATAAACCATAGTGTTGGGGATCTACAGTGTTGTCATTCTTCTTTGAACACCAGCAAGACCGCTTTTCAACAATCACACTCCCTGTCATTGACATAATTAATAGATAGTTTAGCTTCTCACCATCATTTGCTGTGGCCAACTGATGTTAACGATCCTAACTGAAAGGCTGCTTGCCAAACGTAAACATTCAGCCACGTGACATTCAGCCGAACTCTCGCGAGAGTTTTACACAAGACGGATCCTTTCTAGCCATAACCAAGATCCTCAGCTCGGTGATTCATGGTTTAGCCGCAATGCACGTTGGGAAATGGTGTTTATGCGATGTGAAATCCGAAAACATTTAAAAAAAATAATAATAATACTTTATTCCGAGTTTGCTTGCTTTTCTCTTTGGAGCTAATCACATAACGGCATTGTAATACACGGTTCGGCTGCATTACATATTACATATCTGCCGTAGTTATCTATTTATAGAGCCCTGATGAGAAGACTTCTATACAAACAGGAAGAACTGCCGCCAAAACTGATAACGTGACGTGGATCACAAATATATCAGCCATTTAACAACATCTTAGATTTATTTTCACACAATATGTCTCCTGCAATATCAACAGTAATTCGGCTGACTTTTATATTTGATCCAATTGGTAGATAGGCAGTATTTACACCATAACGGTGCACAGCTGATAGACGGGCACCTAGTGTTTAAAGCGCGTTATTGAATTTTATTATTATTATTAACTAACAGAATAAGAGACCTGACAGGTGATGGTCAGACGTTGACCTGGCTGTACAGTCACAGAGGCTGGCTGTGTCAACTGTTCAAACTTCACACCTGTACAAATACAAAAAAAAGTTATATGACAGATTATCCTGTTAAACAGCAGTATAATAAGTGTTGACTCACTTCCAGCTGCCAGCAGCAGCAGCAGAGAGAACATGATGATGATGACTCTCATTTAATTTAATTTCAAACCTTTATTTATACAGGTGTATCCCATTGAGATCATTGATCTCTTTTTCAAGGGAGACCTGCTCAAGTAGGTTCCACATGAAACATAAAAACATAAACAGAACAACAAAAGGACATCATACAGCATCATTTACATAACTATCCACATAAACAGGTACCAATAGCTTCCGATTGAGTAGCATCCAACCGAGCTTTAAAAACATTTAGTGGCACCAGATTGCTCAGTTTCCATTTAATTTGCAGACTATTCCAAGACAGAGGAGCTGCACATCTAAAAGCTGTCTTCCCTAAGACAGTCCTAGCAGTTGGCACATTTAATAAAACCACAGCATTCGATCTCAGGCAGTAGCCACTTACAATTTTCCGTGAGATCAGGGAGCAGATATAAGATGGAAGTTTCCCTAACATGGCTTTGTATATAAAAATGTACCAGTGACTGAGCCTCCGTACAGTTAGTGAAAGCAAACCAGCCCTTGCATACAGGGTACAGTGATGGGTTAATGCTTTACAGTTTGTCACAAATCTCAGTGCACTGTGATACGCAGCATCTAACTTGACCAGGCAATTGGCAGGTGCATTCATATAAATCAAATCACCATAGTCCAGCACAGGTCAAAAGGTCACAGGGACTAGTCTTTTCCTGGCCTCAAGCAGAGAAACAGGACTTGTTCCTGTAGAAGAAACCTAGCCTAACCCTCAGCTTTTTAAGCAGGTTATTGACATGAAGTTTAGAAATGTGAGACAATCATCAAGCCAGATACCAAGGACTCTGAGAAGACGTGAGCTCCTGATCCCCTTTAATCTCCACTGACAGTCTCTTGTGAAGGCCTTATAACTGTATCACAATGGATATTACTGAGTTTGCATAGAACCAAACGTGTTCACGTGTGAATGTGAACATTAATATAATATCACCTCCCATCTTCAGGGCAATCTGACTATTATAACATTAGCGTTAAGAAAGCTTAATTAAATATCTGCCACAACATAAGTAACTGGATCAAAGTAACAGTACAGTCCGCGGCATATCACATCATAATGTATCATATATTTCCTTATCTGAGTCAGCTGAGCCGTATCTGGCCGTGCAACACTTACAGTGTCACATACTGTATGCAGAAGTATTATTTTAAGCAACACATTACGAAACACTTGAGTCAAATGTAATTAAAGTCAGATCGTGTCTTAGACGGGGCATATCATAAACCTGTTAATGTACGCATTCAAACACTTTTTCTTGTACCAGCTGTATTCACCTTGCAGGTGCAGCTATGTGGCTTTTATCCTGGATAAAGTGTTTGAGTCATGGATGTTTAAAGTCTTCATATTTGTCTAATTATATAGTTGACTTTTCATTCAGGAAGTATGACGCGCTGCGCTGTCAGTACGCTTCTCCATGTTTGTGATTGGTTGAATGCTCCAAATACTACCCCTTTTATGTGAACGCGCACCTAACTAGATAGGACACGGCTGGCTTGAGCGATCCACTTGATAACCCGTGTCGTAGTGCCGTTTAGCGAGAGGGCGTATGTTTTGGATTAGGCCAACCGGCTAACTCAAACATATCCAGGTTAGGTTGAAACCGTTTCGTGGTATACCCCCCAGGTCTTGTCCTGACTGAGCACAGGCAGCTGTAGCCTTGGCTGCTGTGCTCTCAGTGTTTTGTCTCCCTGTTCCTGCCTATTGGCGTCAGCTGATAGAGGTGTTGGTTTTATCTTGTTATGCACAATATTGATTCTTCTCTCAGAACTAGCTAAATATGGGTCTGGGGTAGAGATCTTCCGAATTGGTTTGGCATCTTTTGCGTCAATTCGTGGCACACAACATGTCTTGTGAATAAACCATCAGTTTGCCATCAAAGTTCCTGCTCTCCTTGTGTCTCTCTGACTCCTGTTTCCATTGCTTCAGAAGTTTCCATCGCATATGAAATATTTTTACATGTTTGTAAATTATATTTGGTTTCAGTGTGTGTGTTTCACATGGGTGAACAGTATATTTATATGTTATGGAATGAAATACAATGTCAGATTAGGGGAAAGTTAGGGGAGTGCATGTTAATGTGTCTGGAGGTGGCGTGTTCCAAAAGTGTTTGGGTTTGTCTGCCGTGTGTGGGCTGCGTTCCATTTCAAATTGCCGCCTGTACAATGTATGCACCAGTCTGTGATATGCCGATGTGCAGGCCCGCCCTCCATACACGCCGATCACACAGACTGCGCCTGCCTCTCGCCCTCATCTTGTGGAGGGAGCCTCATCTGATGCGCAAATGCGGCGCAATTGAGCGCGCCACAGTTTCTGCTGCGAGGCTCGACTAGCTGTAATCGGCTTGGTGTGTCCAGGGTTTACACACCACCCCCCCGTCGACGCTCGCGAGGGCCTCATCACATCACAGCCCTGCCGATGTGATATAATATATAGGACCTTTTTCCTCATGGGTGTCATTCACAACAGACCAATCATGACAGTTTTAGAGAATGAGTTTGTATGGATACACTTAAAACATATATTTGTATTTGTCTTGGCTTCAGCTCACTGATAACATAAGAACACAAATAGGCACAACACTTACATAGATGTTTTTTTTATATGTATTTTATTACTCCAAAGTAGAAAAAAAGAAATTCAGCCATATTTAACTGGGAAAGTTTTCCTTTGGCTCCCAGGAATTTTTCCACTTCGCCCCACTGTAAAACAGAAACACAGCAAAAAGTATTACTTTTTTTCAACTGTTTGGAATATGCAGTTCTACAGTATGTTGACAATGCTATTTCAAATGAGAAGATACATTAAGTCACTCAAAAATGTCATGATGAAAGTGCAGTATAATGTATATATTTATATATAACACGTACATCATATATAATACAAGGTACATTTTTATTTCAAAGTCAATGTTTCATTTGACCAATTCTTTGAATTTGCTGTCTTATCAATGCCCAAACATACAGCACTAAACTTAGACAACTGCCTGCAAGACTGCACACAGAAATAATACTACTTACTACTACTAACTATACTTATAGTATAATTGTTAAGAACAAATGTAACAAGTCAGTAATTACAAAAGAGATCAAATACCATCCAGCCTCACATATCAATCATTTAACCTTTAGTGATATTGATCAAGGATAAACTCTATTGTATATTTTATTTTAATTTCTATTCCAATGTAGGCTACTTCCCTGCTTATGTGTTACAATCAGACAGCGTTTCTAGGGCGCGATGTCTGGATGACG
Source organism: Notothenia rossii (assembly GCF_949606895.1). Classification (NCBI taxonomy): domain Eukaryota; kingdom Metazoa; phylum Chordata; class Actinopteri; order Perciformes; family Nototheniidae; genus Notothenia; species Notothenia rossii. The sequence continues at coordinate 27,794,411 of NC_136910.1, read as the reverse complement.
GAGGGCAGAGAACTTGGATGTCTTACTTTATGGCGCAAACGTCTGATAGAGCCATTGATGACATGGCTCCCCACCCCCATGTGATCAACTAAATTCAATTTACTGCTGAGGAACCCAAAATGTTTAAGTTAGTGATCTCAGGGTTGATGAAGTTGGTTGGTAAGACTACTTTGTGGCCCCTGTTCTGCCAGACCCATCAGCTACACTGAAGGAAACTTCAGATTAGATACATACCATCCAGAGCAAGACTGCCACTGCACCAACACCTCTGTATGGCCCTGAGTAAAGAAACACAGATTTTAGGTAAACTTCATTTTTTTCAAATGTTATACATGTAAATAAAAAAAGTCCAGTGAAATCAAATGATATTTTGAAATAATAGTAGGTACGATTAACTCAAACATATGAAGGACTGTAACATAGTCAATAGCATTTTCCCCATCAGTTTAATATTTTGGAATACTATTATTATTTAAAAAAATATTTTTACTGCCAAGAATAGGAATTCACCTACAAAGGATTACAAGAAAAAATGTAATATACAAATAAATGGCTGGACATGATGCATTAATGCGACATGAAGCATTACACAAGTACCTCAATCTTAAATTAATAATAAATTATTGTTACTGTAATTTCAATATTTACATTAGCAGTCATGCTTAAGACTGAAACACTCCTTTTAAACAAAGTATACAAAAATCCAATAAGATAAGACTTGGTTCCACGGAAACATTATTGTCATTGTTTATTTATTTTAAAATATTTTCTAAACAAACCTCCCTGATTCGTTCCCTCAGTAGTTTTTTGTAGGGGAAAGTGTCTGACCCTTGATGAATGGGACATTCTGCAAGGAATTAAAAGATGGTAATAAGTTGAAGTTCAGCAATAACCTCCTAAACATTGCCTAACATCACATTGTGCTCAATTAAACTGTTCAAAATGGCACTGAGACTTTAGATACTGCAAAGTCTTAAACAAAACAAAAGGTGGTGTATTCTAATTGTACCGATGATTGTTTTCTCTCTCTTTAACTAATTCAATGTGCAAAATCAAACACAGTTTCAGTCTATTTAAATAAGATAATTACTAATTAACCCGCACATACAATTAATTGCCACTTTATTCCTCGTTGGTCTTCTTTTCTGTGAGGAAGACACTGAGGAGAGAGCAGGAGTCAGGCCGGAGGAGAGAGCAGGAGTCAGGCCGGAGGAGAGAGCAGGAGTCAGGCCGGAGGAGAGAGCAAGAGTCAGCCCGGAGGAGAGAGCAGGAGTCAGGCCGGAGGAGAGAGCAGGAGTCAGGCCGGAGGAGAGAGCAGGAGTCAGGCCGGAGCAGAGAGCAGGAGTCAGGCCGGAGGAGAGAGCAGGAGTCAGGCCGGAGGAGAGAGCAGGAGTCAGCCCGGAGGAGAGTGCAGGAGTCAGGCCGGAGGAGAGAGCAGGAGTCAGGCCGGAGGAGAGAGCAGGAGTCAGGCTGGAGGAGAGAGCAGGAGTCAGCCCGGAGGAGAGAGCAGGAGTCAGCCCGGAGGAGAGAGCAGGAGTCAGGCCGGAGGAGAGAGCAGGAGTCAGGCCGGAGGAGAGAGCAGGAGTCAGGCCGGAGGAGAGAGCAGGAGTCAGGCCGGAGGAGAGAGCAGGAGTGAGCCCGGAGGAGAGAGCAGGAGTCAGCCCGGAGGAGAGAGCAGGAGTCAGCCCGGAGGAGAGAGCAGGAGTCAGCCCGGAGGAGAGAGCAGGAGTCAGGCCGGAGGAGAGAGCAGGAGTCAGCCCGGAGGAGAGAGCAGGAGTCAGCCCGGAGGAAAGAGCAGGAGTCAGCCCGGAGGAGAGAGCAGGAGTCAGGCCGGAGGACACAGGAGTGAGGAAGAGAGTGAACTCAGTGTCAGTCTCGGTGGTAAGAGACAAGTCTGATCCTGGGTCTGCGGCCATTTCTGCCTGTGTGGTTGAAGGGCCCTCAGGTTCAACTGCCAAAGTCACTATTGAGAAGAAAAAAAAGTAGATGCATGGTGAATAAATGACCAAGTATAATCCGCCATATACATTTATAATCTGAGTAATTACAGCTAAAAATGAAACAGCGGAACATCAGTGATTATGTGTTACAATGGCGTTTGTTAGCAACCAGGAAATGATACCAGTAAGGACAAACAGATGAGAATGCTGCGTGGGGTCTGGGTGCCGTGTTGGCGGGACGTTGGGGGGCTCGCTGCTCCGCCCTTTGAGGCTCGAGGAGCAGACATTGTGAGCTGGATTACTGGTGTTGTTTTCTGGTTGCTGCGTGGGGTCTGCGAGACAGCGAGGAATTCAGCCTGAGCGCACACACACACTCACAGCCAGGCTGTGAGTGTGTGTGTGCGTGAGGAGATCCACGGAGCCTCGGCTGAGAAAAGATAAGGCTGAGTGAGTGTGTGTGTGTGAGCCGGTACGTCACTATGCCCGTTACCTCACTATACTCAGGAAGAATTTTTTTAAAAAAGAGCAGCATAGACAGGTATTTTCTGTGTTAGAGTTTTACTCGCTACAGGGTGTACTTTGAGGGTTTGTGACTCTGCAGACCGTTTACATGTAGGAAAAGCTTCATAACACACAAGGGGACGGGTAATAACCAGAAAAGCATGACATGGGCCCTTTAACTGACAAAACAAGACATAACGACATATTTTTACTACTTGGTAAACAGTGATTCACATTTTTTTACATTTAAAACCAGATAACTGAGCAACTAATTTACAAAAAATGTTAACAGATAAATTGCTGAAATATAGGATGCAGATTTTTATACTTTACCATTAATAAGGCTTTCGTAAATCCTCTTTATGGTGCCATGGACAGATGCAATCGGCCGCAAAACCATTTGTGCCTCTCTTGGCAAGAAGGAGGATGGGACGCCGATCTAACATTCAATCAATATTTGTGCATACCTCCAGCAATGTTAACTATGTTGAAGCACTTATTTTAACTGATATTATACTCTTATAGGATGTATATAGATATTTCATCTCCGGCCTTGTCAGGTATTGAACAATCAATAAATAAAAAACACAGAATTATTAAATATAAAACACAGAATTTGTGTGATTATACTAAATGATTTACAAATAAACACCACTGCATATTTACAACTGTTACACATGCTGATGTAACGCAAATGTTTCCAACTTGGGATCAATAAAGTATATCTTATCTTAAGATGATCGATGGCTACTGCCATATTTGCAAAATGTGCCTCTGAACCTTGACAAGTGCATGTTTTAGGCTTATCAATGAATGTAATGTAATGTAATGTTATCAATTAACAACAGGAGGGGTCACAAACATAAGACCAGCTGTTAAATAAAGCTCTTCTGACCATAGCTGGCATGTGGGTATACATATTAATGCTGCCCATTATGGGCACAAGCAATTTTCACCCATTTATTAATTATATGTTTTAAATTTGAGTGTTCCCTATCCCCTAAACCTCCAGGGATCTACACAGTATACTGGCAACTTCTTATTATGGGAAATACGAAAACGTCTTTTAAAACTACAACTGCCAGTAGAGACGTGCCATAGATAGAGAACATGTTGCGAAACACAATATCGATAGCAGCGTCCCTAGCAACAAGTAACAAGTAGTTAATAATAATAAAAGACATTAAGAAAAAGGCATTTTAAACAGTCATTAAAAAGCAACACAATCTACCTGCATTGCATTACTCTAAACGTTTAATAACGTGCTTTAACCAGTAGGTGGTTTGGGTTAAAAAGCTGTCAAGTTTACAGTATTAACAAAATAAAATATACTGCTTTTTCTGGTTTAGTTTACGACGGATATATTTAGTTATTGTTTTGATATTTGTAACACAAAAGCGATGGAAAAAACCCACAGCAACACAGAAAAGATGGTCTTAACATGACTCAGCGGTCTCGTAGTTAATAAAAAACAATAATATCAAAACTAAATATTACTACTAACTTTATTGTGAAATTCAAACTGAACGGTAAAAGAATAGTTTCCGGTCTATTCTGAGCCCGATCTCTGTAGATAAATAAAAATAAAGAACTACGACAGATGTGTAATATATTTAATGCAGCCGAACCATTTATTACAATGCATTCATGTGATGACTTTCAAAGAGTAAAGCAAGCACCGCTGAATAAAGTATGATTTTATCTTTTACGAAACGTATTTTTTTCCATAAGGAATGCAGTTGGAGGTCAACCAATCACAGAGCTTGAGAACTAATCACGGGGTTTGTCAAACAGAGCACATGGTGTAGTCCTAAACGATTGCTGCTGGGGATTCTGGGTAGTGTCGTGTCTTCTGCCATCCTTTACTCCGAAAAAATATTTGTTTCTCCGAATCGAAGGGGAAAAATACAAAAGCATTGCACACAATTTAAACCAATCAATGTTGTGTAATTAACAAGGATAATCTGGTGTTTTTTAGTCGATGAGTAGTGCAGATATCACTGTAAAATCAATCGACAGTAAGGGGAATACTTACTTCCAGGTGTACAATTCTCCGTTATCCAATGGGAATGGACGCTCACATTGCCTTTAAGGGCAGCCGACACAAACGAATGCCGTGCTTCCATGAGCGTCAAATCCCGCCGCAGATGGGAATACATTGCAATCAGTTGAAAGCTATTTGCGTCCCTTTATGAAGCTGAAGGAGCCTAGGAGCGTCACAACTGCACGCCACGGGACCCTGACCAAACGTCGCTCCTGGACGATTATGGAGTGAGAGTGTGTTGCAATGCTAGCTGCAATTATCAGATCATCGACCCAGATGATTATTATCACCTTTCCACGTTCGGTCTATTTGGCATAGACACAGTGGTCTGCTGGGTTCTGTGCAAAATCGTCTTCAGTTAAACAATCGTGCAAAATCCTGTTCCAATTTCTACCGGATTGTTTTAGACCATAAAGAGATTTTTCTAGCTCACACACTAGACCTTCCCCTCTTTCTTCATAACCCTCTGGTTGTTTGATATAGATTTCATAATCTATAGGAGCGTGTAAGTAGGCTGTTTTTACATCCATCTAATGCAGTAGCAAGTCCTCCTGTGCTGCTTTCTGTAACAACACTCTTACACTCGTCAAGCTGGCCGTGGGGGAAAAAGTCTCTCCAGTCAACCCCCATCCTCTGGCTATAGCCCTTGGCCACAAACCTTTCTTTGTACTTGTCCATTCCCTCAATATCACTTTTGATAGAGTAAACCCATTTGCCCCCCACTGTCTTTTTGTCTTTTGGCTCATTCGTCAGGGTAAATGTGTTGTTGTCGTTTAATGATTGGATTTCGTCATCCATGGCTTTGACCCACTCTTTTTTTGAGTCAGTTGACGTCATAGCCTCCTTAAAGAGCCTGTGACACGGGTTTCACCCATCGTCCAAGCCCATCAATTTTAGTAAATATTGTCCCCTTGAAACCGTTACTGAACTGATTTAGGATATTTGTACTTTGATGATGACCATCCCCTTCAATGTTGACCATATTCTGGATCTTCTTGGGGATTCTTCAAATCCCGCCAAATTATGTGTGACGTAATTGCGGGCCAAGAGCTCCAGCTGAACCGTTCCGGATCCCAGCATCTGCATGCAAACGCACGATGGCGCACACAGCAGCAAGCTATGACAGCGATGACAGCTTAATTTTGATGTCTGAGAGCTCATATGAGGCTGAAGGATCGGTTTATGTTTTATCTGTTAGAAGTTTAGGAATTAGGTTTGTCAATATGGGCGATAATACGGTCATGTAGCCAGTGGTGGACTGGGACTAAAAATCTGCCCGGGACTCTCGACCGGCCCACTTCGGTACCGCTAGTAAATTGTCAACGGGGGGATGTAATAGTGACTTATCCGACTGGCCCACTTCGGTAGCGGCCGATGGCCAGTCCGCCACTGCACCCAGCCCAGCCCACGTAAACTGTCAACGGGGAGAGCCTCGCTGCGGGGAAACGGTGGACCTAGTGTCCTGATCGGAGTGGGAATAATAATAATAATCATAATCCGTGCATTTTATCCATTAATTTCCCCAACATTGTGGTAAAAAAAAATGCACGTTTAATCCATGTTGGTGTACTACAAGTACAAAAAGCATCGGTTTTTTTTTCATCAGGAAATGCAGACTGGCTCAAACAAACGATTTGTAATCATCATCCTCACGTTCATTTAATGTATCATATGTTCGCCGAATTGACATGAAAGCAGTAATAAATGTAGTTTCATCCACTTGAGTTTACAACTACAAAAATAATCGATTTGTTTTTATATCACATCCGATGGGAGGAAATTCAACAGCTCTCACTACCGATTTTTAAGCCTAATTTAATCATCATCTTCACCACGATCATTTATGTTTATGTTCCCCGAATTGACGTGAAAGCACTGACAAATATGAATATACTCTAGTCAACTTCATTAAAACGTTATTAACGTGCCTAAACTCAGTAATTCACCATTTCTACACACTTTGTCCGTGTTTGGCTCTCTCGCCGCACAGTGAAGCATTCCCGCATTGACGTCACTTCCAGCTTCCCCAAAAACTTCAAAATGAGTCGAAGGAATTTTCCTGCGATGTTCGAAATTATTGATATTTATCGGAACGGTATCGCACCTTCTTTTATAATCTGACGGTTTGAGATTACTAGTAGCCCAATATTTCATTGCACAACAGTTGTTGGGAGGCTGTCACAGGCTCTTTAAATGTCTGTGGAATGCCACATACTGGTCTGTAGCAGTAGTCTACGGTAGTATGAATCCCATCACTATCACTGTCTTCAGTTACAAAGTCCTTTAAGTGACTTGGTTCCCTTCTGTCTCTAGTCAGGTATCTCCCACCCTCAGATTCATCATCTCTCCCACTTGGTTGTGTTTGGCTACTGTCGTCAGACATAGCCAAACACTGTGCTTTTTTACTTCTGGTGGGGTGAGTACGGGGCCGACGTATCATGTCTTATCCTGATTTTCCTTAACAATGTTTGGAAATCCCTGCATGTGAACTCTGTGCCGCTGTCTGACCTTATACACTTCACTTTCCCGTATAAGGCTGTATCTGCTAGGAATTTTTCCGTTGCCTGTACCGTGTCACTTTTAGTTTTTAGAAAATATACAAATATTGCACCTGAGTCATCAGTGAATGACAGTACATATTTGTGAATGACAGTACATATTTGTAACCATCTCTTGACTCTGTAGCTACTGGACCGGCTAGGTCTGTGTGTACCATTTGTAATGGAGCCTTTGCTCTACTATTAGGGTTTCTATTTCTGGTTTGTGCAAATTTCCCCTGAATACACACCTCACATTCTTGGTCGGGTCTATCTGTTTTGCACTTGATCTGCATACCTTCAACCACATTTTGCATTTATAGCACATCGTCATAATCAGGGGCGCCGCCAGGGATTTTGGGCCCCATGAAAATATATCACATTGGGCCCCACCACCAGGCCCAGGCCACGCCAACCAAGCACAATGCTGTAACCACACCTCCAGAACCCAACCGACTCATTTATGCTTTAAATAACTCTACCTGTACAGGCTTGCATCTATCTTGTAGTCCAATACTAACTACACAATATTTACTGACACTGAGCGGTGAACATATAACACTGTGCAGACGTGCAACATTCTACTGCAGTAGAATTCACTATTTTAACACTAACATTCCTGACAATAGACGTCAATAGTCATCTTTTATGGTGTACATGCCTTTTTAATAACATTTTTGAATGGAACATTCAAAAATCAAAATAAATATAACTTAAATATACATGACCTCTTAAATGAAAATAAAGTTAACATTAACACCAATATTATCATTTATAAAATGCTATAACAAAAAAAAACAAACATAAGCAGCATATTTTTTAATTAAATATACATAGGCTACCAACTACAAAATGAGCGGGTATTAAAGTGTAAACGGACAATAAAACGGAAATGGAAATGAAAAGGCCTGATGGTGGTGCTAAATCAGAGCCTATTGCCTGTTCTCAGTCTTTTTCTCATCATGCTGAATTTTCTGTTAAGATATTAACAGTACTTAAAGGTGGGGTAGGTCATTTTGGAGAAACCAGCTCGAGTGCGCTAGAATTTGAAAATACACTACCGGAAAAAATCTGCCCCTTCCTTACAGAGCCCCTCCTCCAACACACACGAACGCGCACATGACCAATGAGGGCACGAGATAAGTTTGTGCACAGATGGAAGGCTGACAGGCAGGTAGGCAATCCAATAATTTTAGCTGCTAAAATGATTGGTCATGTGCTTTACAGTAGGCCTACTATGGCTTCTACAGATTAGATTTTTTTATGAATCTGTGTTCAAAGGCCATCATCATTTTCTGTTTAAAGCAGCGTTGCTAGATGTTTATTATGTCAAGAAATGTCCTTAACTTGTGTTATGTTGCAAAACGTGCATTTTTTCACACAATGGAAAAAGAGAAATGTCCAACGAGGCGTTCTGGGGCAGCATAGAAAGGTCTTCCTAGAGTTTTACTCGCTACAGGGTGTACTTTGAGGGTTTGTGACTCTGCAGACCGTTTACATGCAGAAAAAGCTACAGAACACACAAGGGTAATGGTAATAACCAGAAAAGCCTGGGCCCTTTAAAAGAGAGAATGTTTTGTGTGAATGTTTTGTGTGCTAAGGTGGACAAAAGATGTACAAAATGTTCATATAATTCAATTAAATTGTAATAATTAACTGAATAAATAATGGCTTTTTTTGTTTGTTCATTTTAGTTCATTTTCAATATCTATTTTCAGCGTGACAATATCTCAATGTTGATTCAAAGACTTTTTGCTTTCTGACAATAACATTGTTTCAATGTATAATGAAACGCATAATATAGTTGAATCAATGTTGATCCAATTCTACATTCTTTCAATGTTGATCATATCGTAATTGAATCGAGGTTGATTCATTGTTGGGATTGATTGAAAATTAAATGTTCTTTCAATGCTGATCATAGCGAGCACTTTCAATGTTAATTTCAATGCTTGACATCAATGTTGATTTCAATCTTCAGCGTGACCATATCTCAATGTTGATTCAATGATTGTTTTGCTATCTGGGAACGTGACATGTGATATAAAACATCTGTTGGTGTTTTCCCCCTTTCTCTGTGTAATGGCAACTTTGTTGTTCCAATGTCCTACTCTTTTATTGCCATTACTTCACAGGAGATGGAGTGATCCAGACGCAGACACAAACAGATGATTTCCGGTCCTTTGGTGCAGTTTAGAAGGATGTTTATTGAGCGTTTACATTACCAGGGTTTAATTATTCAGTCAATGGTTGTGGTATGAGCATCTGCCGGGCTGGTGGAATCGGTATGCTCTTTCACCTATGACCCCTTTTATACAACCGGTGTAGCTAAACCCCGCCACCAAGTGTTCAAAAATAGTATTGCACTATAAATATAAATTGAATAAACTGACATGCCAACAACACCCATAAAATGGCTCCTACACTCTGCTTGACTTTCCAAGATTTAGCATTGCTGCCTCGATACCGAAAGTTACCTACACGTTTCAGGAACAGTTCTTTAGTTTTGAATCAAGATTTGTCAAGGATTGTAGCGGAGCAAGTTTAATTGTGGCTCACTCGTGGTCATACCGGAACGCCATTATATGTATTTAATATGTATGTATGTTAATTTGTATATACAGATGTAGCACTGAATTTCAGACTCCAGCTTACAGCTTCCTGCCTACTACCTGCCAAAGACCAGTATAGAGGAATGTTAAGCCCTCCCACTATTTTCCAAGAGGGCGTTGCCAGATTTTCAATTTCAGGTTTTAACCAGGAGATGGCGCTTCATTCAAAAATACAGAAAGACAAGTTTCATGGACTTTCAGTTGTGTTTTGAAGAGCATTTGAACACATCAATATTTTAGATCAACTAAAGTATATCTAATCTTGTAATTCAATAATATATATTCTTTATATATTAAATAATCATAATGTAAATGTTTACATTACACTTCTTTATGTGTTATGCTCATACTTTAACCTTTACAATCGTTTGCTTTAATATGCAGTATATTTTTGTGTTTGCTTCCTCCTGCTCCCTTTCGGACACATACTGTATGATTTATTATTATTATTAATATGAAGATATTATTAAGATAAGATAAGATGTTACTTTATTGATTGAACATTTTAGTTTAGAATGTGCTGTCCCACGGTAATTCAGAAGGCTCACAGGTCACATTCCGACCATTATTTAAAACAAGAGGTGCTTTCACACCGTCTACAGTTTGATTTGTATAGAGGGAGCTCTGTTAGTTTTCGAATTACCCATTTGCTTTCGGGGAGCCCTATTTTTCAGAGCACATGATGCTACTAAATATGTCACACGCACGCTCTGTTGACTGGCGCAGCAGCGCGGATGCAATTAATTGCTATAAAAACACTCTTCTACTAATACAGACGGTGTCACTATGCCGGCGGATGTGACCGTTGTTGAAGCCTCTTCAGGCTCCGCATCGGCAGGACTCTCCCTCGAGGTGTGGAGCTGTCAAGCTCGACCCTAACGCCGCTTACAGCCGGCCAACTAAAAGTTGTTTTCCGTTCACGTTGTCATTTTTAGACTCCTTCGCTTCTTTGCTTGTGAATCCAAAAGCTGTGACGCTTGGCTGTTTTCGTTTTGCCATATTTTTTTATTTCACAGCCAGAGTTAAAAAAATATCAATATGAACATTTAAAATACCGCGCCGGCATCACCGCCATAACCATAGCAACGTAAGTAAGAATGCAGCGCCGCCACGTACAGATGGCAACACCCAGACATATTCACAAATATAAAACAAATATTCAGAAACTGTAATGAACAATAACTATTATTTATTTCAAGAACTGTTATTTACAGAAACTCAACATTTCTAATCTGTGTGACACAAATATGCACGATTGTTTTGGGCTCCCCCTATTTATCTCAAAGTCAGCCTTCAGGGGAGCTCCCTCCCTCTTCGGGGGAGCCAAGCTCCCCCTAGCTCCCCCCCATTTCGAACAGGTTCTGTGGCTGAATGGCCAGCGATTAGGTGCGGCGCATTTATCATAGGTGATCAGAGCTAACTGCCTGCCGTCAGATCTGATTTTAAGACTATTTCTGCGCTCATAAAGAATGATAAGAATAAGAATAATGCGTATTGAACTGGTTTCATTAATTAGTGAGTTTATTTAACACTAGAACCGCCAATCGGGTCAATTTGTGTGATGTGTGTTGTGTGTGTGCAATGTAACTTTCTTCAATAAAATATTAAAGTCTCCCAGTCCGTGACTTTTCCTGAAAGTGTGTTATGTAGCACCCTATGTTGTTAAAAATTGCATTCTAATAGCGGGATTTGACGGGTTTAGGTAGGCCTATACAAAAACCTCTGGCGGTTCTAGTGTTAAGGTAATTAGGTACAGTAGAAGCCTTTTTTTATCAGTAACGAATTTAGCAGTTGAACATAAAAGTCAACTAACTGAGGGTCACTTGCAATCACAGTGTTGTGTCTAACTGTAAGCTTGTCATTCAGAGTAACCTACCGTTAATTTAGCTGCTGGGGAAGAAAGATCAAGGGGGGAGGGGGGCAGAGAGCTACATTACCTACGGTTGCGTTCGTTAATATTAACTGTGCGTCCGGAGTCACTGTGGCACAGATTGGACCGCTGGTGAACAGCTGTTAGAACGGGCCGTTCAGGTGTTCAGAGCAGAGCTCCCTGTCGGAGCGGCAGAGCGTGATGTGAACTGAAAAGTTTTTCTGTGGCAATATTATTTAAGGAATCGTTGAGCTAGCTAGCTAGCATACATTGTCACTATCTGCTAACGTTAGCTTTAGCCTTCTATTTCTAATAGTTTTTTTTCATAGGCTATAAACAGAGGTGGTATAAGTATATATATATTGTACTTGAGTAAAAGTAGAAGTACTCAGATCTTGTACTTGAGTAAAAGTAGAAGTACTCAGGTCTTGTACTTGAGTAAAAGTAGAAGTACTCAGATCTTGTACTTGAGTAAAAGTAGAAGCACACAGATCTTGTACTAGAGTAAAAGTAGAAGTTATCCAATCTTGTACTTGAGTAAAAGTAGAAGCACACAGATCTTGTACTAGAGTAAAAGTAGAAGTACTCAAATCTTGTACTTGAGTAAAAGTAGAAGCACTCAGGTCTTGTACTTGAGTAAAAGTAGAAGCACACAGATCTTGTACTAGAGTAAAAGTAGAAGTACTCAGGTCTTGTACTTGAGTAAAAGTAGAAGTACTCAGATCTTGTACTTGAGTAAAAGTAATAGTCCCAGAGTGTAGGAATACTTTGTTACAGTTAAAAGTCCTGCATTCAAAATGTTCCTCAAGTAAAACTAGAAAAGTATTATCATCAAAATATAGTGAAAGTAGCGACAGTAAAAGTAGTCATTGTGCAGATTGGTCCATTTCAGAATAATAGATATGATATGTTTTATAATGATCGATCATGAAAGTGTTCTCAAAGCTGGTAAAGGTGCAGCTAGTTTGAATGACTTTGTATACTGCAGGGTAGCTTGTGGATTTACTCCAGGTGGAACTAAAGTCTGAATTAACACTTGATTATATTTCACATCATTCATCCACATCTGTAAAGTAACTAAAGGTATTAAATACATGTAGGGGAGTAGAAGTACACCATTTACCTCTGAACTGTAGTGGAGTAGAAGAACAAAGTAGCAAAACATTGAAATAAAGTACAAGTATCTCAAAATTGTGCCCAAGTATAGTACTTGTTGAGTTTATGAACTTAGTTACTTTACACCATGTGGCTATAAAGATAAAAAGACTTAAGCCTTGCACAGAGTCACGAAAATACATTTTCAAAATGCTCAACAGTGCTGCCAAAATTATAAACTGACTGCTACACAATTTAAAATAAATGCTTTTATATATTTCTATTAGATGTGACTATTTGGCGTTTCTGTTATTATTAACACTGCTGCTTTAGTTGTTCTGACTGCTAAAATCCTCAACTCAACTCAACTTTATTTATTAAGCCCTTTTCAAAACAGCCGGAGCTGAAACAAAGTGCTGTACACGCCATAAAAAACAAAAACAAAACAACAATAAATAACAATATAAAAACAACAAAACCAATGAAGCATATAAAAACAAACAGAAACAGAGTCTCATGCTGGGTTAAAAGCCAAGGAATAAAAATGGGTTTTTAGGCGAGTTTTAAAAATGGACAGTGAAGGGGCTTGTCTAATGGTCAATGGGAGGCCATTCCACAGTTTGGGACCGGCAGCGGAAAAGGCTCTATCCCCTCTGAGCTTCCGTTTAGACCTCGGTACCTCCAGGAGCAGCTGATCAGCTGACCTGAGGCACCGGGCAGGAGAGTAAGGATGGAGCAGCTCTGAGAGGTACGGCGGGGCGAGACCGTTAAAAGATTTAAAAACAAATAAAAGAATCTTAAAATGGACTCTAAAATGCACAGGCAGCCAGTGGAGGGAGGCTAAAATGGGAGTAATGTGCTCCCTCTTACGTGTTCCAGTTAGAAGGCGTGCGGCAGCATTTTGGACTAACTGGAGACGTGCGAGGGAGGACTGGCTGACTCCAAAATACAGTGCATTACAGTAATCCAGCCGAGATGTAATAAAGGCATGGATTACTATTTCAAAGTGCTTGTGTCCAAGGAAGGGCTTCACCTTTGCCAGCTGCTTAAGATAAAAAAAGCTGGACTTCACTACTGCCCCAATTTGCCGGTCAAGTTTAAAATCACTGTCCATCTTAAAACCCAAGTTTGTCACTGTTGGCTTCCTGTAATGCATCAAGGGGCCCAAGTCAACAGGAGGGGGTTTACATGAGCCACTGGGACCGAACACCATCACTTCTGTCTTATTTTCATTGAATTTTAAAAAGTTTAAAGACATCCAGGCTTTAATGTCTTCAAGACATAACAGAAGCGGTTGCAGAGAGAAAGCATCCTTCTTTTTTAGTGGCACATAGATCTGGCTGTCATCAGCATAACAATGGAAGGAGATACCATGCTTCCTCAAGATGGAACCCAGGGGCAGCAGGTACAATGAGAAAAGCAGGGGCCCTAAAATTTAACCCTGTGGAACCCCATATGACAGTGGAGAAGGGTGGGACTCAGAACCACCAAGGCTTACGCACATGGTTCTGTCTGCCAGATAGGACTTGAACCAGTCCAAGGCAGTACCAGAAATACCCACTAGGTGCTGTAACCGAGGCACTAAAATGTTGTAGTCCACAGTATCAAAAGCCGCAGTTAAATCCAGGAGGACAAGAATCACATAGTCCCCAGAGTCATTTGCCAGGAGGATGTCATTAAAAACTCTTAGTAAGGCTGACTCTGTGCTATGCAGTGTTTTAAAACCAGACTGGAAAACCTCCAGGACATCATGCTCATCCAGAAAAGATTTTAATTGTGTATAAACAACTTTTTCTAGGATCTTTGAAATAAAAGGCAGTTTTGAGATGGGTCTAAAATTGGCTAGCACACCAGGATCAAGAGCAGGTTTCTTAAGCAGGGGTTGCACCACAGCATGTTTAAAACTTTGGGGGACAATACCAGAAGACAGACTGCTGTTAATAACGGCCAGAACCGACTGCCCTATACTAGGGAAAACCTCTTTAAAAAAGTGAGGCGGGACAGAGTCACAAGGAGAACCTGATGGCTTAATCTGGCCAACCACATCTTCTAAGGCCTTCAGAGACACAGGTTCAAACACATCAAACACAGCTGAGGAAGGAACAGGGTCAGAGGGGTCCGATGCAGGAGTAGAGATGAGGGCCCTTACAGTAGTAACCTTATCAATGAAAAAGTGCAAGAAGCTATTACACATTTCGGGGGAAGCCTCTGTGTACCCAGGCTGGGGGGGGTTAAGAACAGTTACAATGGTTTTAAATAACACACGCGGGTTGTGACGATTAGAGTCGATAATGTTAGACAGGTATTGTCTTCTGGCCTCTTTAACAGTGCTCTGGTAGCAGCGCCAACAGTCCATTAGGATTTGATAGAAAACCTGCAGCTTGTCCTTCTTCCATCTGCGTTCAGCTTTGCGGCACTCCTGTCTAGCTGCACGAGTGTTCGCATCAAGCCAGGGCTCAGGTTTAGCTTTGGGCTGCACAGTTTTTAATGGAGCCACAGAGTCCAGTATGGTTCGGCAGGATGAGTGAAACCAAGAACTGAGCTCCTCCGTGTTTGCAGATGTTAAGCCAGAGGGGACACACAGCTGGTTAAAAGCAGACGAGAACTGACCAGCAGTGACAGGGTTAAAAATCCGACGGCTCCGAGCAGGAGCGCAAGATTGAACTGCAGCGCGGGAGAAAGCAGCTTCGAACATCACAGGCAGATGATCAGACAGCACATTAC
Source organism: Notothenia rossii (assembly GCF_949606895.1). Classification (NCBI taxonomy): domain Eukaryota; kingdom Metazoa; phylum Chordata; class Actinopteri; order Perciformes; family Nototheniidae; genus Notothenia; species Notothenia rossii. Next base: position 27,779,088 of record NC_136910.1, on the reverse strand, counting down.
TACAGATTTCCAGGTTGGATACAGACAAACCATGACAGAGGACAAGGTCTAATGTGTGTCCACGTTCGTGTGTAGGACCGGACACACACTGCACCAAGTTAAAAGAGTCAATAAGGCTTAAGAAGTCCTTCACCAACGGCTTGTCCGGACAGCACACATGAATGTTAAAATCCCCGACAAGGAGGACACGATCATACTGAGGCATAATTTCAGCCAGCAGATCAGAGAAGTCATTTAAGAAGTCCTTATTGTATTTGGGGGGTCGGTAGATGACGGCGCACAGCACCGGATCGGAGCGATCCACCTCAAATAAATGTGCCTCGAAACTGGAAAAGGAGGACAAGACGGCGCGCTGCTTACATTTAAAGTCATTTTTATAGACAGTCGCCGTTCCTCCTCCACGGCCCGACGTCCGCGGGGAGTTAAAAAAAGAACAGCCGGCCGGTAAAAGTTTGACCAGCGGGCTGCACTCACCGGCACCGATCCAGGTCTCTGTCACGCAGAGAAAATCCAAGCCGCGAGAGTTGAAGAAATTCTTCAGGATAAACGTCTTGTTCGCCAGTGATCTGGCGTTTACCAGGCCGACCCTGGCGGGCGCCGGGGGCTGCGGTTCAGCGGATCTGCGAGACCGTGGCAGCGTCTTCAGAAGATCGTGGTTTACCCCGCGCTGGAAAAGCCGAGGAGGGCCGGGGCGGCGGGGCTGGAATCCCACAAACGATCCGATGACAGGTACAAGGCAGGCATCGATGGGGTCCAGGAAACACTGGGTCACAACGAAAGGATGGATTAATCCAAGTCCTGTCCGGGAAATGGACGAAGATCCTGCCAGCCAGGTTTTAAGCTTCACCAGCCGACCTCCGCGTTTGCCGCGACGACGGAGACGCTTCCGCCGAGGAGGCAGGGCCAAGGCCCGGCACAGGTGAGTCGGGATCCCCGCCAGTAGCGGGGGCACAGTTTTCTGCCCACCATGCTCAAACGCATCCAAAAACCTGACATTATGTCGAAGATCTAAAAGATATTGACGATCATACACCAGCAGAGACTCGATCTGTGTAGCGACAAGGGTTAAGAACATCGAAAACACAAACAACTGTAGGAGTAGCAGGCGGCCAGGTACACACACCGGCGCCAAATCCTCTGTCATTCCGTGGGGTGGGGGAGCCGGGGGCTCGGATCCTTGTCACCTTTTTCATCCCTGATGAGTTTGCATCCCTGTATGTTAAAAAGCCTCAGTCACCTTAATTCATGTAATAAAAACATCTCAGGTCAGTAACACTCAAAGCTAAATGTGCAATACCATGTTCAGCTATGTTACTATTTATAATGTTATTGTTGTTACATCAGAAGATGTACATATTGGAATGATTTCTTAACTTACAGTAGGCTATTTTTTACAATGTGTGTTGGAAGGATTTATTAAATTACTATGAATATTGTCATTGTTGAAGGCTTTTAGAGAAGGGTGAACTATAATCCTGAATTACATAACATTTTATACCTAAAAACATAAAAGCCACAATAAATGAATCACAATTATTCTAGTTATTTTTACCTCCCGTATTGCTTTCAACCCACCAGCTTTTATGGTGTTGTTACGTCACTAACTGTAAGCTTGTCACATATAGTCTATGGTCACTCAGAGTAACATCCAGTTAATTTAGCTGCTGTAGAAGAAAGATCAGGGGGGGAGGGGGGGAGAGAGCTGTGGTTGATGGGCCATTTGTTGTGTAAATAAACAGCTGAGAGCTGCCGTTTCATTCAGACTGTTTAAAAAACTGTAACAACGGACTATTATTCTTAGCGGATGCATGTCAATTTAAATCAATACAGACAACTATTTTTTAAATCAATAAAAACATTTTCTAAATCCATAAAAGCATTTCAATTAATGTTGGGAGTCATGTCGTTACTTTGTTGAGAATGTGGCCATGTAATAAGCGGGATAATTTGCAGCGACTTGTTCCTTATGGGGAAAATAACACCCTTCATCCAGATGAGGATCCCTCCGCTACACTTTGGGATCCTGATCGACCGACGAAGCTCCATTAAAATATACATATTTTTGGTGAATTACTGAGTTTAGGCACGTTAATAACGTTTTAATGAAGTTGAATACAGTATATTCATATGTGTCAGTGATTTCATGTCAATTTGGCGAACATAAACATAAATGATCGTGGTGAAGATGATGATTAAATTAGGATTAAAAATCGAGAGCCGGGCTGCATTTCCTCCCGTTCGTTTTTTTCGAATAACAAAATAATTTTGTTAAATAACATGTTGATGTTTTGTCAATTATTACATGTCTCTTATTTAGCACAGTAGTATGATATCCGTGACATATGGATCTTAACAAAGTTCCGCTGTACATCCAGCATACTGTATCTCACTTTATTTCACATGAGCTCCAGTGTGGAACCCCACTGCACCCCCTGGTGGATCAATGATCAATTGCAGCTGGCTTCATTATAATTACATTTATCTATCACGGGGGCGGTCTCAAGTCAAGCTGGAGGTTTTCCCTTGAGCGAGGGCAGATCACGTACCAATCACGGCCCTCGCGTTTCAAACTGTCTGAAATGAATGGCTACATCTGTACTCGCCAATTTTTATCATATTTGTATCTTATTTTAAATATATATATCTTTAAGTTGTGTAATGCTTGACATCAGTGCTCTGTCTTTCTGTCTGTCTGTCTCTCTGTCTTTTTGTCTCTCTCTCTTTCTTTTTGTCTGTCCGTCTGTCTTTTTGTCTGTCTTTGTCTGTCTGTCTGTCTGTCTTTTTGTCTGCTTGTCTGTCTATCTTTTTGTCTGTCTGTCTGTCTGTCTGTCTGCCTGCCTGTCTGTCTCTCTGTCTCTCTGTCTGTCTGCCTGCCTTTTTGCCTGCCTTTTTGTCTGTCTGTCTGTCTGTCTGTCTGTCTGTCTGTCTGTCTGTCTGTCTGTCTGTCTGTCTGTCTGTCTGTCTGTCTGTCTGTCTGTCTGTCTGTCTGTCTGTCTGTCTGTCTGTCTGTCTGTCTGTCTGTCTGTCTGTCTGTTTGTCTGTCTGTTTGTCTGTCTGTCTTTTTGTCTGTGTCTGTCTTTTTGTCTGTCTGTGTCACTGAGAATAGAAACCCTGACAACATAACACGTATGTCAGGGCAGCGGTCAGAAAGAGCAACAAAGACACCTGCTGTCAGCTGGAAATCTCAGTGAGTTTTTTATTTTAATATGACTTAATAAAGGTTTGGTGAGTTTTTCATTGACGTGTGAGATACATTCATCAAACAAGCCAATTGAACCAGTTCATCATAGATTCTGATGACCTTCGACCCCAATAAGGTGGTCGCTCAGGACTTCTGAGCCAGGAGCGTGCTCAGTTTGATCTTCCCGTCCATGGAGGCTGTCAGGCAGGTACCGCAGTCCACGGCCGAGCACCAATCAACTGTCACCACCGGCGCTTTGTGCCCGCCCAGTGAGAGCACACTCTCCAGAGCTGGCTCCCTATCGGTCAGCTGAAATTAGGATGGGGGGGACATGTTACAAACTTAGAACATAAAACAAAATATTAATTTTGATCCAGCAAGGGGATCATTAAAACCCCACAAAAATAATACAAAACATATATACTAGGGGTGTAACGGTACATGTACCCGTACCCCCTTCGGTTCGGTACACGTGGTAGATTTTTATCTACCTCTGGATGACGGACAAAGACAGGTGGACCGAACCAAAGCTGGCAATACATCAAACTTGCACACTCATTTGAAAAGCCATCACCCGAACGTGAATATCACCAGTACCAAAAGAAAAAAGACAGAAGTGTTAACCCAACTCCCACTAGCATTTAAGCCTCCACCACTCGCAAAAAGTTCAGACCGAGCCAAAGCTATTACAAACGCCAAATATCCTTATGTTGCCATGTTAGCAAAGCGCTACCTGGCTGTATCTGCTACCTCTGTCCATAGCGAAAGGGTGTTCTCCACAGCAGGAGACATTGTTAGTGCCAGCAGATCTGCCCTTTCGGCAAGCAATGTGGACAAGTTAATTTTTCTTTAAAAAACATGAAAATACAATGACAAGCAAGTCATAATGTCAAACTGGCTGCTTAGGTACTAGTACAGTACAGTTCAAATAAAGATTATTTCAGTTCATTGAAATGCTGCACCTTAATGTTTATTTTATTATATTTTGTATTTATTTGAGTAAATATTCAGTTTAATAATAATTAAAAACCCAAAACTAATAGTTTATGTTTTGTGAGCACTAGTACAGTAAAGTTCAAATACAGATTATTTCAGTTCATCGAAATGCTGCACCTTAATGTTTATTTTATTATATTTTTAATTTATTTGAGTGAATACATTATTCACAGTTTAATAATAATTAAAAATGTTTTATGTTTTGTGATAATTTGTTCTGCTGTACCGTAAACGTACCGAACCGAACCGTGACCTAAAAACCGAGGTACGTAACGAACCGAAATGTTTGTGAACCGTTACACCCCTAATATATACACATTTGAAAGAGCATTTCAATAGGGTATTTACTCTGTAGATGAGTCCTCCGCTGCTGGAGCAGGTCAGTATGTGTTGGCCTTCAGAGTCGAAGGCAAACAGCCGACCTCGAGGAACCTGCACCTGAACAATAGGACATTCACACATTCATACATCAACTGGTCCTACATTAATTTTATTCAAAGAGACGTTAATTATAACACATCAATAAATATATGAAGCTGTAGGGTGATGGCTGACCTGTTTGTATCCGCTGTAACCTGACAGGATGAAGGGCCCCGTGGCTTCCTGAGCCAACGCCTGCTCCGACTGCTTCACCCCACATCGGTGGATGTTCCACTGGATGAACTGAAAACACATGTTCACTGTGTGCTATAGCAAACATGCCCTGATACATTGAGACATGTCTTTTAAAGTGACTTTAAGAAATACTAGACACCAAGTTAACCTGTACCTTGCCATCTTCTCCGATGCTGAAGACTGTGTTTTCATCGTAGCTGAACTCCACACTGTACACTTCTCCGTCGTGAGCTCTCCAGCTCATCGCACTCTCATACCGCTGCATATCTACAGCAAGGAATCCAGAGACATTGTCTATATTGCCCGATCAATATTCACACATTTAAGAAGTCTATGAGATTCAAACGTTACAGAAAGTACCCACAAAAGTAGAACTATGTTTACATCAATTGCTCCTTGATCACCACGAGGGAGGGTGCAGGGCCTTGCAGTAAAAACAGCTAGTAATAGTGGTCAAACAGGAATATAATTTCAACTGTCCAATTCTCCCCAGAGGCCAACTGTGCTGTTTAAAGTACTGACCTGCTTCACAAAGATATTATAACACACAGGACTGATTTAAACTTTTGAAATTGTTGTAAAAAGTGTAAAAAATAAGAAATGATCATGGTTTTTAATGATAGTCAGACAATTGAGTCCGACTGACCGAACAGGCGGATGACTCCGTCAGCAGCTCCGGTCACTAGCAGGTTCCCGTTGTGGTTAAAGGCGGTGCAGTTCACGGCTACTGGGTCAGGTTCTAAAGAGAATTGGAGCTGAGGGACAGAAAGATTATACTCAGGCGTGGGCACTGTGCAGTACTCTGGTTTAAATATAATCATCAAAAAAAAAGTTCAATAGAGTTAAAAAAAAAAAAAAAAAAATACATTATCAGATTACTGTTCCATTTATACAAAAAAAAAATGCATTAATAACTAGCAGGATAAGAATGTATCATATTTTAACAAACAATTTATTATGAAGCACATATGCACATTGAAAGAAGTAACATGAAACGAGAAACCAAGATATTTATCTTGGCTTCTTCTTTTCTAAGGTAACATTGTTCTGTTGTTATACAAAAAATTATCTTATTGATATGTATTTTGTCTTGTATTTTCTTGCATTGGATTGATATTAAATAAATCAAAAAGCAATGGGTAGTTATCAGGTTACATTACTCTTATATTGTATTTAGGGATGCACCAATGCTAAATTTCTTGGCCGATACCAATGTTTTATGTTTTTTTTATAATGTTTTCGCGCAAAATGGTTTCAGTTTCAAAGGCTGAGCAAGTTCGTTATTATAACACCATAGTACGCCGTTTAGAAAGTATGCAGCGGATCGCCTGCAGCTCTGCCCGCTGTGAGGGGACCGGTGAGCAGAGCAAAACACACCTTTAGAGTTAGACCTATCACACTAAGCTATTTTATCTACCTCTGAATCTACCTAAACTAGTTATAATATATGTATTCTTTACTGTCGGATCACTCATTACTGAGTCAGCGAGCTGCATGAGACGGATACGGACGGGTAGTCAGGAGACGGAGAGAGGAACAGTTTTTGCAAACCGCAAATCATGGATCTCTGGGTGAAACTGAAATAGTCCCAAACTGCCGACATGTTGTTTTTTGTTTTCTTTAGTTAATGTTTTTTTAAATATATATAAACGATCTACCGGTGCCGCAGATGTTATGACGGAACGCGAAAAAAAATAACAAAAGCATCGGCGGCTGCCATCAATGAATGTCACCTCATTTGCCGATGTGCTGATAGCAGTAAATAGGGCGAACATCAAGTTTTAGGTTTTTCTTTGTCCTCACGTTCACTTCTCTCAAGCTCTTTCATTATGGGTTGTTGGAGGGTGTCAGCTCTAGTGTTGGAATGTGCACCATTACTAGAAAGGTGCCTCCCTGCAGCCCAGATACACCGGCCAGTCACCTGAGAAGTCGCCGTCGCCGACACCAACTGTTGCGTCGCCGGACTCTCCTGCGTATTTGCCGACTTCGCGCACTGGAACACACCGCAAATCCGAGCCGAGCACGTATGAACTGCGTATGCGTGAGTGGCAATAACTCTCCTTATCAGCAGGCGGCGGTAGTGTGTATTCATCATTCAAAAGATGCAACAACCGGAACAACCGGAAGAGAGAAGAACAGACTTCGTGATATAAACAAACAACAAATAGCGTTTTTCTTTCCATTTTCACTCTCGTCCATTGAAAACATGAACAAACAGGAGCTCTATAAACCGATGAGGTGAAATAGCCGTCCGTGTGTGTTCCATCTTCCATTTTAAATCATTTTTTTTTACCTCCCTCACTTCCATTAACGCTTCTCATGCACTGATTCGCTAGCTGAACAGCCAATCAGTGTTATCCCTTTGTCCGACTTCCGGTGGTGTTCCCGACGCCGATTCAACATGTTGAATCGGCAAGAAAAGGCGTCAGGTCGGCAGAAAAGACCCGACGGTGTGGCGCACACCACTCCGAATAGGGCGTGCCCACACTCATGTTCGGCCCGACTCCCATTTACTACCGATTTCGGGCCGGTGTATCTGGGCCTTAAGAGACTGTGTTTGTTGTTTGAGAGGATGCTGCTATTTTAGTTAATAAGGATTCTTGTGTTAAACTTACCTGTCGGCTCCCAGACCGTAGTTGAGGAAAACAGGGGATAACTCTCTGCAGTCTTCCAGGGCCGAAGCAACAAACTTCGGGTTAAATAACCCACATTTCAATAAGGCCGACAGGCGAGCTTTTCTTTGGGAGGCCGTTGCATTTATTGAGGTCTTTGTTACAGATCTAACTTTGAAGACACTCAACAGACCTATTTTGATGCTGCTTCGTTCGCTTCAAAACACATAACCACCTCACTCTCGCTTGCTCAACCATGCACACACACAAATGCACGCGGCACATCCATCTCTCTCCCTTAAAGGGAAAGCGATCTGACTCTGCATGGCCCTAATATCATAACACTTGTAATTTTACCTTAAATGCCATTGCTTGTTCTTCTTTAATCTCTTCCTCCTCCCCCTCTTGCTGTGCAACAGCATTCCACTATTGTTCTTCAAATCTTTATTCTTCAACTTCAAAAAACGAAGGAAACCCTCTCTTACGTTGAAAAAATAAATAGAATTAAGCAAAAAAATTAAACAAAATGCCTCTTGAGGGCATGAAGTGACAAAAGCTTTTAACATGTCTTCATTGAGGCTCATGGTAAATTCAGCCTCATCTTTCATCACCGCACCTTTAGTTAATCTGCCAAAAAAGCCACATTATTGACCCGAAAGTACACAAAAAGCACACTGAGACGCTCCTCACGGTACTGACATGCTGCACGCGTTGACATTTTACCAATAGCTGCTACGGTTATTCAACAAAAGTTAGAAATGTAAGAGGTTTATCTCTCATTCAGATCAATGGAAAGGCTCTCCTTTCCCTGATCACTGCACATCTCCATGGAAACCTTTGATCTCTGGGCACACAGGTGTTGATTAGGTGCTCAGCACAGAAAAAAAAAACGACAAACAGACTGGAGTTTAATAGACTGTCTCAGCCTATACTGTCTGATGGAAACTCCAAACACACTTCAACATCTTCCACATATTTTATACATTATTAGTGACACATGGTTTTAGTTCAAAAGTTTGCAGTTAAAATATTCTGCTGCTTTTCCAAGCCTTTTTACTTTCCAAATATTCCTGCTTCTTCACTTTCTTCTTACACACTACATTTCAGCATAGCTGTTCAGCATCAACTTTTCAGCATAAAGCACTCCCACTCGCAATTTCTTCAGGAATTGCATTCTCTAGTTGTTTTTCTCCCCCTCTCAACCACACACACCTTCAAAATAAAAGCCCAATAGTTTTCCTGGGAAAGCGCTGGAAGAGGGATGTTTTTCAAAATAAAAGTCCTAGATTATCACTGTATCCAAAAAAGAAGCTCAGGGTGAGGATTTTTGCTAAATAAAATATAACTAAAAATACAACTAGTACTACTAATACAACTAATAATACTACTACTAATACAACTACTACTACTACAACTACTTAAGCAACTACTACTACTACTCCTCCTCCAACTACTACTACCTATACTACTAACATTACTACTACTCATACAACAATTACTATAACTACTACAACTACTTATACTATAGCTACTACTACTAATACTACTAGTATAGCTACTACTTCTATTTCAGGACATTGAGGCTACACATTTGGTTGTTTATACCTTTTTGAAACCTTTTCTTTTAAATATTAAGCTATTTTTCCTACTCTTCCAGTTTAACATTTCAAGTTTTCAACAAAGTCAATGCAATGCATTTGAGCTGTAACAATTTTGATTTAAATCATTTCACTTTTCTGCATTTCTCCGCTAAGTTCAGCAACACACTTACTTGGTTTTTGTAGCTAAAAGCAGCTAGAGACACCATTCAAATCATCATTAAAAACACACCTGTTCACCCTGGCCTTCGGGCCCTAGCCCTTTCTTAGTCCCCCGGCTTCCTTTATTTTTTGTTTGCCCTTTGATTGTCTGTTTGTTTTGTTTATCCACCATGTACAGCGACCTTGGGCCCTTTGAAAGGCCCTATATAAATATCATTTATTATTATTAGGGCCCGAGCACGGAGCGCTAGGACCCGACGGCGTCCTAGCACGAAGTGCTATTGGAGGAATTATTATTATTATTTTTAGTCGCCATCTTTCCTGTTTTTGAGGCCTTTAAGATGCTTCAAAAGTCGTATAATTTTGCACGGACGCCAGGACCGGTAAAAGTTACAACATTCTGGAGTCAAAGGGTTCAAATTATTCAACCTGCTCGCTAGCGCCACCTATGAAAATCCCATTTCGGAATACATTTACATAGTTGCACCGTAACTCTGAATGACCTGAAATTTCGCACACATATCCGGGTGGACCTGCTCTACAAATAATCCTCTTGGAACCCTAAGCTCCGCCTACATTTCTTTTAATTTAAATTAGCATAATGTTCAAAACAGTTAAATATTCACTTAAATTTCAATTTTCACTTTTTCAACACCACACTTCGTATACAGCATCGGTGGAGGGTCAGACACATTACCGTAGAAAATGAGCATGTTAGGACGATAAATATTGCCGCCGTCAATCAAAACGTACTCGCAAAAAGGCGGGGCTTAGAAAGAAATGCTCATAACTCATCAACAATGTATCCAAATATCACAGATTTTGGTAGATAGGTTAAGTCTGTCTTGGGGAATAGGCACACCACAGCATTTTCATTTTGGACTGTAGGGGGCGCCAAAAACACCACCAATGTATAACTCAAGAGCGGATGGACTAATATATATATTTTTTTAGACATACTCTCGGGGTGACTACGAATTCAGATTTAAAGTGTCGCAACAAATTCAAAATGTGGGCGTGGCCTATATATATTTTTAAATTGCGATAGCATAAAATGAGCTTCGGACGCAAAACTTGGGACACACGTAAGAGCCCACGACCTTTTCGAGAATGTAAAAAAAAAAACGTCATTTTTCAAAAAGACTGCTCACTAGCGCCCCCTATTGTGTGGGAGTCACATATAGTTTCTCAGAACTTCAGGAATTTTGACACAGACATTGCTCATGAAATTGCAGACATATTTGTAAATAGATTCCATTAGCCCCGCCCCCCAGGAAGTCGGCCATTTTGAAAAATATGTGTTTTTCATGCATTTTAAGCACATTCTTGCGAACTCCTTCTAGGGGAATGATTGGAAAAATACCAGTCCAGGACAAGTTCAGCCCCTATCCAATATAATGCTAAATTGAGAAGAAATTATTTGATGGCTCAATCGTGGAGGTCGCAAGCTAACGGAGAATGTTCCATTTTTGACGATTTACATGTCACAAATTATTACAAACTACTCACATATAGTTTTTCCGATATTCACGAAACGCTGTATACACATTGCTATTATAATTGCACACATATTTCAAATTGCTTTTCATTAGCCACGCCCCCCAGAAAGTCGGCCATTTTGAAAAAATTGCGTTTTTCAGACATTTTAAGGACATTTTTGCAAACTCCTCCTTGGGGTATGATCGGAAAAATTCCAATCCAGGACAAATTCAACCCCTATCCAATATGATGCTAAATTGCGAAGAAAATAGTTGCCAGCTCAAACGGGGAGCTCGTAAGCTAACGGAGAATGTACAATTTTTGACGATTTACATGTCACAAATTAATCCAAACTACTACATTTCCATTTTTGGGAACCTTTACAAAGTGGCACCGTAACTCCGATTGACCTGACATTTTGCACACTTATTTGGGTGGACCTACTCTACATATTGTCTCCTTGAACCCCAAAGCTCCGCCAACTTCATTTTTTTAAATTAGCATAATGTTAAAAACAGTGAAATATTACCTTAAATTTCAATTTCTTGTTTTTCAACGCCAAACTTAGTATACAGCATCGGTGGAGGGTCAGACACATTACCGTAGAAAATGAGCATGTTCAGTCGATAAATATGCCCGTCATTAATCTAAACCTGTTTGCAAAAAGGCGGGGCTTAGAAAGAAATGTTCATAACTGTTTAGGGTTAGGGTACTTACCCCTAACCCACACACCGGCTCTGCTGGCGGTAAATTCAATTACAACAGACACCTATACACTTCACAACAGACACCTACCGAATGTAAAACACACACATACAGCTCCTAAAGCATATCATGTATATAAGGCTACAGCCCTCGTTTATTTTATTATGTGAAGCACTATATGGTTTCATGAAAATATCTACTGTTTACTTGTAGATATCTACTAAAGCATACAAATAAAGTGTGTAATGTAGGCTTGTTACATATATTATTGCTGTTCTCACTGTAAACATCGCGTCTGAATGAAACCAGTTGTATTAAAAAAAATACCCTAACATATATTAGGAACATTGGTGTACACTTTGTGGACATTTACTACAGGGACTTTGCATTGGAAGTGGATGTAACATTTCCATTGAGAGGACATTTGTACATTTGCAGGACAAATCACATGTTAACTCTGTCCATAAGGAAGACATATCCCTTACATCCAGGGGAGATGTGATTAGTGAGTAAACAAACGGTAAAGGGCAGAAAGTCTGATGCACATTTGATCATCTTGAATAACTTATAATCACAACGAGAACAGTTTGCAGAGCTGTGCTTCGTTGACATAAGTCCAGCCATGCGTCACGCCTCATTTAAACATCACTGTTGGCTGAAATCGTCTCCGGAGAATACTTCAGTGTACCCTCGGTTATAGCTCCTCCAGAGACACTCCTCTCTCCTCTACATCTTTATAACCTCGGTTATAGCTCCTCCAGAGAGACTCCTCTCTCCTCTAAATCAGTGTATCCTCGGTTAAGGCACCTCCAGACAGCCTCCTCAAAAATCAATCCTCGAGGAGCCTTTAGAGAAATTTGTTTTCCTTAGAGACGGCGCGCCGACATCCGTTTCCGGGTCGCTGCCGGTGGACCTGGGAATCTGGGATGCGAAAATTAGAGAAATGACAAACGGCTCATTTCCAAGGACTCACGCGCGTCTGCTTGACGCCGGGACGACCGGCTGCCCTCCCCGACAGGCGCACGGACGCGAGGGCCCACTCATCACTGCGCGCACAAGTGCGACCGCAGTTTTAATTATTATTATTATTATTATTATTCAACTAACCCCAAACCAACCCGTTCACTTATCTAACAGATTTTCTCAACTCAGCGAGACACCCGCTGAGAAGCCAACTCTGGTTATTGCTAGCTCTATTATGAGATACGTGAATTTAGAGACCGAAGCCTCCACAGTCACATGCTTTCCGGGGGCCAGAGCGGGCGACGTTGAGGCGCATCTTAAACTGCTGGCTAAAAATAAACGTATATACAGTAAGATTGTTATTCACGTCGGTGGTAATGATGTTGGTTTACGCCAATCAGAATGCACCAAAGTTAATGTGGCGTCGGTGTGTAGATATGCTAAAACAATGTCGGACACCGTAATCTTCTCTGGTCCCCTCCCCAATCTGATCAATGACGACATGTATAGCCGCATGTCATCATTTCAGCGCTGGTTGTCTTGTTGGTGCCCAGCAAACAATGTGGAAATAATTGGACAGCCTTCTGGGGAAAACCTGGTCTGATTAAGAGAGACGGCATTCATCCTACTTTGGAAGGTGCAGATCTCATTTCAGCAAACATTTCAGAGCTTTGTGGACTTAATCCATGACAAACTGGAGTTGAGACCAGGAGGAGGAGTCGCAGTTTTACATGTTTCTCTGCGCTCTCTCCAATAAAATACCCAATATTAACGGTGTGTGTGTCCGCCCAAGGACAATTGAAAGTAAAACCTAATAGAGGTGTCATACATAATAACTTAATAAAAGTAAATGTAACAACTACTACAGTGCAACAAAAAAAAGAAGGTTAAATGTGGTCTCTTAAACATAAGATCTAAAGCAATATTGGTAAATGATTTAATATCAGATTATAATATTGATATATGCTGTCTCACTGAAACTTGGTGGAGACATGAAGAATATGTCAGCATAAATGAGGCCACTCCACCCAGCCATATCACTCATATTGACTCAGAGTTTTTATCAACTTTGGTACTTAAAACAGATAAAGTAATTATCGTAGGTGTTTAATATTCATGTTGACGATGATAAAAATAGCCTTACTGTTGCATTTAACTCTGTATTAGATTATGTTGGTTTCCGTCAGAGTGTAAATAAACCAACCCATTGTTATAATCACACTCTCGACCTTGTTCTGACTTATGGTATTGAAATTGAGCAACTATTAGTCGAACCGCATAATCCTGCTTTATCCGACAATTTCTTGGTAACTTTTGAAATACTGTTACTACAATACAAACCATTAGTCAAAAGTAGGGATGGGTACCGAGCCCCGGTATTAAACGGGCCCCGGGTCTGAATTATTAAAGACCGTGGTACCGTTAAGCTCCGACGTTAGCGGTCTTTTTATCGGTACAGGAGACATGTAAAAAAGATATGTCATGTGTATTATTGCTACACAAACATTATATTGCAGTTTTAGTGTCGCCAACTCAGTTTCTAACATGCAAAAAGACTGCAAAATCCGTCTATGATTATCTTTAGTATTTTTGATCTCTCTCCCGTCTGCGTGCGAGGGGGTGGGGCAGTTTAAAAAAAGAAGAAAATAAAACAACATAGACTAGCTCCATGGCATAATGCCGAAACCCGCAAAATAAAGCAAAAGTCGAGACAACTTGAAAGGATATGGCGTTCCACTAAACTTGAAGAATCTTGTTTAATTTGGCATATTACTCTCAATGAATTTAAGAAAGCACTGCGTAAAGCGAGAGCAGCGTACTACTCTTCATTAATAGATGAGAATAAGAATAATGCAAGATTTCTTTTCAGCACTGTAGCCAGGCTGACAGAGAGCCACAGCTCGATTGAGCCTTCTATTCCCATAGCACTCAGTAGTAATGATTTTATGTGCTTTTTTAACGATAAAATTGTTACTCTTAGAAACAAAATCAATGACCTCTTGCCTTTGACCATTATAGTGTTATCAACAGCTCCCGGAAAAGTAAGTTCTAATATTACACTAGATAGTAAACTACAATGCTTTTCAGCCATAATCCTCGAACAATTAAATTAAATTATTCTTTCTTCTAAACCCTCAATGTGTATCTTAGACCCGATTCCAACTAAGCTGTTAAAGGAAGTTTTTCCATTAATTAGCACTTCTTTATTAAATATTATGAATATGTTTTTATTATCAGGCTATGTCCCACAATCATTCAAAGTAGCAGTCATAAAACCTCTTCTTAAAAAGCACAACCTCGATCCAGAGGTTTTAGCCAATTATAGACCTATTTCTAATCTTCCGTTCATCTAAAAAAATCTTGAGAAAGAAGTCGCAAAACAGTTGTGTGATTAATTAAAAAACAATGATTTATTTGAAGATTTTCAGTCTGGCTTTAGAACACATCATAGCACAGACAGCTCTGGTTCAAGTCACAAATGACCTTCTAATAGCCTCAGGCAAAGAACTTGTCTCTATTCTTATTTTGCTCAATCTCGGTGATTTGATACTATCGACCATGATATCCTATTGCAAAGACTAGAGCACTTAGTTCGCATAAAGGGAACTGCTTTAGGCTGGTTTAGGTCCTATCTATCTGAACGCACTCAGTTTGTGTGTGTCAACGATGAATCTTCCATGCAAACCAAAGTTAGCCATGGAGTGCCACAGGGCTCAGTGCTTGGACCCATTTTGTTCACACTATATATGCTTCCGCTAGGCAATATTATAAGGAATCTGTACATTTCCATTGTTATGCGGATGATACTCAACTATATTTATCCATCAAGCCTGATGAATCCAATCATCTAAATAAAATTCAATACTGCCTCAAGGACTTAAAAATGTGGATCAGCCTCAAAACGATGCAGAGAAACTAGTCCATGCATTTGTTACTTCTAGGCTGGATTATTGTAACTCTTTATTATCAGGGTGTACCAAGAAGTCAGTTAAGTCACTTCAGCTGATTCAAAATGCTGCAGCACGTGTACTAACCAGAGTTAGGAAAAGGGACCACATTACTCCTGTTCTGGCTGCCTTACACTGGCTCCCTATAGAACACAGGATAGAATTTAAAATTCTTCTTCTCGCCTACAAAGCCCTTAATGGGCAGGCGCTACCTTACCTTAAAGAACTCATTATACCCTACTGTCATACTAGGGCATTACGTTCCAAGAATGCACGGTTGTTGGTTGTTCCTAGAGTCTCTAAAAGTACAATGGGAGCCAGAGCCTTTTCTTATCAAGCTCCACATTTGTGGAATCAGCTTCCAGTTTGTGTTCGGGCAGCAGACAGCCTATCCGTTTTTAAGAGTACGCTTAAGACCTTACTTTTTGATAAAGCTTATAGTGATAAAATAAAATAATCTAATAAGAGTGCATTGTCGTAGATACGTTGTGCCTCTTCACCTATACATTTAATTTTTACTCTTTCACTTAAATCCTAAAAACTTAGATCTTATATTTAAAACTTTATCCAAACCTTTCCCCTCTCTGACCTCTCGAGGTTCTATTAGAGGGTAACAGGTTGCAGAGAAGGCCTTGCCCGGCTGGGGAGTGTGGAACGTAGTTACAGACCTACTCCTTGCCTCTAACCAATTCCAATTAAGGTTCAAGTGGGGACCTTTCTCCCTGTGTGTGCCTCTCCACCTCTGTTTCTTACTTCTTACCTGCTACCCTTTTCCCTCAACCTATCCTAAGGGAGTGCACTAACACGTTAGTTTAGCTGCTATAGGCTTAGACTGTCGGGGGGGGGACCTTACTTCGTCTTTCTGTCTGTTTGCACCTGTATAACATATTCAGCTTTTTCAGCTAAATTCAGCAACAAATGTAAACACAGTTTACAGCATTCACACGCATTTTCAGAAGGAAATGCATTTTCTAGTTTTATTTATTGTTCTCATTGTTCATACGTTTGTGTTATGAGGTTTTAAATAAAGCACACCAATTACATTTAAGACGGGTTCCCCTTTTTTAAGAAAATCGAAACAGCAATTCTTGACTTGATATCGGTATTGAAACAAAAATGTTGGTATCGTGACAACACTAGTCAGCTCTACAGGGCCCTAAAGCCTGGGTTCCCCAAGCCCTAGCTTATTAGCTGAAAAACTGTTTCTAATGAGCTGGTAGTTACCTGTTGTTTGACAGTCTTTGTGTCCCATAGCAGCAGCTGGCCAGACACAGGGACAGGAAGTCGAGGAGCGGAGCCTCCGCTGAGAGCTGCAGCAGAGCAGACAAACGACGAGCCGCTGGGACTGCAGGCTAGAGACAGGATGCTGAAGGACAGAGGACACATTCTTTACCACCATGAAACAGTTATATTATTGCTACATGAGAAAATGCAGTGTCTCACTTTTGCACAACCACTCCTGGTAAAACTTGACAAATCAAAGTGGCTAAATGAGACTACTAAAGGTCATCACGCCGAAGAAGAGTTGGCCAGACCATCAAAACTCTGTTTAAAATCTACACATACGTTTGCAAAATCTAGAATAAAGTAGAGCCCCTTTGAAGGGACAGTTTACCGTGGGTGGGTTTCATCAATGTTCATCTCATAAAGATTCTTCTTGGCATCCGTGTCATACAGCCGCACTGTGCCAACTCCACTGCCTAGTAACAACTGAACACACACACACACACACACACACACACACACACACACACACACACACACACACACACACACACACACACACACACACACACACACACACACACACACACACACACACACACACACACACACACACACACACACACACACACACACACACACACACACACACACACACACACACACACACACACACACACACACACATTACCTTTGACATGCTTTTTGCCGTATTGTGTGTCAGTCTTTGTTTTTCTTCTTTTTAGTTGTTTGTATTGTGTATATTTAGGAGTGTGTTGTGTGATTAATTAACAGCACTTCTAGTGATCAGATTAATTCCTGAGCAGTTTATCTAAGACTGAACCCTGAGGAATGCTGGCTGTTCTACTTCGTATAGGCTTCGCCCTCTAAGGCTATCGCAATTGGGCAATCCCCTGTGCATGCGCAGCACTGAAAGACTTGTAATCCACCTACGGACTCACTTCCGTATAAATAGGAAGTAGGCCCGACAATCTGCTCCCATTTTTCTTCAGCACTCCATTGCAGAAGCACTGTGAGGCACACTAAAAAGCAAAGATTCCTCTTCTAAAAAGCTTTGTTCCAATTATTAAGGTAAGTCAGGGCTGTGTTCGGGATTGCCCTTCATGCCAAACAGGATACATTATGAGTTACGACCGAACACTCACAGTGTGAATCCTGCCTGGGATTGGAGCACGCAAAAGCGGCTCTCACTCCCCAGGTTTCGTGCACTCATTGTGTCCGTCATTGTGTCCGTCTCTCTCTGGCCCACAGACAGCGGAGAGCGGACGCTCTCGCTGCTGCGGCCGAGGATGATTGGACAGTCCAGGAGTCTTACTCCATGGACGAAGCCCTTGACTTATTGGATCCGAGTGGCGGGCAGCA
Source organism: Notothenia rossii (assembly GCF_949606895.1). Taxonomy (NCBI): domain Eukaryota; kingdom Metazoa; phylum Chordata; class Actinopteri; order Perciformes; family Nototheniidae; genus Notothenia; species Notothenia rossii. The sequence continues at coordinate 27,761,222 of NC_136910.1, read as the reverse complement.
GTCAGGCGACTCCTTCCCTTCCATTCCCGTATCACCATGTGGTTCCCCCATCCTCCCTCTCCCCCAGTTGGAGGAGACAGGGCGGGGACCCGGTGTCAACCCAGGTTCGGCTGCCGGGCTGACGCCGCCAGAGCCCTCTCTCCGCCATCACGGCTCTGCCGTCGATAGGCGGTATTCTCCAGGAACTCCCGGAGATCATCGGAAAGGCAGCCGCCTGGAGAGATCTCCCCGTTCCCCCGGTTCAGGAAAGCTCTCCACCGGATGACATAAGAAAAGCTGCATAAAAAATGCTGGCTGCCTCATAACCAGTCGGTTAAGCACAGGTTTTTTCCTCTGTCCCAGATGTGCCTCCTACACACACCTCCGCTCATTCCTTAGCGGGTTTGAGCGTGAACGCGCCTCAATGTCCGGTTTACGAGCCTTCTCCTAAACAGCGACAGGATGAGAGCCGCTGTGCAATACAGCGTGTGGAGGCCCCCTCGCAGCCTTTTCGGTCCGGGCCCCCCTTGGGTCGCTTCACGGGCAACGGCGGTGAGGGCTCTGGCGTGGCTCGTCACCATTACATTACATTGCATTTAGCTGACGCTTTTATCCAAAGCGACTTACCACAGCACATCCAGAGCATGTACACCCGCTATCACCCGCTGAGTATTACTCAGAGTATTACTCAGAGTGGCTGCGCGTGTGATCGATGGACAGATGGATGATAATCAGTAGCAATGCTCACCGGTTCAGCCGGCTACCCCTAAACCTGTCGTTAGTAGCCAGCATGGCTCGCTGCATAAACCGGCTGTCTTTAAAACCTATTGGTTATTAGGCAGCTCTGATTTTTCCTCTGTCCCAGACGTACGACACAAGGTGGTAATGAGCCCACGAGTGCCATTATTACACCTCGTGTCGACAGCACTGCACACACCTCCGCTCATCCCTCAGGGGCGTTGAGCGTGAACGCGCCTCAATGTCCGGTTTATGAGCCTAAACTGCGACATAATGAGAGCCTGTGTGAAATGCAGCGTGTGGAGGGCTCTGGCGTGGTTTGTCATCATGACAACCACAGCACACCCAGAGCATGCACGCCCGCGATATATCAAAGTATTACTCAGAGTGGCAGCGCGTGTGTCTGATGGACAGATGGGTGAGCAGGCGGATGCAGTTTGCCTCTCCCCCCCCACTGTTCAACGGGTTACAGGAAACAATCCTGTCATCCCATGAACAGTGTCTCGCGCTCCTTTCAGAGCTGCAGGAACTCCTGTTAAAAAAGGCCTTTTCCAGGGTTCCTCAAGGGGAAGAAAATCAGGGGTTTTTACTCCCGCTATATTCTGGTCCCGAAAGAGACTGGGCGGGGGGAATGAGACCCATCCTCGATCTGTCAGTGTCCAACAAGGAATTGGCATTTTCACATGCTGACGATCAAACAGGTGCTGGAGTGTTCACCAGGGAGCCTGGTTCACATCCATAGACCTTAAGGATGCATACTTCCACGTAACCATCATCCCGAAACACATCAAACACTTTTTCAAAGTGTGTGGCGACGGCTCTGGAGCCGCTACACAGAATGGGGATGAGTGTTATTTTACCTGGACGACCTGCTGTGGCTGGCTCGCTCCAGGGAGGAAGTCGCTTTACAGACGGTACAGCTCTTATCTCATCTGTCAAGCCTGGGTTTCATTTATAAACTGGAAGAAGAGCTGTCCTGTTCCCTCCCAGATTATCGTTTATCTGGGAGTGGAATAAAACTCGGCCACAATGAGAGCGCGGCTCTCAGGGCAGAGAGTGGAGAGCTCAGAGCTCCTCATATCTGTTCAGAAACTGGAAAAAAGTTAAACAAGTACAAACCACAGACTGTCTGTGTCATGGCGAATACAGTCGCTGGTTTATTTATGTCTGTAGGCCGTTGTTTTGAGTGTGGACGGTCGGAGCATATACTGCGTTAGCTTAGCCTGATCGATCCGATCTCCATTCAGAAAACACGCATTTTAAACGATTTTTCGCCTGACGTCTTTTCGGCAGACCGGTATCAGTATGTTGTTACTTCGGCATCATTTTGAAACGTGTATTCCAATTAAATCACGGTAAAATATGTTCATTTTGTTGTAGTTGTAGCCCCCTTGCCAGCGATTATCTCTGACCATTCAGCAGTCGAGAGTGTTTACGTCACTAGCTTAGCATATTCAGCCCAATTGAAGAGCCAAGAACCTCGATTTTGGAGGGCCAGAAAATAGGTGAAAAGATAGCCTTGAGTCGGAACTACCCCGAGTGGAAAAGAAAAAAAAGCGTGCTACGTGCTGCAGTGGAAAAGTGCCATTAGAGGGGCTTGGCCTCTCTCAAGGTGTTGTACGTACCATCCAGGGAGCCAGGGCCACGTCCACCAGGGCATCTTACACAGCCAAATGGACAGCGCTCCAGCGTTGGCGTGTAGGGAAAAGCCTGGACCCCGTTACGTGCCCCCTGCCTCACGTGCTGTCGGTCCTCCAGCTGTTGCTGGACAGGAACTGGCCTATAGCACGGTCAAAACATATGCTGCTGCCATTTCATCTTGCCACGTAGGTTTTGGGGTCAGCACGGTGTTTAGTCACCCTCTGACAAAACGCTTTCTACGGGGAGTACAGAGACTCAGACCGGTGTCACGCACTTTAGCACCTCAATGGGATTTGGCTTTAGTGTTAAGCCCCATTTCAACCTTTAGATCAGGTTCCCGTGAAGTTCTTGTCAGCGAAAGTAGCTCTGCTCTTGGCTCTGACATCAGCTAAAAGGGTGAGTGATTAGTCTGCTCTCTCTGTGGCTCCATCATGTCTCCGGATCCTAGGAGATGGCAGCTCAGCTGTTTTACGCACTCTGTACTGAGTGTGTTAGATAAAGTGATGTCAGGCCCTCTCTCCTAACCCAGATTCTATGAGTATAGGTGCAGCCCTCTAAGTTTCGGGCCCCACTGGCTCCGCGAATAGCTGAAGAAAAGCTGTTTGTGTAGGAGCAGATTGTCGAGCCTACTTCCTATTTATACGGAAGTGAGTCCATAGGTGGGGCCCACGTCATAGGTGGGCGTGGATTACAAGTCTTTCAGTGCTGCGCATGCGCAGGGGATTACCCAATAGCTATAGCCTTAGAGGGCTGCGCCTACACTCATAGAATCTGGGTTACAGTACGTAACCCCAGTCCTCCGCTCTGCTCCTACCAGTCGGTCCGGCTTGGTGGCCCACTCCAGAGACAGCAGAGGAGACTTGGACATGATGGTGGCTTTGGTCTGCATGATGGGGTTGAATGACCACACCTGGGGAAGAGGACAATGAAAACCTTATTATGGGCTCAATAATTTATGAATGGTAATATGTGTTTTTATCTTTGCTGGGTTTGTCAAATCCCAAAAGATAAAAGATGAACCTTTATGACTCCATCTACATCCAAACTGGCAACCCGGCGACCAGAACAGTCAACCCTGGAAAATAGGAAGAGAAATACATGAAGGAGATAGCAACGAACATTTTTGGTACTGTTTTTTTCTTCTATGTAACTTTAAAAGCTTTAAAAGCCAGTGATAGTCTAGTTGCCAGCATAGTGAACCCGGAAATGTTGAATATCCAAACGTTTTATGTTAGAAATGTATTGTAGGGTCCCAAGCACATATAAAATGCCAGATGCTAACCTGGATATGTTGGGCAATTTGTACAATTAGCATAAGTTGCGTTAACTAGCATGAATTACCATTGTAGCTTATGTTGACAATAGTTAAGTTTGGAAAATTGTTGAGTGATGCTTTTTTTTTTTTGAGGATTCTGAATCCATTTCTGACCTTTCCAGGAACCAAAACGGCAGTTTTAACCGGCAAATGCCAGTATTTGTACTCTCTCTGGACTGATTTTGATACATTTTGGGTTGATTTGGAAGATTTATGGGACTCTGGATCATTTGGATTGGAAAGATTGCCTATTTATTTGAAAAAAGAATTGTCCACAGTAGAGATAATCATTTTCATCTTGTGCTCCCTATATCCAGTGGTTGCAACACTACTCATGGCAGTCAAAAACAGCCCATCTGTCAGAAATGGAATCATCATTCTCAATAACCCCCAAAACAACACCAATATTGTGCAAATTGGCCAGTAATTTAGTTTTACTATTGTCAGCATAGGCTATATTGCCATTCATTTGAATTAACGCAACTTATGCTAATTGTGCAAATTGCCCAACATACACTCTAAAAAGTATATTTTGGAAAAGTTGAAGTAAAGCACTTTTTTGAATAAATCTGATTCAGATTTCTGCTTTAGCGACGGCACTGTACTTTTGTGTATTATATCAACTTCAAATTGTGCTTTACTACATTGACCTGCTATTCTTATGCAAATGCAAGCGCTTCAATTAGGTTTTCCTGTCTAACGTCATGACGTAGACGTTGAACGTCAACGTCTTTTCCAGCAAGATTTTTCTAGCTGAAGCTGCCATTTTTTCTCCTCGTCAATCTCATCGTCCATGCGGTCAAGGTCACTCTGAAAAACGGTAAGTTTAATGCAGACAAAGTCATGTTTTACACATTTAAATTGTCAGATAACAAATGTTCTGCCTGTATGGGTCAAATGTACGTCTTAAGGGTTAACTTTAGTTAACTAACTGAACCGGACCAGCTAGTTAAGTCATGCTAACTTTAACATGTTCGATGCATTTAACTGATTTTGTGAAATGTGTTAGCCATATGTTTAAACCACTGGTGTGCTAAAGGTAATGTGGCATTTCATTTAGCATTTTGCTAGAGGACACTACCGGACTGTGAGAGTAAATGCTAGGTGAGTAACTTGTGCAAGTAATTTGCACGCGGGGCTCTCGTGGTGTAATACCGTTACTGAAAGTAGTCTTAAGTTAACGTATGTCATACTGTGTACTGGTTAAGCTGCTTATTTGCACATTAGCACGGATACATTTAAGCGTACATGTGTTTGCAACTGTGCTGCGCGCTCGCAGTTCTGTTACGACGTTTGGGTGTTTTACTGCCGTCTCCGTTAACGTATTTAGTGAGACACAGGCGATGAGAGAGGGTGCACGTCGTTCTCATGAACGCACAGTGGTGAGTCCGGCGCTTATTAAACAACACTGCTCTGCTGCTATTCCTAAAAGGAATTCCTAAAAGGAATAGCAGCAGATATAATAATAGCAGCTTCCTAAAAGGAATAGCAGCAGAGCATGTAAAAAATGTAACTCCGCCAGCCCGTAATCGCGCCCCCGTAATGCTGCCAGTCCGACGTGTTCCTATTCCGACAGTCCTGTGCGCGTATGCTAATTAGCCATGTGCGCCAAACAGAAGAAGGGCCCTATCTTCTGCCCGGCGCAATTTACTTTAGTTATACCATATATATATATGATATATATATATATATATATAATAGTTTTACCGTGAGTAAGTGTTTAAAAGAATGAATGAATGCGGGTGATGCTTGGTGCGCGTGTGTGTGCGCCCATCTGTCTAAACACACGCAAATTAAACACGTAAGTGTATGAGAAGGAGATCGAGTCAGTCGACCTGCGATAAGCAGCTGATTCTGAACGAACTCGTCTTCGAGATGGACGTGTTCTAACGCATTTTTAATCGATGAAATGTTAACACAACAGTATATATCTGACCATTTAATTTTCGAAATTAAATGGTCCCCCCCCACCCCCCCCAACAACTCCGCCAGCCGGTAATCGCGCCCCCCCCCCCCCCAACAAATCCACCACACATTGCTACCTGGTCTGTGGGAAACACTGCTTAATATTAATGCATTTTTAATTTGCTTTTCATGATTCTTTCCCTGATTGGTGGTGGTTACATCAGCCCTGGACACAACTCATCAAACTACCCAAAGGTAAGTTAAACTGCAGAATTAGAGTGCTAAAGACAGTGATTTTTTTCTGGCTTTAATGTGACAGCGTGTACAGGACAGTGTTTTGTTAATGTACTCATAGTTTTGCAAAATGTAGTATTAATGCTCACAAATTAGTAACCCATTGCAGCTTAAATCTGAAAAAACTATTTAAGAAATCCTATCTAGGCCTGAATTTGAACTGACTGTAATGAAAACTGAGCCTCAGAGATAAAAAAATAATAATAATTTTGAAGATATCCACATTGGATTTGATGAATTCAGACCGTTGAAGTCTTGCTTTAGCTTAAGATAAAGTTTTTAACAGTTGATTTATATTTAAATTTATTTGGGAAAGTGAGCACTTTACAACCTGTACTGACAGAAAAAACAATCAAATGGCCACAAATTGCTTCCAATGGGCATGTGTGTATTTCCCTTAAGACAGACTTGATAACTGTAAACCTATCCCTTAAGGCACTGTTCGTCAATCTTTAAAAAAAAAACAATTCAGCATCGTGAATACAGAGATGTTATTGCCAAATAACCATTGAAATATGTTCTGTAATATTTAAACAATACCTGCATTTATGGCATTTATTCTCAATTATATTAAGGTGAATGGTAGGCTATTACAAACTACATTTACACTGTTGCTGTCTTTGATGCCTCAGTCAGATAGGAATGCAGTTTCATATTTATCATACCATTTACAACAATCACCTTTTATGCAGTCAGTGTGAATAAATATTAATTTGCAGCATTTCAATGACTATTTACGGGCACTATGGCCGTTGCATGAAGTTTGCAAAGGCTGCTACACATTTCGAGTTTATTGTGATTTATAAAATGAAACTGGGGCTACTCCAGGGGCTTCATTTAAAAAAAGGGCTTATGATTCAAGTCAAAAGGTGGAATACGGATGAAACACCAAAGTTCTTGTGCATCAATATATTTCAGATTTATATAACACGTGGACACTCTACGCTGGTTTGACTTCATAAATTACAATCAACTCTAAATGTGTCGCAACCTTTGCAGTTTCATGTAAGGCCCATAAATTGTCAGTGAAACACCCCAAATTAGTATTTGTTTACACTGACTGCAAGGTCAGGATTTGCCATGATCACTCAAGGTGATCGTGGCAAATGCTGTCAGAACACACTGTGAACGTATAGCCACTTTCAAAACGGTTCGTGCTTTAGAACAAAAGTACACGTTGAAGACGCATATAAAACGAACATGAAGCCATAAAAATGAACACAATATGTGAAAAATATGAAACTGCACACCTATATGCCTGACTGAGGCATCGAAAACTGCATCATTGTAAACGTAATTTGTAATGTGCTGTTCATGTTAATATTAATGAGAATAAATTCCATAACATGCAGGTATGGTTTCAATATTTCAGAACATATTTCAATTGTTCTTTTGCAATAAGATATGTTTGTATTCATGATCGCTGAGTCCTGTTTTTTGGTCATTCCCTGTGAAATGTATTGGGTTTTTATTTATTCATAAGAATGGATTCATCCGTTTTTGCAAAGTAACTTATGTTTGACACATGACGTGATATTTGTATACATTTTACACAAAAACGTAGTTTCTCGCGTTTTCGTCACCATTTGTAATTTCTGTGCGTACGCCTGGATCAGTGTCCGTGGAGAACTGCACATTCTCCCGTCAAGTTTGTTTTTTATAAATCCAAAAGTGCTTAGAGTGGCGTGCGCCATCTTCTATAAATGAGGCCCCTGGTGTGAGAAACTGCCTTAAGGTTTATTCTGAGAGGGCTGGCTACATTAACAGACTGTTGTGTTTAAACAATTGGCTCCACCACCACTATCTCCTTAAAAATTCAACCTACAAAGGAACTCCCAATAAAGCCAGTTTCTTTGTTTTTTTTTCAGTTTTCCGCTTCATGTGGAGATGCAAGGACTGTGGGATTGTGTTAAGAAGAAGATCTGAGCTGCTCAAGCATTACAAACTGAATCATAGGCACTATGGACGGGGCCATTCATATCCATGTACCTATTTAAATTGTACATGTAGATTCAAGACTTGGAATGCCCTACTAAGTCATTTATCAAGGAATCACCCTGCCCAACAAACTATCAACAAAGCTGCATCAACGTTCACATGCCATATTTGTGTTCATAATCAACTCTGCACTGAGAGGGAATTTTTTCAACACATCTTTAATCATCTTAAAAATAAGGAGACTGTTACATGCGTGTTCCAAGACTGCGAATATAAAACCAATATATATGAGAACTTCAAAAGCCATAAATACAGGAAACATTCTGGGACGGGGAATATCTTTAAGCCTGGTATTAATTCTGTTACAGAATCCTTTGCCAGTCTTGCCAGTGATATTTCAGATGGGGAACGTATAGAGAGCAATGACAATTTAGATTCTGCTTTTGTCGATGGGGTTTCTGAGAACTTGGAGAAGGATATCGAGCTTAAACTTGCGTCAGTCCTTCTTAAGTTAGAAAACATCTTTCTTGTGTCAAATGCTGCGGTAGATGAACTTCTGCAGGAGTTTAACTATTTGATTGGTTCTCTTTCTCTGCCAATCACTCAAAAGACTATTAACCAAGTATTACAAGATAATGGTTGCCAGTTTGACCAGTCAGTGGTTAAAAAACTAGCCAGTGCACTCTGTGATAGAAACCCTGTTAAAAAAGCAATTGGAGATAAAGGCCCACTTTCCAGTGCTTGGAGGCGAAAGGCTTACTATAAGAGACACTTTAATGTAGTGGAACCAGTGGAATATATACTAGACCAAAAGAATGGAAAGTCATTCCAATATATTTCAATTTTAAAGTCTTTGGTACAAATTCTTGACTGCCAGACAATCTTAGATCAGGCTGTTAATTTGAATACTTTAGATAAAGAATCACAGGGAACTTGTGCACAGATATACAGATCTTTCTTTGATGGTGCCTTGTTCAAAGAAAATGGACTTTTGTCTAAACAGGAAAGCCTTTCCTTGATATTATATATTGACGATTTTGAAATATGTAATCCCCTTGGTACATCCAGAAGGAAGCATAAAATCTGTGGTTTGTATTGGATTCTGGGCAATTTACCACCGGGCTGTAACTCTGCTTTGTCCTCCATCTATTTGGCAGCTTTAATTAAAAGTACTGATCTGAAGTGCTATGGCTATGATAAAGTGTTAGAACCTTTTCTTAACGATCTTGTCATTTTGGAACAGAAAGGGATATTTGTGTCAAAGTTGGGCAGAACAATAAAAGGCACAGTTCAGTGTGTGGTTGCTGACAACCTTGGGGCACACGGTATTGCTGGATTTGTTGAGAATTTCTCAGGGTCATATGTATGCAGATTTTGCACTGCAGAAAAAGCAGACATCCAGACTCAAGAAGTTAGAAGCGGCGTCTTTCCTTTGAGAACCAAAGACATTCATGCCGATCATTTAAGAACAATTGAGGAAAATGGGTTGCCCAATTATTATGGTGTGAAATCAGAGTGTATTTTATCAAAGCACCTCTCCTATTTTGACGTTACCTCTGGGTTTCCTCCCGATATCGTGCATGATCTTTTCGAAGGTATTGTTCCTTTTGAACTTGCACTTTGCCTGAGTGTATTCATTAAAAAAAAGTATACCACATTATCTACATTAAATGATGCAATATCATCTTTCAACTTTAAGTGGGCTGACAAAACTAATCGACCTCATCCTGTGCCTCTCAGTTTTGGGTCCAGAAAAACTGTTGGGGGAAATGCGCATGAGAACTGGAGTCTAATCAGATTTTTGCCTTTGTTGATTGGGCGGAGAGTTCCCTGTGAGGAACCAGCTTGGCAGATCTTAACAGACCTGAAGGACATTGTGGATTTAGTAGTCAGTCCCATTCAATCCCAGGACTCCATTGCATATCTTGATTTTAAGATCTCTGAGCACCGAATTAGATTCCAAGAGGTTTTCCCAGACTGTCCCCTTAAACCAAAACACCATTTCTTAGAACATTACCCATACTTGATCCATCAATTTGGTCCACTAGTTTCCCTATGGACGATGCGTTTTGAAGCAAAGCATAGCTTTTTTAAAAGAGTTGCCAGGAATATCAGGTGCTTCAAAAACGTGCTACTTTCCCTTTCAGAGAGACATCAGTATCAGATTGCCCATCATTTGCATGCATGTAGCTTTACCAGACCTCTATTGGAAGTGACAAATGTTTCCACTGTACACATCGATGTTCTTAACAAGGACATTTCAAATGCTCTGAGACGGAAGTCTTCAGATATGGACACAGTGGGCTTGGCCAAAAGCGTGACATATGATGGACTAAACTACAAGTGTGGAATGATCTTGATCCAAGGCTCACTGGGAGGACTGCCAGAGTTTAGTGAAATCATCCAAATGGTGATACTGCAGGACAAGTTGATCTTCATTGTGAAGAAGCTCATTGGATGGTATATTGAACACTATAGAGCTTTTGATCTCAAACCATCCCCAGTCGAGGAAGTGGAACTTATTGAGCCACAAGAACTACATGATACATACCCACTGGCGGACTACAAAATTGGAGGGATGCGTCTTGTCACATTGAAAAGATATATCCATGTTTAAAGGGTGAGCTCTCTCCATGTAATGTTGTTTTATTTTGTTCTCAATACAAGCCAAAGGTGGTCCACTTACAGAAGGTAAATTACAGGACATGAATTATGAGAACCTTTTAACTGCATGTGGGTGTTTTTTGTTTTTTTATTGATTGCCCTTAAGGGATAGTTAAGTATTTTTTAAAGTGATTTGCCTCACCTTATTGTGCTTTTGCTCTCTTTTCAGACTGCCATGGCTCATTCCACGACTGCCAGACTTAAAGTGATTTTGGGGGACAACAACATTGAAAAACTGACACTTCCCAATGGCATACCAGAGTCACTAGATGACCTTATCGGCACGATAAGGAGTACATTCGGATTAAAGTGCAGCTTGAAACTGCAGTACATGGACCAAGATTTTGGCAATGACTTTTTCAATCTGAACTCTACTGCTGAACTTCAGAATTTGGGGACAATCAAGGTGATCCAGCAAACAACCTTGATCAGTGCCACTGCATCCTCTGCTTCTGTTTCACCCGAGTCGGATGACTGTGTCTCACTGGCATCAAACGATACTATACTGCTTTCATCCCCCGAGTCTCTGTCATCTCGAACCAAGCAGTGGCCAGAAGAATTTCCAATTCCTCAATTTTCCTACGACACAGAGTTGCAGTTAGTGAAAGGTAATTCTGAGTGCCAGGTTGGAAACAAGTTGTTGACCTTGAGCTCCAGAATGAAATCAGATATCTTGAATAGAGTAGTTGAAGAAATTTACCAATATAAGGCCTACCCGGAGGATGCACATTTCTGCACAGTTGCAGAGGCCTTAATCAAAAAGCACCCTTGTTTAAAAGAGCCTGGCTCATTCAATGGCTGCTATGGCTGGAAACAGCGACTGAAGTACAAAATGGGGAACTACCGGACTCAACTCAAAGTGCAGGGGTGTCCAGAGCTGTCAGTAAATTCCCTGAAATCGAAATCAACGTCAGATGCTTTCCCTGCTAAAAAGGTGAAGAGGCCAAAACGATCCGAAGCCAACTTCTATCCATCCTTCCCTACTGGAGAAACTGAGGACAGCATGGAAAAAGAGAGAATAGAACTTCTGACGGATGTCAAGATGAGGAACAATGAAAGGGTAATCACGAACAAAATGGCTTGCACGTTTGCCTACAGGCGACAAGAGGTGGTCAACCAAGAACCCAGCATTGAAGACTTTAAAGACAGGTGGCCTGCCCTGTTCCATCAGAAAGAGGTATGGTAACAATGGAACTGAAATGACACAAATTGAACAGTTTATTGACAGAATTTACATATTCAAGTAAACTTTTCGTTGCATTGACATTTTGCCTGTTGTGTATGCAGGCTTCAGTGTTTACGTTGTTAAAACTGAGATTGTATGTGAGGTAATTTGCATGTACTTTTTATTTATTCATTGTCATCTGTTTTAGATCAATGCAGAGTTCCTGAGGCTCATGGCTGTTCCTCTTGAGGATAAGTTCTTTGCCCAGTTAGACATCCAATCAAGTCAGCTAATCAGAGTCATCCGTGCCAAAGGTGGAGCAACACGCCGAAAGACTGCTGACATCATGGACATTTTGGACCAGGTACATCTAGAGCAGGGGTCCCCAAACTTTTTCCAGTGAGGGCCACATAACTTTTCCCTTCTCTGATGGGGGGCCGGGTCAGTTTGTAACAGAAAAAGTGTGACGATCGCAGTGGTGCCTAAATGTAAGAATTTATTGTTTTCCAAAAAGCCACACATAAGCAAATATGAATAACCCTTTCTGAGATCAAATAACCCCCTCTGTGTTCTTCACAGAAAAATTTAACTCAGGAAATATATAATAACACTATTTATGAAATCAATAAAAATCAAATAACCCTCTCTGGGTTCTTCACAGAAAAAAAGTCAGGAAATATGTAATAACAGTATTATGAAATCAATAATACCCAAATAACCCTCTCTGGGTTCTTCACAGAAAAAGAGTCAGGAAATATGTAATAACAGTATTATGAATACCCAAATAACCCTCTCTGGGTTCTTCACAGAAAAAAAGTCAGGAAATATGTAATAACAGTATTATGAATACCCAAATAACCCTCTCTGGGTTCTTCACAGAAACAATGCTTCTATTGTGCTGTGCACAATCTTGGTAAAAGTTCAGCTTCAGTTGTCACAGCAAAATCTCTTAAATGACTCATATGAGCAGTCTCTCAAAGTTCTTGTGTTCTTTCCTTATAGTCCAGTTGTGTAAGTTCCAGTATTATAGCCTAGTAGACACCAGTGTTTGCTCTCTCTCATCAACTTCCCCCTGAAAAACACAAAGCAAGCAGGCTGAGAAACCAAACTAAGTGATACAGCACCTACACAGCACAATACATTTCAATACAAGTATGGTTGTGGAGATGGATTTTTTATAGTGAGCTTACCTATGTACTGTATGTTCATCAGTGTGAACTGTGGGCCTGCATCTGGCTGGTGAGAAGTTCAATGTCAGGTTCCATTCTAGTCACAGCCAGTCTCAAACACTGATGCAGATGTTCATCTGTCAATCTTGATCTCCTCTGAGTTTTCAGGTGTTTCATGCGTGAAAAGGTTTGCTCGCAGATATACGTGCTGCCAAAAACTGTGGACATCTTCATTGCGTGTTTTTTTATGTTAGGGTACGTGTCTTGAGGGAGGGCGGCATAGAAGTCAATGAGACTGGTGGGCTTGAATGAGTCTTTCAGAACATCACAGCTCTGTAACTCGGCCAGCTCCAACTGATAAGAAGGCTGGGCTTCATCGATGTCGGCAACAAAGGGGTTCTGGAAAAGACGGATTTCTTTTGCATGAACATGTAGTTCACGGAATCGCACACCGAACTCCGCCTTCAGCATTTCTAGTGCTTCCACACACTTTTCAGCTGGGAACGGGACCGCTGGTTTCTCTGCAGAAAGCTTTTGGGTAGCAGGGAGATGGGTGAAGTTGTGCTTTTTCACTTGCTCCAAAAGCAGCGCTTGTTTCACCTCAAATGCTTTTATGTGGGAATACATGTCGCAAATTAGTTTCCCCTGGCCTTGTAACTGCAAGTTAAGGCCGTTCAGCAGTTCTGTCACGTCTGTAAAAAATGCGAGGTGCCATTTCCATTCTGGGTCGATCAGCTCTGGGACCGTTTTGCCTTTTGAATGAAGAAATGCGTTAATTTCAGGTAGCAGCTCGTAAAAACGCCTCAAAACTCTGCCGCGGCTCAGCCATCGGATCTCTGTGTAGTATAATACATCTCCGTGCACAGACTCCAGGTCAGACAGGAATTGTTGGAACTGCCTGTGTTTAAGTCCATTTGCTCTGATGAAGTTTATGCATGATACCACCACCTTCATGACAGAATCCCACTTCAACACTTTGCAGCACAGTGCTTGCTGGTGAATTAGGCAGTGCACTTGTAGCGGGGCGGTGAGACCCCGCTCTTCCATCTCCCGGTTCATGCGTCCTATCAGACCCCGAGTCGCGCCCACCATACTCGGAGCCCCGTCAGTCGTGATGCTGGCAAGCTTTGCCCAGTCCAGATCCAACTCTTCGATGGTTTGACATACTTTGCCGAAAATATCCTCCCCCGTCGTAGTGCCTTTCAGACTTTGGAGGGCTGCCAGCTCCTCGCACATGTCAAAATGTGCGCTAACTCCACGAATAAAAATAAGAAGCTGCGCTGTGTCTTGCACGTCTGTGCTCTCATCAAGTGCTAATGAAAAAAAGTCAAATTCTTTTGTCTTCTGCTGCAGCTGGGCATATACATTACCCCCAATTTCTTCAACGCGTCTGGTGATTGTACTCGAAGACAGACTCACGGCATTAAAAACATCTTTCTTCTCGGGACACACCTCCTCCACGACAATATTCAGACATTTCTTGACAAACTCTCCCTCAGTGAAAGGTTTACCGCAGCTTGCTATCAGTTGAGCAACACGGAGGCTGGCACGAACAGATGAATGGTTCAGCTGAGTTTGGCGTACAAATGTAGTCTGCTGAGCTAACAGTCCACTTTTTAGCTTTGCTAGTTTGTCTGCTCGCATTTGGCCTCGCAAGCTATCATACTTGTCTTTGTGATGGGATTCATAATGTCGGCGCAGATTGTATTCTTTGAATACCGCCACGGCCTCTTGACAGATGAGACAAACAGCCTTTTCTTTGCATTGAACAAAAAAATAATCGTGTGTCCACTGCAGGTTAAATACCCTGCATTCTGAATCAATTTTTCTCTTACCTAACCTTTTTGCCATTATTCCGTTCTGGGGGGGGGGGGGGTAGGTTCACGTTTTATGATTAGGGCAAAGACAGTGAGGTCGTTAGCAACATTTTTTTAGCGTCATAATTCAATTCAAATGAGCTTTATTGACATCAGGAAACATTTCAGGGATTCAGTCGGGGAGGCTCACTTCACCCAGTTCTATGCGTGCATTGGTCTCGATCGCGTGGCCCGACTGAAAAAATAATAATGCGGGGGGGGGGAGGGGGGGAGGTAATGCGTCTCTGATATTGGAAATTGTTCAAGGGGCCGGGTCAAATGTGGAGGCGGGCCGTATCCGGCCCGCGGGCCGTAGTTTGGGGACCACTGATCTAGAGCATCAAAAGTAACAAGTTTCCTTGGTTGCTTAGAGGGTGTCACAGTACCCCTATCTATTAAAGATGCATCATCCGGGTTAGCTTAGCTCCAGCGCCGGTAGCTAAGGGGATCAATAGCGTGCCTCCGCTGGCAGCAAGAAGATGAACTAAACGACTCACTAAACGCTTCTGTTTATTTACCAAGTTATGTTATGCTCGTTATTTCTGGCACGTGTTATTTTATAACCAAATGCATACTGGTAGGAAACCGCATGGGATGTAAACAAGACGTCAGTGACTATAAGGAGCAGAAGAGAGGTTGCTGTGAAGATCCAGAACTGTATAGATTTGAACCAGAATAAGCAGAGGAGCACCTAGATGTTTTGGAAGGGGAGCTGGTGAGGAGAGAGGCTGAGGCTGATGTACTGAGTGGATACGTGGGAAAGTTTCAATAACTGCCGGTTGAGTGACAGATTATTGATAAACAGATTGTTTTAACACAATCTGTTGTACTGTCCTCTCGCCTGATATATCAAACCTTCCAATTGATGGCAGCTCCCGGTGTACTCAAAGGCACTGGTTTGCTGTCGGCAGGTGGACAAGCCCCACATCGACACCGCTAATGACTCTCTCCTCGTCCCCAGGCTGTTAACCAGCCTCTCCTCTCCCGCTCTCCTTCCAAAACATGTAGTTTCTCCTCTGTGGTTCAAATCCATACAGTTCTGTATCTACGCAGCAATCTCTCTTCTGCTCCATATAGTCACCAACATCTTGTTTACAAACTGAAAAGCCCATCTGCGTGAGTTTGTGTATGCCCGCTGTGCTCTTTCCTACCGGTATGTATGTATGTATGTATGTATGTATGTATGTATGTATGTATGTATGTATGTATGTATGTATGTGGTTCTAAAATGACACAACGTGCCAAAAATCACGAGCGCAACATAATGTGGTAAATAAACGAGCACAAGTGTTTGGTGATTGGTTTAGTTTTATCTTCTTGCTGTAAGTGGAGGCAGGCTACATGTTCCCCATAGCTACCAGTGCTAGAGCCAAGATAACCCGGATGAGCGACCTATGCCCCTAACTTCATTAAAAATGCACGCACAGTTAAAGGGAAGGTTTCTGTTGCCTTGCAAAGTGCTAAAAATTAAAAATATTCCTTTAAGTTTTAGGAGTAGGGACACCTGTCTTCAGAGATTTTGAAGATTAAATTAATCAAGATTTTATTGTCCTAGACTGAGGACATTCATCTTCGAAGGGAGTGTGTCCTGAAAGCCCTCATCTTCTTCCTTGGCGAGGATGCAGATGACCTGATCAAGGAATATCGTGTAAGTTTCCACAGCAATTTGCATGTCTGCTCATCTCATATTAATCCTGTAAAACATACAGACATTTTTGTCAACTATAATTACTGAAACCTGGTTGGATTGACTACATGTTGTATTTATAATATATGTAGTGATTCTTGCGTAGAGCTACTGGTGAAAAGGTTAGTCTAGAGTCCTGCAAAACATCAAGACACACTTTGACCCTTTCACGATACCAGGCTTTGCCAATAATGAGATGTGTGGCTGAGCCTTTAAAAGGCTCCAATCCATATATCACTATTCAGTGAAATGAAGTCGATGTGATTTTGCAGTTGTCTTTTTAATGTGAGGCGTGAATAAAAGTACAAAGTGATGACAGTGATGTTTTGTGTCATGTACTTTAGGACTCTGGACCAGAGGACGTTCAAAGGGACCTGGAGCATCTCACTGTGGCAGTGTTTGTCATTCGAAGGGACGGGGAAGGACCGCAGGAGCCACCTGAAGACATGGGCATCGTCATCGAGGGCGTGAAGGTGTTGCATGGACTGACTTCAGTTGCCTCAGCTTGTGCCCTGCTTCTAGGTTTGCTATATGCACTTAACCTAGCTTATCCCAAACCCCTTCGTTTTCCTTTCGAAGTGCTCCAGAAAATCATCATGGAGCTTGATCAACACAAGATGTCCCCCAAAGTCCAAAATCTGTATGGCAGTCTTCAAAGCTCGCAGTAATGACACGCATCACAATTGATTCCCTTTCTGGACCCAAAAATGGCCTAGGGAGGAACAATGTTAAGACTTGAAACTGAAGCCTCTTTGGGTGTTTTTGCCTTTGTGTGGTTAAAGAGACAATCGAGAGACAAATATTCTTCAAACCACAAGATATACTTGATTTTGTTGCAGGTTTTTGGAGGTGCAGGAGTTTTTCTCCAAACATGTTTCCTTCATTTTCTGGGGAAATGTTGAGCTTAGAGCTCAAATACCTTACTGAGGTGTTAATGTGTTATCAAGTGTTATCAATTGTGCACACTGTTGTGTGTCCGATTTTAAATCGTAAATTTAGTGCCTTTCATCTATACTTTTATTTCTTTTTTTTTGAAGTAAAAAAAACGACCTGTAAGTCATATTGTGAAACTAACTTACAGGATTTTCTTTTTTCAAAAACTGGCGGCTGCCAGAAGTACGCTACAAACGCTTTTGTACGGTTGCCGAAACTGAAGAAAGGCCTTTTATTTATTTTATTTTTATATATTTTTTTTGTTACTACTGTGTCTACGAGCTTATGCTGGTAAAAACTGGTTCTATATGGGAAAGATTTTGCTTGCCCAAACTGTTATGCACTTTTTATGCATTAGTCTTGTGATTGTTAAAATGCATATTTGTTCAAATGTAATTGTCCTTTAAGCTATCCTGGATGAGCAACCTTTGTTGACCGCTACATCAAAAATGCATGCAGTTACAGGAATGGTTAGGCAATTCAAAATGTCTAAAATCTACATTTGTTGTCTAAACTGTAATGCATGTTGTGCATATGTGTTTAAAGAAAAAAGTAAACTGTATGCATTTAATGTGTTGGAAGATGTCGGCATATTGCGTTTTATACTTTCATATAATAAAGTATTCACAAACAGTGAAAATGTGATATTTTTTTGAAAGCCAACTTAAATTTTTAATTGTAAAAAAAATATTTTATTATGTTGAGCAAACTTACATTTCACATTAAGGTTACTATAAAAATATTCTTAACCTCAAGGCAGAATATTGGGTTCTAAGGAAGCAGTATTTTACTTTAGGATATAGCAGAAAATTTAGTTGGAAAACAAGGACATTTTAATTTGTTGTGCATTCATTTTAAGTTTGATTGATGCAAATTGTTTATTTGAAAACTAACATATTAGTAATTCGATCTGACTTAAAATAATTGGGTCAGTCTAACTTGCTATTTTTATTTGAATAAACTTAATTAATTTATGTGTTACCAATTGAAGTAATTCAATTAAGTTGATCCAACTATTTTCTTTTTACAGTGTATGCAAGTTAGCATCCTGCAGTTTCTATGTGCTGGGGACCCTACTTTACATTTCAAATCATAAAACTTTGGGTAGTTAACATTTCTGGGTTCCCTATGCTGGCA